>NC_090299.1:117466237-117775328 GCF_039906515.1 Pseudorca crassidens
ATGTTTTTGTGGAGATGATTTTTTTTCAAGTCACTTTTACACTTTTTCTATCCATTTAACTGTTGTCTTCTTTAGAAACATGCTTACCTAGTAAGATGAAACCATTGGCACAGCCTTCCTTTATACTTAATGAATTATTGCTTCAAAAACATCTTTGGCCTTCTTTCTTAACCATAAACCAGCCAAACAAGACAAATAGTATGTTTTAAAAAGGGGGTTAATATCCACATGTAATGTAGGAAAACATATAAGATTTATGCAGTTTTGTGATGTAAAAGGTGAAAAGATTGTCAGGGACTTTTCAAATGATCCATAAATCTGAGTGCTCAGGTGACGGAGGAGAGATGGAGCTGTCACTAGAGGCATTGATGGATTTCTTAGATTACAATACCATTTCTTAGGGAATATAGCAAATGTCAAAAGTTAGCTACATTATCTGTCTCTTTTGATTTTATTTAATATAGGAGGTACCTTAACAAAGAGGGTGAGCGTAAGTAATGTTCCCTCTGAGAATGCCAGTTCTGTCACAGAGCCAGCAATAATGTTTAATGTTTAATGTAGTACTAAGAACACAATGGATTCTCAATCAGCAATAAATATTTGCAAATATAGGCAAACGTATTCCACATTTCATCTTCTAATTTATGCTAAAATACCCCTTGTCTTTCCTCTTGTATATAAGGTATTGAACTCATCTAGGTCACCGTTATCTTTTTTTTTTAAATTTTTATTGGAGTATAGTTGATTTACAATGTTGTGTTAGTTTCAGGTGTACAGCAAAGTGAATCAGTTATACATATACATTTATCCACTCTTTTTTAGATTCTTTTCCCATATAGGCCATTACGGAGTATTGAGTAGAGTTCCCTGTGCTATACAGTATGTCCTTATTTGTTATCTAGTTTATATATAGTAGGGTGTATATGTCAATCCCAATCTTCCAATTTATCCCTTCCCCTCTCCCAGGTCACCTTTATCCATGCAGTGCCCAATTCTACCAGTGTTGATTCAGAGGATAATCAGTTGAACATGTAAAATGCTTGGTGCAGGAAATCTTGAGGATGCAGACATGATTATCTTTGATTGGACTTGGATGGGAAAATATGGGGAAAAGGTAATATTAGGCAAGGTTAATGATTTGATCAATGACACTGGCAAGACTGTATGGTGCACTTAGAAAACCCTCGGGTAAATGACAATTACTCAAGTAGAGAGTATGTTGGAGGAGTGGGAAAAAGATTAGAGGAGGATTTGAGGGCAGAAAAGGTGGTTAAGAAAAACTATGCCAAGTTATAGTTTAGATATTATTTGGTTATAACTTGCCCACTTCAGTGGTCTTTTTCCCAAGCTCTTTAACCGTGGCCTCAATACATTGACTCCCAAAATGACAATCTGTTGCACTCCTAAACAACAATGCTATGATTCCATTTTCTTGGCCGATGCTCTGTTCATCAATTCCCCACCTCAATACTAACATTTGGAGGCCCCTAATATTGTTGAGATAAGGCACTGAAAGTTACACAGTGACTGAGAGCAGTGTCAGGTGGATGGAGGGCAAGGTACTGCCAAAATGGTCTTAAGAAAAATTTGAAGTGCTAATACGCATGTTATATATAATGTTCCCCCTTTTTTACCACCTCCATCCAGGCATACCACACTCATGCACTACCACCCTCTAGTTCACATCCTCCTATTCTCATTCCCAAGGCTACACAGGCAGCCCTCCACATGGGAGCCTTGCAGCATCTCACCATTCTCGCCACACATCATCCTCAGACCGGGTCCTGTTCTTTGTGACACTTCCAACCTTTGGGTCACTCCTTTCCCTCTTTTAGTATCTCTACCTACTGCTGATCCTAATGGACTATTTATTCAGTTAATAAAACTGCACTTGATATTAATTTTAACTGATTTTCACCTGTTTAAAATACTCTTAGGAGCATAGTCCATACTTTTCATGAGTCTCACAAGAAACTCCACAGGAACTATCTTACTACAACCCATTGAAAAGGCCAATATAGTTATCATTTATTAGTTACAATCAAGGACACTAACCAAATTTAATGGCAAGCTGCTGAGTTAGAAAGAAATGGTTTGTATCAGGATGTCAGTAAAAAAGCTAAAGCTATCAAGTTATTAAACCCTCATTCTTTAAATGATTGAAATGTTTGATGTCTGTTTTGTAGAATTTTCTGAGAAGTTTAAAGAAAACAGGGTACAGTATTTATCTTAATGTGTTATATTAATGGTTTTCAATTCAGTTTGTGCTTGACTTCTAGCAAAATACACATTGTGTGAATTGTTCTGACAAGAATTCAATAAAAATTCGTAAAATGAATAGAAAAATGCTAGAGCATCTGTTTTGTTAGTACCTGCGTATAGGCTAAGCCTGGAAAAAAAAATTAAGGTAGTTAATGGAATTTGATTTATTCAAGAGCATTGTAAAGATTAATGTTACTAAATGTTATTAATTTAATATACTTTAAATGACATATTAATAAAATAAGCATAAATTTAGTCTAGCTCAATCACACATTTCAGAGTTTTTTGTTTTGTTTTGTTTTTGTTTTTTGTTTTACATGATAAACTCAGGTGATAAAACACCAAAATATCAAATACTTAGGTTGTTATAAATCATTTTTTAACAACATACTCTCCATAATATTATATAATTATACGTGTTGGTGTGGTGTTTGTAGTAGTAATAGAAGTAGTGTTAGCAGCAGCAGAACTGAAGGCCGTGGTGATGATAGATACAGGCAATGTGTTATTACTATTCTTTGTCTCTCCCTTCACTCCTCCCTCACTGTTTATTCACATTCTCATTTGGACAACTACTGTTCTAGGTATTTTATAAGGATTATTTGTAAACATCAAAAAAATTAACTAGGTAGATGATCCTATCCCAACTTTGCAGAAGTGGAGACTACAGCTCAAAGAGTTTAGGTAACATACCTAGGGTCTTATAACTTGGTAGAGCCAGGATTTGAACTCAAATCCCTGTCTGTAAAACTCTTTCTTGTTGTAATACATTGTGCTGTCATGTGATCCTCTCAGTTTATCCACATGATACAAAGTAAGTGAATTGTATAATTGCATGATTTTCTTTTTCCCTTGGGGCCAGCTGAAGAGGTACATCTCTCACTTTGTTTTGACTTGCCTTTCCCCTGATTATTCAGATAGTTAGCTGCTTTTATATCTTTTTGTCTGATGTGTACACGTGAATAGCCTGCTTGTCACATGACCACATGCCAGATGGGCTGGTCATTTGGCCCTTTGGCGGCTGACACACATCCAGGTGGCTCTGCCAGTCTCTGACATGGTAGAATGGTATCTGATGTATTCAGATAATGTTAGCTATTCAGTACTGAGAACAAAGGCCCATACATAAATGGAGATCACATTCTTTTCTCAGACAGTAAGGAAGGCCTCTACTATTTAAGGATCCTTATTACATGTCTAACACTTTCCCTGTGTCATCTAATTTCACCATTAACTCTAAGATGAAAATAATGTATTAAGTCACATTTTCATTTCAGGAGAACTAAAGTACTTAAAGTACTGTACATGTCTCCTAGATTTCCCATTTTAAAAAGTAACTTACAATTATAGCTTGCAAACATATATGTCCCAGAGTACCTCCTCATTACCATCATTTTCTATGGTCTCAAAGAACCCAAACCAATTTTAGACATGACTTAATCAAAACCTGATTAGAGTAGCAGCACTTAAACAAATATAAATGTCTGTTATTTGTGCCATTGATAGCCTCGTTAATGTGAATGAGACATTTCCTAATGACAGTAAACTTCAGTCATTCCTTTCCTTTCCTTTTCTTAGTTCATAAAGCAGTTATAGCCAAGACTACTAGTTGAGTCACTAATTGCTCTGTAGCTGTTGCATGACAGTGTTGAGGGTCTTTCCAGATCGTGTGCACTATTGGAATTCAGGGAGCCATGCTTCACTCTGATCATGTAACTGCTGAGTGCTTGGGTTCTCAATAAACACCGTTCGTGGGATTCACTGAGCACATGTATGTGATGTTCCTCTCCTTACGATGCAATATAGTAATAAAGTGAAGATTGGGAATAAAGAATGGTTTCTCCAAAGACCCATTATCTTGGCCACTGTCACAGTAGTATTCAGATTTAGAACTTATGTGAGGACTGTGGGTAAATGCTCCTGGCATGATTTGCCTTTGAAGTGGTGACATTTTCAAACCAAGAAAAAATTGAATCATTATTTTCTATCTGTTTAGTCTAACAGATTGTCTTTCTTTATCTTTTAGGATTTCAAAATGACTTTATAAAAACAAAATACAATACAACTCAGAAATACTTTTCTCCTTACCTTAAGAGTAAACGGTGGGAAAATGTCATAATTATCAAAATTTTACACTTAGTCAGCCAAAGATAATTGTGTAATTTGGGACAATTTGAAGGCATAAAGTTGAAAATGTTATTTTAGGGGTTTTTAGCATGTTTAAAGAGCATGGTAAATTTTGAAGTGGAATTATCACTCAGAACATGTAAATATAGTTAGCAACTATGGTCACTTAGCTTACAAATAAATAAATGCCTTATAGATGGGTTGGCAGGAAGAAAGGTTATTTTCCTCCTCTGTGGAGGAAAGTTTCTTGGTAAAAAAAATGAGATAAAGTATTTAAAGAATTTGATTCTATTGAATTTCTTACATCAGAATTATAATTTAATAGGGAACAAGCATACTAATAAATGCATATTTGTGGACTCTAAAACTTATACTCTTGACATGGTTGTACTGTGATGGGATTAATTCCATACATATTGGTCATTTTCATATAGAGGTGGTGAACAACCCAATTCTTTGCCCATGGTTTACATTTGTATATCTAGCTAGTTTTTTGGAGATTGGATAATTTATCAGTTATTACTCACAGGCTCATTTGAAGATAACAATATTCTCTATATGTAGTACAGGTTGGCAAAGTGTGGTTCATCTATGCCAGAATTACCTGGAGAATTTTGCTGCAGAATCCTGACACTCCCCTCTCTGGCCCATCTTAGACCATTGAATTAGAATCTTAGGATGGGGCTAGATTTTTAACAAATTCTTGGGTGAGCTTAAGCATTCAATATTTAATAACTAAATTCTTGTCATAACTATTTTTCTTTGATGTGTAAGATTTTAACCATTTAATGGATAAGATTTTAACACACTGTATAATAGTTTAACAACTTAATGGATAGGAGTTTAGTTAAGTAAAGTTTCTATTACAGATATGTAGAGTTAATCGTATCAGTAGCTATCACGTATTGAACATATGAACAAAAAATGCTGTTCCATGACCATTCAGGACCTGCAGTTCACACAACTGCCCTGCATGGTGGATGATACTATTTCCATTTTACATGTGGGAGACAGGTTAGAGAGGTTAAGGATAAGGCCTACTTGTAGTAAGAGATGGCACTAGGAATTCAATCCAAATGTGGTTTAGTCCAAAGCCTGTACTGGAATCACCATGGCAGAGTGCTCATTTATGCATTTGTAGCAATGCACAGGGCCACCGCTTGCTCACATGGCACTTTTATATGAAGTAGAAAAGGTCTCTTCATCCTTCAGAAAGATGCAGGTCATGCTACAGTACAAGAGGCTAGCATGAGGTAGATTTCACCTCCCCCCTCTCTCTCCATCAGGCTGCCTTGTGCAATGAGTAACCTGAATTACTGTAGGTGCTGGCCTAGATGATGCTTTTAGTGAGACAATTCTAAGGCTCTGTACTTTAGATTTAATATCTTATAAACACCCCAAAACATGTTAGCAGACTAAAATCCCAGAAGTGTGACAGGAGTGAAGAGCAGGGAAAGTGAGGAGATGGCTTATTGATTGCCCAACTCTGCTGATTTATTTTGATTGCATTTGGGGTTCTTGTGAAATGGAGTGTCTTTACATTCCTGTATTGTGATGGAGGCCACTTATATGAGATCTTAACCTTTTTGCTCCAGCCCAACATAGTTTGACATGGTTTCATTTATATCTACACTCTATCCACTATTTTATTAATATCCAAATTACTACATTTTTGATACCAAAATGCAGTAATGTTTATAAACTATTCAAGATTTAATTGGACTTTTTCCCACAGCTGTATTTTTGTTAATAGTTTCACATGCCTATGTATTATTAGCATTAAAAAATATAGCTCATGCTTTTGGCTCATGCTATACATTTATGCTCTTATCACACCTCTTCTAGTCTACCTTTTAGATATCTTACTATATTAGAGTCAAGCTTTCTTTATTCTCTGCAGTAGGACTTATCTCAGAAAACCAGGAAAGCTTTTAACTTTTCCATTAAAAAAATCAGCTTACACAATTCTGATGAATTTTCTAAAAGAAAAAAAAGTCAGCATGGAAAGCCATTAACTTTTTAGACAAAAACCTTGGTTATATCTTCAGAGCATACTGCTATTTGAGCCAAGAATGTTCTATACATAAGCGATACTAATTATTGAGCACCTACTGTGTGTCATGTCCTGTCCTAGGTTCTTTGCATGTTTTTAGCTCATTAAATTTAATCACTACAGTCAGTCTTTTGGAGACTGCTTTCCAGGGGAATAGGTGATATACTGTGGCTGCTTCAGTGCAGACTTGTCACCATTCCTGGAAGAAAGCACCCCACCAAATATTTTACTATTTGTGCATTGGCCATGAATGTCACCTACACAAGGAGCCACACCTGGGGTTCATAGAGAGTTGTAGAGGGTATTCTCTGTGTTCCTGTTTTCTTAGGGAGTCAACCTTTTATTTTACTCTCATTCTTTATGTTAGAAAAATAGAAGCAGGTTTTTTGTAGGAACATTTATACTCTCCCATGGTGCCTGTTATCAGAGGTGCAGGCTCTTAATCACTTAGTTCCATTTCCTTCCTTTGAAATAGAGATTATGGACCTAATGAATTCAGCATTTGTTTTGATGAACTTGTATTGATGAACACTAACTTGGACTGCACAGAGAATGAAATATGCTTTAAAGGTTTTTTTTCACACCTCAATACAACTTTCTTAAAATCAGATTATGAGATAAAAAGTAGTTGCCTGGGAAAACCCTAATGATTTTAAGTATTGGATACCAATAGTTTGGGGGCTACCTTGAAGCTGCTACTGAAGACCACAGGGGTCCTGCCTGTTGAAGAGAAAAGGACCACTCATGGGATGGTTTTTGCTGATTATTGCAATTTAACAAGCTTACTTTCTGATTTCTGGATTCTACTGGAAGTTGCTCTTTTTTTTTTTTTTGCGGTATGCGGGTCTCTCACTGCTGTGGCCTCTCCCGTTGCGGAGCACAGGCTCCGGACGCGCAGGCTCAGCGGCCATGACTCACAGGCCCAGCTGCTCCATGGCGTGTGGGATCTTCCCGGGCTGGGGCACGAACCCGTGTCCCCTGCATCGGCAGGCGGACTCTCAACCACTGTGCCACCAGGGAAGCCCTGGAAGTTGCTTTAGATAGTTACTGAAATTTTGAATGTGAATACCATTTTAATTACTCCTGTTGAACAACTGTCAGTAATACATTTATGAGTTTCTTATATATTATTGAGGAAAAAATCTACCTATCATCTTTAAAGATAAATAGTACTCAGTTTATTTATTTAGACTCATGCTTATGGAACAATTCTATTATGTTGTACTAATATTTTACTTTTAGGATTATTACACATGATCTGTACATTTGTAATGTAACTTATTTCCTAGGAGTTCAAGCAGTAATTTTATTCTTGAATCTTATTTAAAGTTCACTTCTGCTTCATCTATTGTGGGTCAGCAACATCCTGCACATTTGCTTCTTTCAGGAGACATGGGATAGATCAATGGAGTGTGTATAGGCATTCAGAGCACCAGAGAAAGGTATGATAGAAATGTTCAGTTACATTATGGTAGGGAAAGCTGAAGTGGGAATAGTTTCAGGGGACATTGCTGTCTTTTCTGAGGCTGTCTCTTATTAATAATTCATTATAATTTAGAATACAAAGTAATTTTGCATTTCTTCCATTCAGCGTAGCTCCAGCATATTTTCACTACCTCCTCATAAGCTTCACTTGTGATTTCTATGCAATTAGCAAACCCATTCATTATGTGTCAAATGTTGCAGTAGGGTACAGAGTATTATGATGAACAGGGCATATTTTTTATTTGGGAAGGTAAGAGGTGCATATTAATAATAAAAAGGCAAAATTAAAAGTTTTGAGCCATAATGTTTCCATAAAAGTGGAACATTCAAATATGGCATTCAAATATGGCAAAGCCACTTCTAGCTTGAGGAAGCCTCTCTTCTTCTGAATGTCTCCTATTGCTAACCTCATCCACTCAGAGACCCTTATTTTACCTATGGAAAATTTTACCTGAGTGTGTTGAACTGTTTCACTCATCTCTTCTTTCATACCTTTGTTCTCTTCTTGTCCAAGTAGGACAACTTAATGCTTTTTAGGTGCACTCATTCTCATATTGCTTCCTGAGCATCACTTTGAAAACAGAAATACTCTCTCAAAAACCTGCCAAGTATTTTTTTTCTTCTTTTAAATGATTCCTGGAATTTTACCTCATGCACAAAATCTGTTGATTTGATCAAAGAAGTGGATATGGATTTTTCTGCTGCTCAACATTGACAGCAAACACCCATTTCTTCCCCTGATTTCCTGAGACATATATTCAATAAGTTTGTTTAGTACCTTTTATGCCAGGAACATAAACGAATCTGGAATGAGTTTCTCAAACACTGATAAGAGACAGGTGTATGAACAGTAGATTACAATATGATATGGTCAGTGCTGTAATAGAAGTGTGTGTGTGAAGTGCATTATGAACACAAAGAATAGATTACCTAGCTCTGGGGAAACTGAAGAGTAGAACTGTGTAAGAAAGCAAAGAGAGAGAAAGTTGCTAAAAGAAGGAACCAGTCCATGCAAAGGAATAAAAGCATGAAAAAAGGTGTAGATTTGGGTCAGATTGTGGCATACCCTGTATTCCATATCATGACAGCTGGGTTTAAACAAGATATTACATGTAAAGTGATCAATGCAGGACTTTATACACAAAAGGCAAGAAAAAAGTATGAGCTATCTGTGTTAAAAATACTGTTTCTTATTTTTAATCGTAATAATCCAGGAAGATATCAGGAGTACTTGGAGAATTTTAAGCAGCAAAATTAATGAGTAGATATGCTACAGAAAAATGGCTCTGGCATCAGTTTAAAATAGGGATTGGAGGGAGAAAGATTGAGGGGTAGAAGATCAGTTGGCAGTTGTAACAATAATGTAGGCAAAGTGTAATTAGGTTCTAATGACATGGGTTTGAGAATTAACCTCTTTATATCTCTTTCATCATCTGTAAATGTCAGGATTATAATAGCATCTAATTCATAGGATTTTCATGAAGATTAAATGAATTAACATTTTCAAAGCTCTTATAACAATGCCTTGTTAGTACTATGTGTTTGTTAAACAAAATTCAAACAGATGAATATTGCTTGTATGTCTTTTGCATATGCATGAGTCCTAGATTGTTGTAACTGGACATGAATTGTATTCATGTCACATTCTCTGCATAGGCAGTAATAAAGAATTGTTCATTTCAGTTGATTCTAGTTATAGTGATATTCAATTGATACTTGTCTATTTAACACCATGAAAGATAGAGACAAGTCTTGGTCCTCTGAGTCAAATACATAATAACACCTTGACTACTCTTCAGCTGGTTATCGTCAGTGATGGCAAAATCCCTTTGTACATATCATGTATAGTCATTGTAGTATATCAGGGGTACAGATATTTTAAAGGTTATGTGCACATAAACATAAAAAGATTTTGTTGTTGTCATCAAGTATTCTATCGGAGCTCAAATTTATTTCCAAGAGGAGACCGTGAGCTATAGTGTTCTAGATGCACCAGTCCTAAATCAAATTATAGATTTTGGCAAGTACACTGTGATGCATAATTCTGTGACATGCTGCTCCTATGTCTGATGAAATAAAGCACCTGTTTCTTTATAATCTAATTTTATTTAATTTTGTACTATGAAAAGACACACTTGACTTGATCTAATCTTCTGATTTTAAGTGTAAGGTAATTGCTGATTGAGAGTAAAATGCTGGTGAAACCTGTCAGAGGACTTACTTAAGTTCAATTGGCCTGAAATCTTTTGGATCACTCTTTCCTTGGCTTTTCATCATCATTTCTCAAGTTCAGAATTATTGACATTCTTGGTCAGATAATTTTTTGTTATGCGGGGGCTGACTTGTGGGACGTTTAGCAGAATTCCTGGCCTTTACTCACTAGAAACCAGGAGAACCCCTTTTCTCTAGTTTCAACAACCAAAAATACCTCCCAATATTGTCAAATGTCTTCAGAAGAGTTAGGGTGGGGATCACCCCTGAGAGCAACTGTTCTAAATAATGATTAACAGACACTAAAAGGATGCAGTTTTCCTGAGTCATGCAGCTGGAATATCAATTTGCTCAGGGTTCATCTCAGCAATTTCAGTTTTTTACTAACCTTCTTCAGGCAAGAAGTTTATCTCTCGGGTTTCCCCAAATATGTTAAAAGTATTTTCTTCCAAGTCATTTTACTGGCTTATTAATATTTTAGTTATCCCATTTAGGAGGTTTCTGCCAAGCAAAAGCATCTGGTTGACTATAAAGCTAATTTCTTCAATTTTATATTTGGCCATATGAATGTTGTGCTATTAAAAAAAACCTTTCCACTTCATTTTGCCTCTTTTGAGAATTAGTTAATTTAAATCTGTTCATATTATATTAACAATGCCGAGGACTAAAGTGGCGTTCAACTAATATTTGTTGAACGCTTGAATGTATGAAAAAATGGACCTCAGTCTCATGTGTATTTATTATGGTGAAAGAATTACTTTTCAGTTCACTTAAAAAAGAGATCTGCTTCTTAATTAAAAAAAAAAAAAGAAAAAGAAAATAGAAGGGCCATGTAATCCTCCAGGCCTACTTAACAGGTGAATATTCCTGAGCTACTTTTCATTTTTATCAAAAAAGTAGGGGTCTAGTGGGTATAAAAATAGGGAAAAAAATCATTAGGTATGAAGCCAGTGAAGTTCTAACAAATGTCTACTGCATTTTCCAAATGGATGAGAATCATGATAAGCTGTTTCTTTGCCTTCACAGTGTAGTACTACCTTATGAGAACTTCTCCTATGTAGATATTTGCTCTGGGTTGTTTCACTGTGTTATTTAACTTTCAGAAGACTATTTTCTTTACCGCCTTTACTAGTCCAGAGGGCTTGTTACTTTGCAAGTCTCCAGGAACACAGTGCATCAGCTCTCCCTATTGTACATTTTTATCACCCTCATTTTGCAGGACAGAGGTACTTGGAATGCATTTCTGGATTGTGATTTTCCAATAAGTACCCAAATAACACTTTATTGAGAAATATAACACTGATATATTTAATACTGGCTTTATTAATTGTTCCATATGTAATATCTGACCCCCCCAAATAGATTGTAAGCTCTCTGTAATTAGAAATTACATCTGACATTCTTTAACATTCTCTAGTATAAGAATAGAGTCAGAAATCATTCAGTGAATCTGGATTCTCTTCTTGGATGGTATTATTTTATGTATTTAATTATTCAAGAATTTCTAGGAAATTCATTCTAAAGAGAGTTGGCACTTAGCAAATTTTGCCCAAGGAAATAATTAAGGAGTAAATGAGTATTAGGCCTTAGGTTTTTTTATTTGCATAAGTGCAGGGATTATTTTCCATAATCAAGGTATTTGGGGTTCTAAGAGTAGGTTTCATGCAGTTTGTTAGTATTCTATAATTTTCTAGAAACACAAATTACACAGACGGGGTGATTAGTTTCCCTTTCTGTGTAAAATTCCATCTTTCCTTTTTTAGGGTATATGTGTTAAGCATTAGTCAATGGGATCTTGTGTACCAACTTTTTGACCAAGACCCACAAGTACAGCAGCTGGCCACACCTAGAGGTTAAAAAATACAGGACCAAGAGAAGAAGATAAAACGAAGATTTCAATGAAAGAAATGCACAGCAAATTCTGGGAGATGACATTACTGTTGGCAAGATACACTGATGATATATTTTGTTCACTGCTTTGTCCCCAACAATTAGAACAGTATCTGGAGCATAGGAAACTATCAATGAATAATTTTTCAGTGAATGAGTAGATTAGTGATATCGAAGAACATAAGTTCTTTAAGCATAGGACTTTGACATTGAGTGGGTGTGTTGGAGGGATGAGGAATGAATTTCTACATACTTCATAAGTGACCTTCCAGGTCTAACTAATTTACAGCTTCTCTAAACCATTTTGATTTTAGGCTGATCATTGTAGGAAAGGAGAAGCATCTCAATACCTAGTGTTTTATTACTGGCCTTGCAACTTATGTTTTATTAAATCCTTAATATAAGTATTTCAACTCTCTTAGCTTTAAATATAAGATAAATACCTTTGCTGAGTATAGTACTTTGCTCTTTCATTAAGTACTCATTTTTGTTGTTTGTTTTTGTTCTCACAGCAATCCTACAAAATGAGTTTTTATTTCCTCCATTTAGCAAGTGAAGCTTGTAAACTGAGTTGTATGAACTAGCTTCATCCGCAGCCTTCTTATTTCAAAAATCCATCTCCTTTCCACATCATGCTGAATCAGTGACCAGTTTCTATGGTTCTCTTTGTAATGAGCATCTATTAACTGTAGAGTCCTAAGTTCCATTTGGATATATAGTAAAATTGCAAAGCACAAACTTTTATCAAGTTATAGTAGCAACTTGGCCACATAAGTGATAATGGAGATGATAGATACCATTATTTTCAGGAATCAATATTAAAGTCATAATGTGAAATGAATTGGGATTTAAAAATTTAGAAGTATGTAGTAGCACATTTCATTTGTTCCTATTTTGTCTTTTTGTGAGTGATAGTGTTTCATTTAGGGTCCTTGTCGGAAAATAAAATTCACCCCATAGGGGTGAATGAAGAGATTTTAAGGAAAGAATTCCTTATCAAGACAGAGAAAAACAGAATGATCCTACAGGAATGAGGGCTGTGGAGAATAATTGACAAATGGAGGATAATTAACTCAAATACTTATACTGAGGATTGGATAATTAATTTTTGAAACATTATCTCTATCTGTATCCATAATCATGCCAGTCTATGTAATTTTCTTCCAATAGAGAATATATGGTTCAATTGGAGAATACATTTGGAATTATAAAAGCATCTTTATCTACAGTTTGATCCTGCAGAATTTAGTTTCGCCATGAAAGACTTTAACACCAAATATAATGTTTTGTGGTCTTTGAAAGGAGAAACTACAAATACTGTGAACACACCATAAACATTTGAATATCAGTTAGATCTGACAACAGTTATTCCTAGTGGCATATTATTTTCCATGATTGTCTGCCATTTCATGATTTGCTGCATGAAAAAAAAACTTTGTGCTATGACCACTCTAATCTTGTCACTGCTAGGAAGTCTCAACAAATCCTTAGTATATAATGCTATTTTTATATTGTCCACTGCTTTCTGTCAGTGATGGAAAACTTCTGAGTTCCTGAGTTCGTTCTAGTCACTGATCAGTGGCAGCTCTCAATAGACAAAAGCCAGTTCTGTCAACAAAAGGTGTTGACTTGGGAGAGGAAAACTCTTTGCTACGACCATGGGGTGACACCTGGAACAAAATCACCTTCAAGGTCATGGTTTTGTGTTTTGCTTTCAATATGTGAGAGCTTATAAAAGCCTAAAAAGTGTTCTAACAGTCTGAGATAAAATATATAGCAAGAGTATTTAGCAGAGAGTTAAAAAAAAGTAGCTACTAGATATGTTTGTGAGTGGGATTATAGTATTAATTCTCAAATGAAATGTTTCCTATGAATCAAGAAATCTCCATATTAATTCTCATCTTGAGGGAGGTGACGTCATTTTTATCCTTTTGTTGTTACTGTTTTTATTGTTAATTTTGCCCATAAAGAAATATCCTAGTTTTCTAGCTAGGTAAGTGTACTTTAGTGAAATGCATTCAATGTTTTTCCTACATTTTCCTTTTAATTATTTTTACTTTCGACCTAAAATTTATATTGTTCTGTCAGTCAAGTTGCTTTGTTTAATTGTCTATTTTATTTGATATGCATTCAGCAATCAAAGTCTGAATGAAAATATTCTCTAAAATGAATTCTCTGCTGTTCCACACCTTTGAGAATGTAGTTTTTAGCACTTAATCAGCTTTATAGGCTAAACTATTCTTCATGATTTATTGCATAGAAAAAGGGGTATCCTGCCTCATGAGTGGGGGTAGAATATACCTTTGGATTCTAAGGTGCTATTTATATAATCTGAAATACACCTCTCAACCACTGTTTCAGCTGTCAAATGCCAAACATAAAGATGTTAGCAAATTTTGTGTTTTTTGTGGATATGATTATTATGTGATTATAAATATTATTGTAACTATAAAATCAGTATATATTCAAATGCAATAAAATCCCATTTAACATTCTAAATATATTATGATAATCACTAATTTAAAAATCTGAGAAAGATTTTAACTAAATAACTAGCTTATGTTAAGTTGTTCTCTTCCCAGGATACAGAGGACATATAGGGCATTATAACCTTAGTTGAGATGCTTTTACCTATACATCAATGAGCCTGCTCAACATGCACATGAGAGCTCAGTAATTGGAGAATGAGAAGTCTGCAAGTCCTGGATAATGGAATAAATGAGTGGAATGATCTGAGGCAAACAGAACTAGTCTAGGGAAGCCTGTGAAGCAGCCAACACTAGCATGGAGGTTATAGCAGATGTGTGTGTGTATATATATATATATATATATATATATGTCTTATATATTAGATATAAGAATTAGACATAGAAATGAAAAGTGTTACCAGTAAGGAAAGGTAAATTTGGGGTAACTTGAAAAAGACACCAGGGAAAAGAAGGAAGTATTATTGACTGCCTTCTCTTCATTAAGCTCTGGATACACCCAGTTTTATGCAAATCACACAATAATCAGCAAGTTTGGTTTTTGTAAATAACTTCCTTAAGTTATGAATAATTAATATCAATCTTTAAGTTGTTAATTGGTTATTGTCAATAACTGCCTTAGGTTTTCAGCACTAGGAAGTGGTTGGGCTGGGCTCTGTCAGACCAGGAAGGTCTGCTCTCTTGTCACATCCTCCAACAAAAGGATGCATAATAGTTGAGGACAACAAAAGGGGCCAGTGTGTTGACAGATTTGCCTGGTTACAGGTAGAATGTATTGGTCTGTTTATTGGGAGAGAAGGCAGTTGGAGAAGATTAAGTGAGACGGAAATATGTGAGGGTTCAAAGAAGGATGGTAAGGAAAAATTAGTGACTTCTGAAAACACAGGATCAGCTATGTGAAACAGAGTGTAGTAGCTAGTCCCCATATTATGTTAATGTTTAGTTATGCATAAGGTTATTTGTACAAAGCCTCCAGTTGCCAATCAGACATATGTGACATCAGTGGGATCACACCTTTTGACCTCCCTACTTTTCCAACCTAATCAAAGGCACTAGTAGTGACCTCAGGGCAGTAGATAAAAGTGACTGAACAAGGGGATCATGATTGTTCTCCCTCCAGTTCAAATCACATTTAGCCAAGATCTGCTGGGCTGCTTCTGGCTGTATTTACAAGTTAAAGACAATAACTTCCCTAAAGCTGTGTATTTAATTAAGTGGGTCTGAATGTCTCCCAAGACAAGGAGTTGAAGTATGTAGAACACACACATTCCAACTCAAAGTCCAAGTGTGTTATTTCCTAGAGCTCAGTTGCAAAATATAATTATAAAATGCCTCAAATTTAGCTGATAGATTTTCCATTGATGTTTAGAAGCACAAAAATGCATTATTTGTACAGCTTCATTCATTTCATACTTTTTAATAGATGGTAAATAAATTGCACCTTTTTGTTAAATGGTAAGAAGTTAAAAATAAAAAGCTGAAGAAAAAATGGCCATTATATTCAGAATTATTCCTCACTATTGCAAGTCAGACACAAACTATCCAACTTGTGTATGAAGAGCATGCATTCAATTCAATTCAATAAATATAACACTACTAATTGAAACGAGGGAGTCAGCTATATGGTAAATACGTAACAACGTAGAAATTGGCAATTACCATGTGATTGGTAGCACACAAATTGAATGCAGGTTAGGAAGGGCTCAGGAGATTTAAGGCAGAAATGAGTCTCCACATTACCTTATTGACAATCCTAGTGATGACTAAAACAAAGGAACCCATAAAACTTACAAGAAGGGATGTGATTTGGTTATGGAGAATAACCAGTTCCAAAGCAGAATGTTGTCACATCTGAATCACATAGCCCTTCCTAATGCCCATTAAATTCTTCATAAACTCTCTTCTCCCCACCCCACCCCACAAAAGACTAAGACAGAGTTTACTCAAAATTTCTATGATGCAGTTTGATGTATGTGTGTGTGTCTATGAATATGTCTCTTAGTCCCTCATGCAATTTAAAAGACCTGCATCCCTAAATTATGGCTTTATTTCTCTATTTTCTTCACTATTGATTTTCTTGGAAAAGCAAACTTGCTAGTCCATACTCACTACCTCCATTTTTTCCCCGTTTCCATTTTAATTCCATTTCTATCACTCTGAAACTCTTTCTGCTTAAACCGTCTAGTCATCTCCAATCCCCAAACTTGGTGGCCCTTCTGCAGTTTCCCACCTACTTAGCCTTGATGCTTCTCTCTCTACATCATTCGTTCTTACAGTTCTTTCCTCTTTGACTTCCTTCATACCCCTGTCCTAAACGCTGACTGTTCTGGCAGTTCCTTAGCCATCTCTTCCATACGTTCTCCCATTGCTCACCTCTTGAATATTGAAAACATGAAGGGCTCTATTTTCAGTCTTCCCATTTGGTGATCCCTTGTTTCTCTTGACGTTAATTGTAACAGATATACCCTGACTTAGGTTACATCTCTAATGTTCAATGTTCATCTGTGTTTAATTCATTCAACAAATTTGACAATATTTATTGACTCTTATGTGCTAGGCACTGTTTCCATTGAAGTGATACAATTATGATCCTGTCCCCACACAAAAAGGACATAGTATTCTCAGAGAACATAGGGTCTACTCAGGTGAATAGACATTAATGAGAGAACCACACAGGTAAATATAAAATTATGCTTGTGGCAACTGCCACAGAGGAGAGGCATATGGTCCTATAAACACTTAAAACTTTATCAGAGAGATCAGCAAATGCTTCCCTGAGGAAGCCTTCAGTTCTTCGGATAAAGACTCAAGGATCACTCCATCACCCAAATGTTACTTTCTTTCCAGGTGACCTGTGCCTTATTGGGGGGTGTAGTTTCCATGTCCTGATGGCTGACGTGCTCAGGAGTATCACCTCTAGATGGGTGAGATTTCAATATTTCCATCTTTAATATAGGATCCCTATACTATATCCCTAGTCTAGGACATGAAGATGCATCAGATAATATGCTACATTGTATTATTGTTTAGCACCCTCAATATAAGAGTCGGGCCATACACACATATCAGATATAGATGGAAATATATTATTGTACTTTTTTCTTTAGATATAATTACATATCACTGAAAATATACTGTATAGTGATTAAAATGTACTATCTTTGCCACTCATATCATGAATAGTTCCTTATGTTTTGTTTTCAAATCTATTCCAAATACCTTTTTTATTACTCATTGAAACTCTGATCAAAATATCTACCTAATTGTAATAGATTGCTGATTTGCTGCTTTAACTGGTAAACAAAAGGTATGGGGGCTTTTGATCACAAAGGAGATTTAGTGTTCAGATTCCAAAATTTATAGCTATTTTACCAAATAAATAAATGGTCATAATTATGACAAAAAATATTTCTTTGTAATAGGGAACTTTGGATACATCTTGTGAACTTAACTAAAGATCTTGAAGAAAGATGAGAAAGAGTGAGGAAGAATTTCTTTTTCATAAAACTGTCAATGAAAAATTACCATTAATGTGTTAACTTGGCTGATGTGATTTGAAGGATAGTGCCTTTTTGTGACAAAAAATACATACTCACTTAAAAAATATGTGTGACTATTTATGTTTCCAGTAAAAAAAAAATATATATCTTATGAGCATTTCAGGTCCTAGGTAATTTTATATCAAAAATTAATATTCAAAGCCACAAGAATTTACTGCATTCCTACTATATGCAATATGGGAAGCCATGATATCCCAAGCACATTTTTTGGGAAAGAGCCTTATTTGTTTCCAATTTATTCAAGGAAAAATTAATCCAGAGAAGGAAAATTATCTTTACTATCTTAGATACTCTATATAACTACCTTTTTTAAAAATAGTCTATCATTTGCATTTCAATCAATGGACAAGCAGTATTGAGTACCCACTTCACGTTCAATTCTGGGCTATGCATGAGATTACAAAACACATGATTACAAAATATGAGAACACAAAACTTCTCAAATCCTTGACCTTGAGAAGTTTTCCATCTGGTTGGTAAGATAAGGATCGGGCTTAAGACACAATTAAAGAAACACACATCGATTATTGATGCAAGGTCTCCCCTCTTATGCTCAGCCATTCATACTTTAACATTCTTTATTTTCCTCTTTTGACTATTGACTCTAGTCCAGGGCAGAAAGTGTCTATTTTGAGCAATGAAAATATAGGACTTTAGTTTGAAAGAATGTGGACAAAAAACAATTCAAGTATAAAAATCCATATAGAGCCAAGAGATTCCTATAGGGAAAAATAACGTTTTTCCTGCCAAATTTTGAATGTATTCTCTACAGTAAGCTGGACTTTGGTATCTAGAAAAAGTTTTGCTTATTTGAGTTTTAAAACTCTTCTTTTGCCCATGTTTACCTGTAGGCATCTACAATTGCAGAAAACTTTCTTTAGAATTGTGATTAACTCTTGGCATCACGTAGTATGCTTTGCTACAATATTTAATTAGAAAAAATGAAGGATAACATGATAAAACATAAGAGTAAGACAAATTTTTTAACTTACAATTTAATATATACTAAGATGGCAAACCATTTTATTTAGATACACTGTCTTAATGCTTTCAAAGAATACTTTAATATAAGTTCAGGGAATTATTTAATTCACATTAATATATTCTCTGAAAAAATAAATAGTCATCATTTATAAAATAAATTATAAAAATTACACCAAAGTATATATTGAGAAGAAGAGATTTGAGAATTATGTTATAAATGGAAACTAAGGCTGTAACTTTTGTTTCTTAGGTTTTGCTAGCCTAAGTTACCACCTAATAGACAGCAGGTATTTCCACTAAATTTAAATTGGCTAAGTGAAAGGACAATCAGAAAAAAATCTTTGCAACTTTCAAATTTCAAATATATTTCTACTGTCTTCATTCTGAAGATTTATTTGAAAAGTACTGTGTTTCTAAAGGAGTTAGTCAACTACGTTTATGATATGGAAATAACCTAATTATGATTAGCAAACATTTTCATCTTTTTAAGCAAATCATCCCATTATTAAAACTAACCTGTATCAAAATAATTTATTATTTAGAGGTTTTATTTTTTAAAATACAAATTTTTAATGGCTCACTGATATTCATATGTATTAATATTTATAAATGAATACAACCAAATAACTTTAAAAAGTCTAATGTAATGGCATTTCAAATCAACATAGGACAAGGTAGAATACTTAAAGGCCCATTTTAAACATTATTAATAATTCAGTGCCACAAGTCTGTATGAGAACTTACTAAGAATATTCAGTTGGCTAACTTCATCTCAGTAATCATAAGATAGATGAATAAGACACAGTCCTTGCCCTTGAGATGATAGCAGTCTAAAAGTTATGATCAGCAAATTTTTTTACATCATCTTTATTTGGATATAATTTACATACCCAATCTGTACATACATAATTTAGATATAATTTACATATACTATTATGTGTAGTTTGATGAGTTTGACAAATATATATATTACTTTTGTAACCATTACCCCATATAAGATATATAATATTACCTTCGCCCTAGAAATTTCCCTTGTGATCCTTTATAGTCACCTCTGGCTCCAAACAATGACTGTTCCAATTTTTTTCCCCACCATAAACTAGTTTTGTCTATTCCAGAAATGTTATATGAATGAACACATATAATGACTAGGAAATATTTCTCCATAAGTCTTTCATGATTCTGCATGTCTCTTGTGAGCAGAGGTACTGACTGTTTTTTCCAAAGGTGTTTGTATAGTGAACAACCTTGGAAGCTAGAGATAATGTCTTCTTCTGAGAAAAGAGCAAGTTTGTTATTGTTCAGTGCATTAGAGATAATGTGTCCGTTTGGGGTAAAGTCAGGCAGACTTACTGCCCATTATAATGGATTCAGGCTCCCGAAGCTCCCAGGTTCCTCTCCTGTAACATAACCCACTGTTTGGGCAGGTGTGGCACTCTAGCTAATCCTACTGCTGTGAGTAACAAAGTCCTTTGTCTGTGACCCAGGAGTCTTGTGTCTTCTGCCTGCATGAATGAAACTTACAAGCTTACACACTGAATAAAATCTCAGATCCTTCACAGTTCTTGGCACCAGTATGTATTCTTTTGTGTCTGGTTTCTTTAGCTTAAAGCTTTTGAGAATTATCCATGTTGTTTTACAAATTAATAATTAGTTCCTCTTCATTGCTGAGTTGTACTAATTGCATGATTATATCAAATTGGTTTATCTGTTCATTTGTTGATGCACATTTGAGTTGGTAGCAGTCTAGAAGTCAAGATCTGCACATTTTCTAAGTAGTAGTTTTTATACCATGTAATCCAATAGAGATATTTATAAAATGCTGTTAGAATACAGAAGAAGCAGTGATTAATCATGCAAAAGAAAACCTCACAGATGGGTTCACATTTGAGCTGGACCTTGAAGAATGAGTCTAATCTTCTTGAGAGTATAGAAGCCTGGCCTGTTGACCTATTAGAAAAAAAAAAAGTTCTACTCAAGTTTCTTTATGTGCATGCATTTTATATATGTATATCTGTGCGTAAGAATTTTCTCTTTTATTTCCAAAAGTTGTATGCTTCAGTTCATCAGCATGATCAATCACTACAAAGTTTTGAGGGGTTAGTGGGGTGCTGTCCACCCTCCCCCATACTTAATAAATTAACAATAATTTAACTAATATGGGTTATTTATGTTTTCCCAATCTTATGCAGAGAATAAGTAAGAGCATATTTAGGAAGTGTTGCTCTTTTTATTGGTTTACAACCTACAATCTCAGTAAGTATCCTTGTTTGGCAACTATAGCTTCAAAACAAGTTTTCTGAATCTCTGGTCTTTTATACAAGCAGAAAGCTGTCCTGCAGCCTCTCCAATGTAGAAATCCCCTAAGCAGCTACTGCCCGGCCCATGCTCCAGTTTCCATCCTCTCAGCGCTCTTGTCACAGACAAGTCCTGATTCAGAGAACTTTGTTGGTGACAGAAGATGTAGTTCTATACATTTTGACTAATCATAATTCTTGGATCTTTGCGTTTATTCTTTGAATAAAATGGTCTCCCTTAGAAAAATTTGTTCTGAGCTAACTGTGTATCTCATATTAAGAAGCCCCTTGAAGAAATAAAATTCTTATAAATAAGTTTTATAATTAAATAGATAAGAGTAGCATATGTGAAATAACTAATAGCTAATTATGTTACTGACAGAGGTATATAGATAGTGGTTGAGTGTAAAATTTGGAACCAAACTGCTGGTTTGAATTCTGACTCTACAATTTACTACCTTTGTGATCTTGCATGAGTTACTTGACTGCTTTAGACCTTCTGTAAAATGAGGATTATTATAATAGTATCTATTTCACAAGGTTATTGTGAGGATTATATAAAAAGTATAATGCACTAATGACATTGCCTGGTGCGTGTTAAGTAATATGCACATTTGCTGTTGATGATAGTGATAATGATGATTACGATGATGAAGAAGAATGATTATTTTAGTTGTAGTAAGTTCCATGAAGGAAGAGGTAAGAATAAGCACTGTGTGTTTGTGTTAAATTGAGACACAGATTTGGACGACTGCTTCATAGGTGCTTATTGGGGGAGTAATGAACAATAAATTGGAAAGGTAAACTGGGTTAGATTATGACACTTTGAAAATGAGGCTAAATTTAAACATAATGTGCTATACAGTTGGAAGCTTTTGAAGGTTCTGGACTGTATAAAATACATGTTTAAGAATGATCAGTCTTGCAGTAGCACTAAGAGAGGGGCCCTTAGAAATATCAAAGAATGAAATCATCATATAGGTGTGAGGCAAAGGGGTGGTGGTGAGAGTAGAACAAAGCTAGTTACGATAGAGAGAATGGGGAGGGAAGATAGGAAAAAAGAATAGTTTAGCTCTGGGAGCAGGAAGAATACTATCATTAACTGTTGGTTTAGCTGGGCAGCAGAAAAATGATGATTGAATCTGGATTATTTAGCGATCTGTTAATGATAAAAATCCTGGTAACTGACCTTTATAGTATTACAAGATTCTGAATGGCAAAGCAAGACTGAATTGTGTTTATTATAGTTTTGATGATAATTATGATTATTTTTCTAATTAATTGGAAATTGGCCATCTGTTCATGTTATAAAAGACATTACTAGACTTCATATTTAATTAACCCGAGTGTTACATTTCACAACCATGTTGGAAAGAAGACTTTTTCTGCAACCATTAAAACATGTTTTATTTTTTCACTCTAAGATTGTAATTGAAGTTGTGCTAATACTTGAATTTTTATAAGTGACCCTTTATGTAATATCTCCATTTTATGTTTAAATTCTTAGACTTCTAAAGCAGCTCTATGAAAAATAAATACTGTTAGAATATTTCCTCAATAGTCTGTTAATTTTGTCTTATACATTTTTTATAACAATATTAAGCTATGATGTAATAAATATTTAAGTGCTCACTCTTTGTTCTGTCATTACAGTGTTTGTCCCTTCAGTTTTGGGGAATGCTAGTAAGTATACAGTGTGGTCTGTGTAAGGTGAGGTTGTAAGTATGAAGCAGTGTAGTTTGGTGGGAAAAAAAGGAAAAAAGAACTTCTTTTAAAAAAGCATCTTCTTAAAAAAATACCTGCTCAGATATTTGCTAGGTTTATGGCTTCAGCAAGTCACCTTAGCCATTTGGTTCCTACATATAACAGGGACATCAGTCCTGCTTTTTAAGGGTTCTGTCAGGAATTATATGGATTATAAGGAATGTATGGAATTCAGATTATATGAAATTTATGAGGAGCCTTATATATAAATACTGGTGATTATTATTATTTTTTGCAAGGTAATATGTCAGACATGTTAAAACATTATGGGTTCTAATTCTTACTGTTGTCACTCCTGGCTTTTCTCTCTCTCAGATAATTCCATTGCCATTTAAAAGTATACTTGCTTAAGTCTTTCAGCTTTGTTTTTTCACCCAACCTAGATCTCATGAGAGGTGAATTTGGGATTAGCATGAGTAATTTTCCAGCGTCTAGGGAGACCTTACTGAGCCAAGCAGGTGACTACAGATATTGGCACCCGCAGTGAGAGAACAGGTGTTAGTCAAGCTGTAATAAAATTTTTAGGACTTATACAACTTTGTACTTTTCCAACTGAAATGACACAGTGCTCCATAGTTTCTTTTTTTAAGGCAAAAAGGAACTTGTCCTTTTCACTGCTAATTTTCTCATAAAGTACCAAGCACACGAGCCTCATTCTTTTTTCCCTGGGTTAAGAGTGTCAAGTGTGCTACAGCACGGTGGGGCTTTATTTGCTGCCCTCTGTAAAGAACAGACAACCAGCAGTTTCTGAGCTTTTCACTTGACTGCTTTCAAGCTGCTGAAGGGGAAAGAGCAACAAGTCAATGTGGCAAAAGGTTCACATGGAAGGGTCTGTCCAGTATTAGAATTTTAAAAGTAAAAACTCAAAATGAAATATATGTGCATAAATATCAAGGTAAGAATATATTAGTGATAGATCTGGAAAATGAGCCTTCTCATGTATATATATATATATATATATATATACACACACACACACACACACACACACACACACACACACACGTATACATATTTGAAGAACAGAATTTGCTTCTCCTTTGTGTGTGTATATGTATATATACACATAAAACAAATATATATTTATTCTTATGACATAAATAGTTTTATGACTCAGATCACTTTTACTCATGGTCTTATTAAAATGTGTATGCTATTCTATGCTAGAGTTTATTTCTGTGTAATATTTGAGAGGAAATGTAGAATTGTGAGTAAGACACAGTCTCTGCAGCCACACTGCCTAGGTTTGAATGCATGGTTGTTTTTAAAGAGCCACTTATTAGCGGTAGGACTGTAGGTACCTTTTGGTATCTTAGTTTCCCTATCTGTAAAGTGGAAATAATAATCATACTTACTTCATAGAATTGTTTTGAGGATTAAATGAGTATATATACACATATAAGCACATATACACAAATACATATGTACACATATATATTGCTTAGAATAATGAGTAAACGCTATATATCAATATTCTTTATTAAACAAGTAAAATCATATTTCTATATAAAATATCATACAGATTTTCAGTGGTAGTTGTTTTTATAGTCTTCTAAATTAAGGCATGACATTTTCAAAAAATAAAATGATAAGATGCTAAAATGGCATAGCAATTCAATAAAGAGGGCCGGGAATAGAACAAGACTTCTACTCTATTTACTGTCCTTTTTCCTTTAGAAGTCTTAGCTGTAACTGAACTAGAAAAATTTTCCTACTAATCATGTTACCTCTAGAGGTACAATGCTGTTAAAAGACCATCTCTAAGAATCACAACATTGTAGAATTAACAGAAATCTTAGATATCAAATAGTTCATTCAACCTCTTTATTTTGTGGCTCAGAGGATTGAGACCAAGAGAATCAAAGGCTTTTCTTAAGGTCAGGTAGCTATTTAATTCCAAAACCATGTTTACTAACTTTTAGTGTTGTACCTTTTCTTTTCTTTTAATTTTTATTGGAGTAGAGTTGATTTACAATGTTGTGTTAGTTTCAGGTATACAGCAAAGTGAATCAGTTATACATATACATATATCCACTTTTTTTTTTTTTTAGATTCTTTTCCCATATAGTCCATTACAGAGTATTGAGTAGATTTCCCTATGCTATACGACAGGCTCTTATTAGTTATCTATTTTATATATCGTAGTGTGTATATATCAATCCCAATCTCCCAATTTATTCCTCCCCACCATTCCCTGATAACCATAAGTTTGTTTTCTACATCCATGACTCTACTTCTGTTTTGTAAATAAGTTCATTTGTACCCATTTTTTAAGTTTCCACATGTAAAGAGATATCATATGATATTTGTCTTTCTGTGTCTGACTTACTTCACTCAGTATGAGAATCTATTGGTCCATCCATGTTGCTGCAAATGGCATTATTTTGTTCTTTTTTATGGCTGAGTAATATTCCATTGTGTATATGTGGCATATCTTCTTCATCCATTCCCCTTGATGGACATTTACATGTCCTGGCTATTATAATAGTGTTGCAATGAACATTGGGGTACATGTATCTTTTTGAATTATGGTTTTGTCTGGGTATATGCCTAGGAGTGGGATTGCTGCGTCACATGATGGTTCTATTTTTGGTTTTTAAGGAAACTTCATACTGTTCTCCACAGTGGCTGTACCAATTTACATTCCCACCAACAGTGTAGGAGGGTTCCCTTTTCTCCACACCCTCGCTAGTATTTATTGTTTATAGATTTTTTGATGATGGCCATTCTGACCAGTGTGAGGTGATACCTATTGTAGTTTTGATTTGCATTTCTCTAATAATTAGTGATGTTGAGCATCTCTTCATGTGCTTTTTGGCTATCTGTATGTCTTCTTTGGAGAAATGTCTATTTAGATCTTCCCAAATTTTTTGATTGGGTTATTTGTTTTTTAATATTGAACTGTATGGGCTGTTTGTATATTCTGGAGATTAATCCTTTGTCAGTTGCTTCATTTGCAAATATTTTCTCCCATTCTGAGGGTTGTCTTTTTGTTTTGTTTATGGTTTCCTTTGCTGTGCAAAAGCTTTTAAGTTTAACTAGATCTCATTTGTTCGTTTTTGTTTTTAATTTTATTACTCTAGGAGGTAGATCAAAAAAAGATCCTGCTGCAATTTATATCAAAGTGTTCTGCCTATGTTTTACTCTTAGAGTTTTATAGTGTCTGACCTTACATTTAGATTTTTAATCCATTTTGAGTTTATTTTTGTGTATGGTGTTAGGGAGTGTTCTAATTTCATTCTTGTACATGTGGCTGTCCAGTTTTCCCAGCACTACTTATTGAAGAGACTGTTTTTTCTCCACTGTATATTCTTGCCTCCTTTGTCATAGATTAGGTGACCATAGGTGCATGGGTTTATCTCTGAGCTTTCAATCTTGTTCCATTGCTCTATATTTCTGTTTTTGTGCCAGTACCATTGTACTGTTTTGATTACTGTAGCTTTGTAGTATAGTCTGAAGTCTGGCAGCCTGATTCCTCCAGCTCCATTTTTCTTTCTCAAGATTGCTTTGCCTATTCAGGGTCTTTTGTATTTTCATACAAATTGTAAGATTATTTTATTCTAATCCTGTGAAAAATGCTGTTGATAATTTGATAGGGATTGCATTGAATCTGTAGAATGCTTTGGTTAGAATAGTCATTTTCACAATATTCACTCTTCCAGTCTAAGAACATGGTATATCTCTCCATCTGTTTGTGTCATCTTTGATTTCTTTCATCAGTATCTTATAGTTTTCTGAGTATAGGGTTTTTGCCCCACTGTAGTACCTTTTCAATTACAGTAACATACTTGAAACTTACTCATGGTGGCCAAATGAAAAACAAATTTTGCTTCTCATTTGAGCCAGCATACAGTGAAGCATATGTGTTGTATAACTTTTTGTTTTGATATACTTTCACATTTACAGAAAAGTTATAAGAATAGTACTAAGAACTTCTAACACCCTTAACCCAGATTCCCAATTATTTACATTCTGTTTCATTTATCATTCATTTATATATGTGTTTATATATATGTCTATTTATGATTTTTTCTGAATTGTTTGAAAATAAATTGAAGACATCTATCTCTTTTAAATACTTGAACGTGTATTTCCTAAAAACAAGTCACATAACTGCCTTGATAACATAATTATCAATGACCAAAATGAGAAAATTTAACACTGATAAAATATTATCTAATCCACAGTTTATATTTAAGTTTTATCAATTTTCCCAATAATGTCCCCTTTCTCTGTTTTGTTTCGGCTCAGAATGCAAGCCGGGGTCAAGCATTCTGTTGAGTTATCATGTCTCTTTAGTGTACTTTCATTTGGAACAATTCCTTAACCATTTTGTCTTTTTTGACCTTGAGATTTTTGAAGAATGCAGAACAGTTATTTTGTTGAATGTACCTCAATTTTTTGTCTGTGCAATGTTTCCTCATGATTAGGTTTAGGTTATGCATTTTTGGCAGGGCCACAACAGAAGTGATAATGTGTCCTTCTCAGAGCATCCCATCAAGAGGCCCATGATGTCAATTAGTTCCAACATTGATGATGTAAACTCTGGTTGCATCGGGTCTGCCAGGTTTCTTCACAGTAAAGTTACTATTTTACCCTTTCTAAATTAGGATTAATTTGTGGAAAGGTACTTTGAGATTATGTAAATATGTCTTCCCCACCAAACATTTACCCACTAGATTTTGCATTCATTGATAATTTGTAACTTCATTATCACTTCCATATTTATTAGTTGACATTCTACTGAAAGGAAGAGCTTTCTCACATCTTCCATTTGTTTATTTGTTTGCTTGTTTGTTTATTATATCAGTAGAACTCATGTATTCTTGTTTTATTCTATGGGTATGATCTATTACTATCATTATTTATTCTTATCTTCAAATTGTCCCATATTTGTCCAGTGAAAACCACTTCAAACTAGCCTCTGAGTCCTTTCAATATTCTTCCATCTTTCTTGAGAATTTCCTTACTTTCCAGCACATGTTATTCTAGCATCATCTTGTGCTTTTCCTGGTGAGGCCCTGGAATCAATCTTTTTTTATCCAAGTAGCCATGATTCTATTTTCAAGTAAATGGTGTTTAGAAGTCAAGATCTGGATGCTAGGTGTACTCATTCATTGCTCGCTCCTGGTGTGTCATTACTTCAGGGTTCTCTCAGTGAGCAGCATTAGTAAATATATGTCTATGTTTATTTCTGTATCTGTGTACCTATCTATTAAAAATCATGAGATGTTGGTTAAAGGGTATAAAGTTGCAGTTAGGCATGATGAATAAATCTAGAGATCTAAGCTACAACATGATGAATATAGTTAATAATACTTTATCAAATACTGGAAATTTGCTAAGAGAGTAGATTTCAGGTGCTCTCATCACACACAAAAAATGATAATCCTGTGAGGAGATGGTATGTTAATAGCTTGACTGTAGTCATCTTTTCACCATGTATATGTATACCAAATCATCATGGTCTACACCATAAATATATATAATTTTTATTAAAAAAATAAAAACCACGAGTTCATGATGATATCTCTAATTCTATCTCAAACACAGGATACATTCTCATCTTTCCATTTCCATGTTTGTAACTTCCTTTTCCAACAGTGAGAAACCTGGCTTCCCATTGCATTCAACATACATATTTATTTACTCAACTTGGAATACTCAGAAGGTAATTTCAGAATTGCTAATCCATTCCATAGCAAAAAGCAATCCCACTAGCTAGAATTCAATATTTTCAGTTTTAGGGATAAGATTTATTAGAACAACATAATTTGTGCATAAATCTCAAATGTACAGTTCATGAGTTTAGACAGATGTCTGTACCCATATAACTCATATCCCATAAAGACATAAGGCATTTCCATCACCTTAGAAAGTTCCCTGTGCCCCTTCCCATCCCCTCCATAGCAGCCATTTTTCTAGTTTCTATCATCATAGACTGGTTGGGCCTATTCTAGAACTTCATATGAATGGAATCATGAAGTGTATATTCTGTATCTGGTTTTGTTTACTCGTTATAATGACTATGGAATTCATCTATGTTGTTATGTATATGTATAGTTTGTTTCTTGTTATTGCTAAGGAGTATTTCACTGTATGATTATGCCATAATTTGTTTATCTACTCACTTGTTGATGGACATCGAGTGTTTTCTACTTGAAGCTAATATAAATAAAACCACCATGGATATTTTCGTTCAAATATTTTTGTGACCATATGGATTCCATTTCTCTTGGTTAAACATCTTTCATTGGAATTGGTAAAATCATAGGTAAAGATGTGTTTAATTTCATAAGAAATTGCCAAACCTTCTATCAAAGTGGTTGTACCATTTATGCTCTTACCAGCAATGTCTGAAAATTCTGGTTGTTCCATATCCTTCCTCATCAACACTTGGTGTTGTCAACTGTTTTTAACTTTAGCCATTCAAATGTTTATGTAATGTTATCTTACTGTGATTTTAATATACGTTTCTCTGATGACTAATGGTGTTGGGACTTTTCTGTGAGATTATTGGCCATTTCTATATCTTCCTTTGTAAAGGCTTTATTTAATTTATTTTCATTTTCTAAACTGTTTTGGGTTTTTTTTTTTGGTCTGTTTATTAGTGAGTTGTAGAAATCCTTTATATATTATGGATGTATGTCTCTTGGCAGATATATGTTTTGTAAATATTTTCAAACAATGTCTGGCTTGCCTATTCCTTTTTTTAAATGATGTCTTTTGATGAACAGAAGTTTTTACTTTTAATAATTTCTGAATTATAAAGTTTTATGGTTATTACTTTATATATCCTTTCTAAAAAATAACTTTTTCATCCCCGGTTGTGAATTTATTCTCCTATGTTTTCTTCAGGAAGTGTTAGCTTTTAAATTTAGGTCTAATATACATATTGAATTAATTTTTGTGTATGATGCAAGGTAGGGGAAGCCTAGATTTTCATTATTTTAAAGAAATTTTTAAAGCCTATGTGTTGTAAGCCTAGATTTTCATTATTTTAAAGAAATTTTTCCCACACATAGTTTCATTGTGTTTTTCCTGGATATTAAGAAAAACTTTTCGGGGTAGCAAGTGATTAAAACCAACTCAAGCTAGATTAAGCAAATGGGAATTTATTTGCTCACTTTGCCGGGAAGAGTAAGACATATCTCATAAGATCAAAGGAAGATACACAAAGGCCAGGACTTCAGGAGCTAGAACTAGGATGGATATTCCAGGGCTCTCTCTAGTCTTTTCTCATATCTGCTTATCTCTGCATCACTTCATTGTGCAGACCACTTTCCTCTACAGGCCAGGGGAGATGAATGCTGTCAGCCTCATTCATCACAGATGCTCATTCTTCCAGCGTCACTATAGTTGTCCTAAGGAAGGACTCTACTTGGCACTGCTTCAGTCACATGCCCTCTTCCTGGGCTGGTCACTGTTGCTTGAGAACTCAGAACCTAGGTGTAATCAAGTCCAACCCCACCCTATGGCAGTGGGATGGTGCTACCATCAGAAACAACATGGAATGAGGGAGAGAGGGTTCCCAAGGATAGGCTTCTGGACATTCTAAATATTATATGTCCCACCAAATTTCCTATTTTTAAAAAATGGCTTTTTACAATGTATAAAATAAAATATTAAATTAAAAAATGGCTTTTTATATATGGGATTTATTTATCTTTCACGGAACTCTTAATTAAATATATTCAGGTGCAGTAAAGCTAGATTTCTATTCTGCTCATCTAAAACTGAAGTGTAAATTAATTAGATACTTTGAAGAACTAAAATGTATGCAAATTATATGAGAATAATGTACCTCCTAAATGATTAAAGTTTAACACATCAAAGTCCATCATAATGTGAATGATGCTGAATGAAGTGGAAGAGAAGTCAGATTTTTTCATTTTGACCTGTCCCCACTTTCCTCAAATTATAATGAAAAAATTGGATTGTCAATACCTCAATATAATAAATCATTGGGAGAGTAACCGTGGTTCAGTGATTAGGACAAAATTTATATACTTAGAGTGTCCATAATTTTCCAGAGCTTTAAAGCAAGGCTGATGATGTTTAACCCACAGGATTAATTGACAATAAAAGAAGTGGTTCTTATTGGAAATCATTAAGCACCTCATGGCTTGCATTTGAAGGAGAAAACTTGAGAGTTCATTGTAGACAAATGACTGTCTCAGCCAAAGTTACCTACTTGTATAATATTTTCTTTGAAGTGTGGTTGAGTAAAAAGCTGGCCCCACAGAGAGCCTTGAAATGATAATGTGATCGACAGCATAACTGACTTTCCTGGGTTGGATTCACTAAAGAAATCTGACATCAAAAGTAGTATTTTATACAGGCTTTTGTCTAAGTATAAAAGTGTGACCATCAGGGGATAGAGATGGAGGACCTCTTTAAATGACAGGCCCAGAGGTTATTTTCCTACTATGAGAGGAGGACCCACCTGGGAAGGTTCTTCCCACCTTAGCCTGACTGTCTTCCTCAGCATTCCACTTGCTTCAGTTTTGCTCTCTTCACTCTGCCCACTGTGTACAAAAGCTCCCCTTCATGGCTGCCATTGCTCCCCCATCCTCTAGGTACTATAATCCCATTAATTTTCAGATTTAGGTGGAAAGTCTCTTTTCTTTTTTCCTTGAGACAGCTTTTCAAAATAAAGTTTTACCAATGAAAAATGAACTAGGAGGGAGGGGAAAGACACACAAAAGCTTAAAAATTGAGATGTTTATAAAATCTGCTTTCTGATCCTATTTTTAAGGGTCTAGTCATAGATGGGGTTAATTAATATAGAACAAGGGACATTCAACTCCTATTTCCTTTTCCCTGCTTCAGATCCATTTGCTTTGTTCTTTGTGGCCATATGATGCAATGATAGTTGCCATCTTAGAGCTCTCAGCAAACTATTAGTTTTTTCCATTAAAAGAAGTTGACTTTCCTGCTTGCTTTGGCAGCATGTTTACTAAAATTGGAATACTACAGAGAAGATAAGCATGGCCCCTGCAAATTCGAGAAACGTTTTGTATTTTTATGTGATGTACAGCATGGTGACTATAGTTAATAATACTGTATTGCATATTTGATAGTAGCCAGGAGAGTGGATCTTGATAGTTCTCATCCCAAGAAAATAAATTTGTAACTATATATGGTGATTGATATTAAGTTGACTTCTTGTGGTGATTATATTGCAATATATACAAATATTGATTAATTATTTTGTATACCTGAAACTAATATAATGTTATGTCAATTATACCTCAATTTAAAAGAAAAAAAATAGTTGATTTTCTTTTCTTTTCTCATTTCAAATGGCAGTCTCTCTCGGGGAGCACCTGAGTTTCTATTTTCTGTTGGGGGGGGGGTATTTTCAATTCTTGGTTTATTTACAGGATCAAAGTAACGAAGAGTCTCTCTCTCCTTTTCATATATGATTGATTTGTTGTGACTGTCTGGAGTGCTGTATTGAGAAGCCATCTGGAGGTACATCTAGGTCCCTCAGGAAGGAGAACTGTGATTAATTAGTAATGGCTGTCATGAACTTAAGAGTAGCAGCACACTTGCCACATATCTGTCATTTCTCTCAATTCCATCAATGGTAAAACATTTGTTCTGATTTGATTTTTATTTCTACTAAGATTATCAGCCTTGGGAATTCCAGTGATTTTCTTTTTTTTTTTACTAATCCCTCAGATACTGATGTGGTGGTGGGAGAACACATCTAAATATATATTAAAATACTTTTCTCCCTGTTGAATTAAAACCTCCTTAAGAAGGAGCAGGTTCTCTCTACAAAGTCTAAGGCATTAAACATACAACAAAAACAAAGTAAATATTTAAACTTTTTTTCAAATTGTTTATCCCATTAAGTCATTTTGATTTCTTACCAAGTGAATATGGAAATACTGAAGCTTAAAATATAAAATGTAGAGTGACATTCCTGATCCATCCCAACAGGTACATAATTTTCTATTATTGTGTATTCTCTGTTGTTTTCGACAAAATTTCAAATGAATCAAGGAACAGGATATTTAGTATTTCTTCAGCTAAATAACTGCACATTTACAAAATTATTATGTTAAATTTCCCCCAGGTATGCTCTTCTGGTGACTATTTTAAACTTTACCTTCATGACTGTTGTACATTATTCAGTTCTCCTGTTTTCTTCACACTTAAACTCTTCAGTTTTAAGAAGAAATGTTTCTTTATTTTTAATTCGAGTTATAATCCCAGTGAGACAAATGGGATTTCTCTTTGCTCAACAGTTTCTGAAGTTTGGTTTAGCTTTAAGCCACTAAAATCTTAAAGGGTTGTATTTAGACGGGAGAATTTGTACTGAAGTCCTTTCATTTGTGTCTATAACATCAAATGGTTTAGGATTTTTGCACTGCACTCTGGGGAACCTTGAGGCCTCTGAGGTCCATTCTCTTAGGCCCCAAAGACCGACTGATGCATTTGCTTATTCATTCATTCCTCATTCCCTTCCATTTATTTAACAAACCTTTGAGTATTTAGTATATGCTGGTGTGGGGGTTCAGGGAGCCCATATCCTCCAAGAGTTTTGGTGTAGAAGACTGAACAGTAATAAGCATATGGCCACATGTGACAAAGGCTATGTTCAGAGTGACATGGGAACTTGTGGAAAGGGAACATCCAGACTGGGGATGGCAGTGGCTCTAGGGAAGACTTCGTAGAGGAGCTGAATAGAAGTTAATCACACAGTGAGAACAACCAAGTGTGGAAAACCCTTTCAAAGTATTTTTAAAAATTTGATTGCTTCCTGAAAACAGATTTGGCCTCCTGGAATTTATCTTGGAGCTAAAACAATCTCCACTAGATCCACTGCAATATGGGATCTAGAGTGCTGATTCCCTTGTAGGTATCACAGTTTGATTCATTCTTCCAGTGGAGAGGTGGTGTGGTAGAGTGTGAGGTACAGAAAGTGCACTGTTTTTCACTCATCAGTTTTCTTTAGTTAGAGGTTACTTAGGCTACTAAGATGTAATTCTTTAAATATTTTTGTGCACACATTTTGTAAATGTACATTGTCTTAGTCTGCTCTGGCTGCATAAAAAAATATCGTAGACTGGATGGCTGAAACAACAGAAATTTATTTTCTCACAGTTCTGGAGGCTGGAACTCTGAGATCAAGGTACTAGCCACGTTCTGGTAAAGCTTTCTTCCTGTCTTGCAGATGGTCACCTTCTCGCTGTGTGTTCATATGGCCTTTCCTTAGTGCCTGCTTGGGGAAAGAGAGAGAGAGAGAAATCAGGCCTGAAATTATTTAAATATTTAGAATTTTAAAAGAGTTTTAAGTTCTAATCAGGTAAATAATTGCAGTTATTAAAGAAATGTTCTGGTAAATAATAAAAATAAAAATATAACTTCATAGGTTGACAGTAGTATACCACAACCAGTTTGTTCAGTGAACCTCGTATGGAAAGCTCTTTTATGTTCTTTGCTTCATCAAAGAATGTCAGATCAGCAGGAATATCCTTACATGTCTGCCAGTGGCGTGGAACTTAGTATTTTAAAAAATGAGAAAAGAATCTTAACAAATATGTTGCCTTTAAGGGTTTTCTTCTCTTGGAAGAAGACACACACAATGTGTATATACCCACATACACACACACATGCATGTTCATATACACATGTATGCATATATGTGTACACACACTTGCATTCACACATATGAATGAATACATACACATATGCACACATACTATATAATTCCCTGTGTGTGTTTTTGTGGTGTGAACCATTACCTATAGAAAGGCTATATGCTAGCATTTAGGCATACAGCTCAATAAAATGTACTACTGCTTGTCAAACCAGCATGTTAGCAACAGATACAGAACAGTTTTTTTTTAATAAGAAAAGTGTTAGAATTCAGATAAATATTGGCCCTCTGTAGTTATACATCATGTACAGTGCAATCACATTCATTTTACAAAGGAGTTAGGCTCCACCGTCAACACAAAAGGTGACAATTGGATGTGAAAAAAATGACCCTTGATAGTTATACAAATTGCTCACAAATTGCAGTATTTTACCAACTCTGCCAGTTTTATATTTGTTTTCTCTCCTAGCAACAGAACAGACCACTGTTCTTTAAACAACTGGAGTAGTTTATTTGTGTTGAGCAGCCATGTGGTATGAAATCATGTGTACTCTGAAGCTCTGGGATCATGTGTGTACGGTGCGATACTCTCCCCACCAGAGCTGAGGGAGCTGATGCTGGCTGTAAAAATGCACCTCCCGCTGGTCCCACATATGTGGGAGCACATGTTCATTGAGTGTTAAGGAGGCATTGTGGTGGAACGTGGTTTAAGTTGTTCTCTCTCCTCCTCTTTCCCTGTAGCTTCCTCCTCCTTTGCCGTTCTCTTGTGTTTGCTGAACATTGTCATCTTGTAGGTAAATTCGAACACATTGCAGCTCTATAGCATATGGCATTCTATTTAGATACATCTTTGTTTATGTGCCTGTTTATAGGTTCTTTGTTGAAACAAAGTTACAAATAATACCTATGCGTGTGGCTGTTGGACTTCTAGAAAATTCTGTTAAGAGCAGGAATTTCATTTCTGATCGCACCATGTAATACTCGCAGCATGCGTTCCTAGCTCATCTGGTTGCAAAAAAGTACTATACGAGTAGATGTACAAACCAGTTTCCATCCCTGGAAAATAATTTAAATCTGTTAGCCCATCAAATGACGGGACCGTTTTGAGCTCCGGCATAATACAGTAGCTATCATTAAGGCTGTGAATACACAAGTTAACTGAATTCTGCTTTTGTTTTAGTTTAGAGTAACCATTTATTTATGTTACTGTTTTGTTGCTTTGCTAAACACTGAGGTCGATGGTCCTACTGGCATCTCATATACAACCCAGCTGCCACGGCCTGACCACAGGAAAGTACTTTCCCAGTGGAGATTCAGTTAAAACATTCTCTGAGAATCTGAGTGAGTGAACCATACTTTCCTTCAAGCAAAACCAGAATTGATTACATGTATTTCCTGCCAAAGCTAAGAGGTGCAGTTTTGAATTTCTTCAGAAAGGGCAATTTCAGGTTCACTTAAATTTTGTGATTTTAACATTGTGTTTAAGAACAATTTTCATGTTAATTGAAGTGTTCTGTGTCAAAGGAGGAAAAAAAATCAAGTTCTTAAGGTAGACCATCTTCTTTAAGGCATTAAATGGAAATTCACAACTTTCCAAAATATTCTTTGTAGGAATTCTATTGTGATTGTTACATAGCTTCATTCCTTGATTCAACAATTGCTTGCTGAGTACAAAGTAAGCACTGGATATACTGCAGTGAGGAGAAGCAAGTTCTTGACCTGTTGAAGTGTGTGGGATCCTGCAGGGGTGATCAGCAATAAACAGCTAAAGAAACAGCAATTTAGAGAAGTGTCAGGAAGACAGAGGACAGAATTCAGTGATAGAGAATAACAAGAGGGGAACTAATTCACTAGGTGATTTGTAATGGTGGTTGGAGGTAGTAGGTTTTAGGCTGAGACTTAAAGGATGAGAAGAGGTGGGCCATGTAAAGAGCATGAGGCAGAGCAGCCTAGGCAGAGATCAGCAAGCATCAAAACTCCAGGCATTGGAGGGGTGGGATAGGGAGGGTGGGAGGGAGGGAGACGCAAGAGGGAAGAGATATGGGAACATATGTATATGTATAACTGATTCAATTTGTTATGGGGCAGAAACTAACACACCATTGTAAAGCAATTATACCCCAATAAAGATGTTAAAAAAATAATAATAAAAAAATAAAAATAAATAAAAAAAAAACCCTCCAGGCATAAAGGAGCTTGGGTGTTTCCAGAACTGAAAGTAACCTGGTGTTGCTGCATCAGAGCTTTTAAGTGTGTGTGTGTGTCTGTGTGTGTGTGTGTGTGTGGCATGCGGGGAAATGAGGAGGTGATGGTATGAGATTAGATTAGATCAGTAAATGGGTGTCAGATGATTCAGAACCTTGTATGCCATGGTTAAGACTCTAGATTTTAAAATAAGTACAATGGAAACCAATCAAAAATTTAAGAGTAGAGAATCGTTATCTGATTTAATTTTTTAAAGCTCACTTTGGCTATTTTGTGGAGAATGAAACATGTGTGAGCATGTTTCATTGTGTTTGTGGTTAAAAATGGAAGCAATGAGACCAGTTGGAGGGCCATCAGAATCATCCAGTCAAAGACAATGGTGGCTTGGGTAATAGACTGGTGATGGAGATGGAATCAACTGGATAGATTTGAAATATTTTTTGGAGGCATCTTCTGAATTTACAGGTACATTTGATATTCAGGGTGAGGAGGAATCAGGAATCTAAAGTGATCACTTTTTCTTTTTTCCAACTGGTCATATCATGGTAGCCTTTACTAAGACTGGGTGTTGGGCAAGATCAGGTTTCAGATGGAGATCATGTTCACTTTTAGATATCTAGCACCAAACCTATTGCAAAATTTATTAATTCATCAAACATTGATTGAGCTTCACCATATGCCAGATATTGTACTAAGTGTTGAGGATATCTGGTGTCCTTATGCTTATGGAATTACAGAGATGGTAGATTTCAGGGTGCAAGAAGGGACCATAGTTGGAAATCATCCAGTCCAACATCCTTATTTTAAAGATGAAGGGTAGAATTTGAAGCATTTGATTTTTGAAGAAATATCAAGACTCCTCTATAAAAATTATGGTTATCTTAGTAAAACTTAACTTTACTCAACCAGCAAAAATTGTGGTATTATTTTCCCTTAGGGATATCATACAATCTCTTTTCATTTCTGTTTTAATGAATTGTTACAATTAGTACTATTAAAACACTTTCTGTTGCATTCTGAAGTCATGAAAATATGGGCATTATAGCCAGCAGTTCAGTGAGTGATGCTGTCATTGGTTTCATTAGGCTTATAAACAACACATGCAAGAAGAATCATAAACCATGTTCAAATGTGCACACATTTTTTTACTAAGGGTTGATAGTAGACAAATGTGGAATTGGACACTTGTATTTTTTATATTATTGATGGTAGGTTGATATTTACCTTGAAACCTTTTAGAGGAGATTTTTCAAATTTAATGGAAAGAATTAATATGAGAGGGAAAAAAAGAAGGGCTGCAAAGAAAAAATTTGTTGTTGTGCAATGAATTCTAGATTTGTGTGTGTGCAAGTGGATGTATGTTGGATTGTTTTAAGAGCTTATTCAATTTTATAAGTTAATATATTTGGTTAAAGAATAAATAGGTAATGATGAGATAACAAGTTTTGTAGATGTGAACAATTTAAACACCAGGAAACCAAAAAATATTATTTAGAGTGGTCTAGGTAAGCATACTTATTATCTAAATTATGATACAGCATTTATTATTCATTTAAAGTGAGATTTACTTGGCTCTTTATCCTAGGTCAAGTACTGCGAAAGAAAAGAGATGAAAGTTCCTGCCCTAAGGGCATAACAAACTTGAAGCATCAGGCATGATCCAGTCTCATCACACACATGCACACACACGATGGGAGACTGTTTCCTGCAGTGAGCGGTGATTGCCATAGGAATGCCCTATGGAGAGAAGGAAGTTTCAAGACGTTTTGTAGAGATGAGGGCCTGTTCATCAGAAGGATGTTTCAGGATAAGAAAGGAAAAAGTGGACATTGAATGAGATAGATGGCAGTCAAGTGACCTACCTGAAGATTAAAAGTAGGTTGAAGAGGTGACGATAAAAGCAAGGATGGAGCTAGATTAGAATGCATGCCAATGGAAGCGGCAAAACTCCTGAGAGGATGGTTGAATGGTCAAAATAAGAAATATTTAGCTCTGCTTCTTCCCTGTAAGTGGAAGGGCAGGACTAAGTTCAAAGAAACCAGAAGTCCAAGGTTTAACCCTGTACCTTCAAGGAAGAAACGTAACAGCCAAGGGCTGACAGTCGAAACTTCATGGAATTTATAACTAGGATTGTGTACACATAAATTAATTGAAAAATTAGTAGTGAAAATAAAGACTAGATAGAAAGACAGCTTGTTTTCTGGAATCTTGCTGAAAAAATAGAAGCTTTGTGCATGAATATACCAGAACAGGAGTAATCTATGTTTTATTAATTAATCTGTATCCTTATATCCTCATGAAAGATACAGGGTAAGAGTGTAGTTTTCACTTTCTGAAAAAGTGCTTAGGAATAAACATTGGCAAGAACCTGCAGGAAGCCTTTAGGACAGGAAAATGTCTTTTGTTCTTAAACACTTGTCCCTGGCTCTCCCAAAAACCACCTTCTTACTGTGGTGTTTTAGCCTCTCACCTGTAGATTAATATTTCCTCTATGATAAATTAATTTGCTTGCTATGGACAGTGTGTATGACCTTATACTCCTTCACAATAACCTTGAAATTTTCTTCATCATGCAGTTGACTGGAACACACCACTCACTCCTGAAGTTTGAAAGAGACTCACTGGAGGGACTTTTTTCTTTTCCTTGCTTTTTTTTTCTTAAGCTTTTTCAGCTGCACTAATTCTTAACCAGCCAAAGAAACTCTCAAGGGGATACTTTGGGGGAAAGGGGAGCAGAGACATCTTGAGAAATTTTTACATATGTAAAACAAATGTCTTCCACTGAGGTTTTTAAAATAGTCCCTTTAAACTGTAACATGTGTCAGGCTAAGTTTGCTCAAATAATCACAGGCCTGCACAAACAGGTCCCAATCAGTACACACCAGACACAGAGGCCCATTTTCATGAGAGTTATGTTTTTGTTGGTGGTTTTAGTTTGTCTTCAGAAATTGCCTCTTGCGTTGGTGGTGTAGTGGTGAGCATAGCTGCCGTCCCCAAATTACTTCTTAACCCATTATCTCTAGAACTTTCCCATTCTTTAAGTCTACTTAGGAAAAAAGGTATATTATCTCACAGCTGAGTGGGAAGACGCAAGGAACTCTGTCCAAGTTTTCTCCAGGAATATTGTTGTCAGGTTTGTGGTTTGCTTCTAGAAATTTGGTATGTGAGTTAATTTACATTTTTCACCCTACCTCCAGCTTTTTTTTTTTAAGGGACAGGAGTAATTTAAGAGGGAATTGAATATATCAGAGCACCTTATTTTTGTTGTTGTTGTCTGTTTGCTAAATAGGAAAGTCCATCAGCTTGGTAATGGAGGAGAGCAATGACTCCATGGAGAACCCCCAACAAGGCCAAGGGCGGAACAATGCCATGAAGTGTGGGTGGCTGAGGAAGCAGGGAGGCTTTGTCAAGACTTGGCATACCCGTTGGTTTGTGCTCAAAGGAGATCAACTCTATTATTTCAAAGACGAAGATGAAACCAAGCCCTTGGTAAGTAGGAGAAAATTAAAGCATTGTGGTGCTTAGTAGTCTAAGAAGTAGAGGGTTTGCTAGAAACTGATGGAGACTGAGGTCAACCCAATCTCCCTGGTCTCCTTCATTTCGTTGGCATCTTTCACACTCTTTCTCATTGTTTACTTTGGTTCAAGATGATGAATTTGATAATTGAGGCCAAGAGACAAATTACACTTGTCGAATATTAATTTTAACTTTTACGAAGCTGTAACAGAGTGTCTGAGTCCCTCAGGCAAACTTACTTCACGTGGAAATGGTAATGGACATCTGCTAGAAGATATATTCTATAGCCAAAACATCTTTCTTTTTCTCAGAAGTAAGTTGAAAGATTTGAAGGAAAACTGTAAATGCAATTTTAAGTAATTTCTGAGACACCTTCAGTATCAACTCTCTGGGGGCTTCCCTCCACTCTAACTCACATAAAATATGGATGTAGTGCTAAACCAGACAATGTTGATACATCCAACCAGCATACACAGTATAGTCCCCTGGGAATAGTTTCTATGTTTCTTTGTGGTTTCTTACTGGTCTTTTATTTACTGTTTCTTACTGGTCTTTTAAATAAAGGAAACAATTATTTTCTCAGCCACAAATCTCTGGGTTGCAATTAGAGAAAGGAAAAATCTCCATCATTCCCTGTAGGTACAACAAGCTTTCTTAGCTGTGATCATTGCTTAACAATTAATGAAAGGAGATGGGAACTGAGGTATCACTTCTGTGTTCTTCCTTCATCTACATCTATAAAATATATAAATAAGAGAAAAAATGTTTTAGATCAGTTTACATAAACATCCCTAACAGTATGTTCTTAAGGCTATTTGCCTTGTATTAAAATGTAAGAATTTAATTAGGAATTTGGATCAAGGCTCTGCTTTAGTATTTTAAATTCCTCAGACATTATAATTTAACAAAGTTCTCATTAGTATAATTGAATTACATAAAGATAGCAATGAATTTACAAACTCTACTCATTTTTTGAAATTGCTATTTTTTTAGCATATTTTTACCAGGGCCAAGCATTAGACTAAGAATTTATATATATATATGTTATGAAATGCTTACAATAATCCTGTGAGGTAGGATTATCCTCACTTAAGTATGACGAAATCAATGTTTAGGTGTAATGCATATTACCCAAAGTTAGACAGTGGTGCCATATTTTGCCTCTAGTTAGGTCCAAGTTCATATAGCCTCAGCCAAAGATCTCATAAATCAATAAAAGTATCCCATATTGATATCATGAGAATTACAGTGCTATTACTGCTATTGTTTTCATTGCAGCAAATCAGTGAAGAATATGGGGGTTATCATTATAGATGAAGAAATTGTGTCTTAGTGACATGAAGCAACATGACCCCCATCATATAGAGATCAGAGGCAAAGGAGTAAAGTCTTTTGTTTCTTAACTCTTACTCTAGGGTTCTTTTCTTGTACCTTGTTTTAAACTATGTAGTACTCACAGTAGGTATTATCCTGAACATAAAATCATTTTTACCAAACTGAGGTTAATGTGAAAAAATGTAGAACGTGGGGGATCCAGTATGGAAACTGTGATATGGAGGACCGTGTTCAATAAAACAGAAGTATGAGTAATTTTCAATATTTTATCCTATGAACTCTTGTTCTGGCGTGGTTTGGGTGGACTGGGTTGTTAAACAGAATGGGTACAAATCAAATGATCAATTAGGTCTCATCTAGAACCTAAACAAGGGATTAGGGTAGAAAACAGAGGTTTCAGGGGCTGAGTGGCTAGAGAATTGAAAGGAAACTGAACAAACATTTTGACTCTTTGGTGAGCTCAGTGTACCTTCTAGTAATGAAGATAAGATACAATGGGTCAAGCTTGAGCTCAAAATTTCTAAAATTTGAGAAATTGCAGATGTCAGAGAATATGCACATGACTGCTCTAAACTGTTAAAAGAGGATATTATCAAATTGCCTTGGCTACTGTCCTCTGTGGAATTTCTTAGAAGGTCTATAGTCACAAATAGTATTCAGTGCAATGTAGTTATTTTGACAAAAAGTTGGAAATATAAATAAGAAGATGCAAAAACTTCTGATTAATTCAAATGAAACTCTGCCTCAAAGTGAAAATTACTTTCATTCATAATATTTCTAAGATAAATAATATTTTGATATTAGTATTAGTTACTAGTATTTGTAGACTTATAATGACTGAAATTAACAAAATAGTTATATTGACAAGAAAATACTAATTCTTATACAAACCAAACATAGACTACAATCATTCCCCCCCTCCAAAAAAGGTTTCTTAATTTTTCTTCTACTTATTACTTGTTAAAGATTTGCTGTTAATAAAGCAGTAATAGTTTGGGGTGAATAACTTTGAATTATTATTCTTTTTTTGGATCATCTTTTATGACAGTACAAGCACCAGGAATTTTGACATAGTACTTTTAAATTTTAATCTTTTACACTGATGTTTAGACATGTGAGCACGGAATCAGATGAAGATCTAGCAATTCCTATATCAGAGGACATTTTGGAATTTGAAAGGACCATGTATTTGACCATGAATGGATTAATTTCTTACTTTAAAGTGAGTTCTTTAAGTAAGCATAGATGCCTGACACATTGTAAGTGCTGCAGCACATTTTTGGACGAGTTGGTGAGTGATTCAGTAAAATATATCTCTAGCCAAGCAGGTTTGGGCCAGGACCATGTGCTGTCACTAGTACTGACTATCCTCAGCTTCATGTATCAAAATCATAACGTGTATTTAAAATAATGAAGTTTAAATTACATTAAATAAATCCTGTAGTGATATAGAATAATCCTAAGAATTCGATGAAGAACAATTGAACATCCTGAAAAATGTTAAAACGGGAAAAAATTTAGTTGTTATAAAACCCCTCATTTTATAGATAAAGGGTACGTGTGTGTGTGTGTGTGTGTGTGTGTGTGTGTGTGTGTATCAACCAAGGGATACTGTTAATGAGTAGCAGATGATGAACTGAAAAATCAGATTTCCTTGCTCCTGATCCAGTGTTCCTTCAGTTTAGGCTTTTGCCTGCTCACAAATCCTCATCTATTTTTTAGATTTGCTTCCAGTCAGAAGTACTGTTTTCAGTATTGGCACTTTCAAGCATAAGAATGCCCTTGACCTTCATATATTTTGATGAGGGCTATTTCAATAATACTGGAGGAAACATCACTAATGAAATGAAAAAAAAAAACTTCACTCTTCTAAGCATTCCTAACCAGCTGAAAATGTTCAATAAACTTAATCTGGATTGGTTTTCCTCTCTCTTGATAGTATTTCTAAAATGAAAGGATTAAAACCCTTGAAATGTGTGTCCCTCCTGTCCTAGAAAGAGGCTCTCAATTTATTTTAGTGAAACTTTCTCTGAGTTTCTCCACTCAATAAAGAGAATAAACTCCATCATTATCCTTGTTATTAAAAACTGCACATCTGTTGGGAGAAACATGTAAACAAAATTATAATTGTGACAGGCTACTATGTTAACACGGAGTGCTCAGAAAACACAGATACAATTAGTGCCAGGGAGTGAGTGGTGACTGGCTAGAGGAGTTGGGGGGAGGCTGTGCAAAGCAAGAGGTGACCCTTACCTGGGGTGCTGAAGGTTGGTGGGAATTTTCCAGTTACATAAATTGGGGAAAGGAATTCAGAGCAGAGGAAAGATATGGAGTTGTAGAATAGATATCTATAAATAGCTCCATATTGTGAGCGCAGCAAAATGACAAGAAATGGGCTTAGAGAGATTGGTGGGGCCACAGCAAAAATGAATGTGTATGTCACACAAAGAGGCTGGATTCTCAGGTAGGTAATGGGAAGCTCTTTCCAAAACACCTGAGCTACTCAAGATGCAAAACCACACTACCCTGTTAGAAAGGAATAATGGTGGCTGTTTCCTGATGTCTCCTCTGGCTGCCGTGATAGAATACCACAGACAGGGATGCTTAAACAACAGAAATTAATTTTCTCAGAGTTCTAGAGGCTGGAAATCCAAGATCAAGATGCTTCCAGAGTTGGTTTCAGGTGAAGCTTCTCTTCCTGGCTCGTAGACAACTGCCTTCCCTCTGTGTCCTCACATGGCCTTTGCTTTGTACACAGGAGAGTGAGAGAGCCCTGGTGTCTCTTCTTAAAAGGACATGAGTCCTATCAAATAGCCCCATCATTATGGCATCATTTAACGTTAAAGGCCCCAAATACAGTCACAGTGGGGGTTAGGTCTTTAATGTGAATTGGGGGGGGTGCAGCCCAATTCAATCCATAATACCTAATATGTTGAAAACCTATGTTAATAAATATAATTTTCTCAGTTAAGTTTTTCTTCCATCTGTACTGTCTATCTTCATGTCTACTAGAACCTAATATATGTGATTTAGTGCATTTTAAACTTAACTATTTGAACCTAATATTGATGTTTCATATTCTTATTCAAATTGCAAATTCAAATTCTCCTTTCTCTGGGGACAGTACCTGGTTTGTAAACAAGACTTTCCAGCCTGTAGCCAGGGTTCTCTTGGCAATATATTGGAGGTCTATCTCAAAATATAACTGCTTTATATTTAATATACATCAAACTAAAATCTTTAGTATCCTATACTTTTAAAAATGAAACTTTAGTTCATCTAGGCTGAAACCCTCTCCAGAAACCATTTTCTACAGTGTTTGCAATTACATGGATACAGATTTTATTTAGAACAGATTTAAAAATAAAGTTGATTTTTGTTGTTTCTGAAAAAACAAACACGGAAAAGTGATGTATGTAGCCAACTTTGAACATACACTAATGCATCCTTTATTTCTGTTACTCATAGAACACTACTGTAAACATCCTATAGTATTGTATTTTTTCACTTTTTGTTTAATATTTTTTCTATTTTAATCTTTAAAATAAAGCTCTATTTACATACAGAAAAAAGTTTAAAATTATACTGTATGGAAGAATTTATTTTTAAAAAAGTCTTCCATTTACCTGCATACTCCTAGGACTTTTGGGTAGCTATGAAAAATGTTTTAAAACAGATTTAAACTAAGTTTGTGACAATTTTGTTTGCCTATTTTTCATTAATAATCATGACAAATGACTGTGGCTTTAGTTACAGATATTATAACATGGGGTAAGCAGCTGAGTTATAAAGTATGATTATTATAGCTACCCTAAAAGTAAGACAGTTATATAGATTTTGTTAAATGAATTTAGTGATAAATTCCTAGTACTTTTTTGGAACCATTTGTTTTACTTCTATCCTGAAGTATATTATTACTTAAATAATAACCAAGTCTCAAGTATGGACATACTAGTGAATGTCTCTGACATACCCTGGGTACTAGAACTTGACACTGGAAAGCATTCATTTTTAGAAGCCAGTCTGGCACTTCTGATAAAATGACTAAAATCCAAACAGGCACTAACCCAATTAATCTAGTCTAGACTTTCTACAACAGATATTGATCCACTTGTGTGGGGAGGGTTTTTCTGGACATGATGAAGATGACACTGTATTAGATCACAATGGATTTTATTAACTTAGAGAACAAAGTGATTTTCAGTGAATTATAACCTGAGGTCTGACCTCTAAATGTGCAAAAATTGATTACCGATTTAAGAGTAAGCTCTAATTTTATATATTTAATGAAACTTGTGAGTTAACGAAATCTAGAGATCTCTAAGGCAATTGCTGTTCTCTGTTAAAGTATATGAGCCAGGGGACTTCCCTGATGGTCCAGTGGGTAAGACCCTACGCTCCCAATGCAGGTGGCCCGGGTTCGATCCCTGTTTGGGGAACTAGATCCCACATGCATGCCGCAACTAAGAGTTCACATGCCGCAACTGAGAAGTGCACATGCCGCAACTAAGAAGTATGCATGCTGCAACTAAAAAGGATCCCTTGTCGCAACTAAGGATCCCTCATGCTGCAATGAAGATCCTGCGTGCCACAACTAAGACCCAGCGCAGCAAAAATAAATAAATAAATATTTATTTTAAAATATAAAGTATATGAGCCAGAAGCAGCCAAAACCCCGATTGCGTGTTTAAAATAATACTGGAGGGACTTCCCTGGTGGTCCAGTGGTTAAGATTCTGTGCTTCCAATGCAGCGGGCAAGGATTTGATCCTTGGTCAGGGATCCCGCATGCTGCATGGCACAGCCAAAAAATAATAATAATACTAAAAACCTTGAAACTTGAATTTCAGCTTCAAATCTATGACTTTCTATGTAGCATCTAAGTCTTTTGCCATTTAAAAAGACACATAAGAAGGTATTGTGTGTCATCATAAATTTTTAGGAACTCTTAGCTCTTTCCTAGAAATTATATCAAAAGATAGTGTTATTAATATAAAATATTTAATTCTGCTATTTGTTGAATAATTTTTTATTGCTTATGGAAGTCACCTAGGCATGGCATTTATTTATTTCAGTGTGGTTAAAACAGGCTTTTGAGTTACATTGTTTGGTTTGAATCTTGATTCATCTACCAAATAACTATGATATACTAGGTAGTGATTAAGCTGGTTTAAGCTTCAATTTACTAATCTGTGCAATGGGATAATAGTAGCACCTACCTCATAACATTAAGAGGTTTAAATGAGATAATTTATGGAACGAATCTTAGAAAGCAGTAGCATATAGTAAGCATAAAATAAATGTTAGCTATTTTTATAATATTAGTTTGACAAAAAGAGTTTATTTCTTGAGATGTTCACCCTAATCATTCATTCATTTCATTATTTTCAACATATATTTATAGATTTCGAGTGTACCTGTAGTTATTATGCTAGATTCTAAGAAACAAAAAGATACTATAACTGATGGTATAAAAAGATAGACACCCCACGCAAAAAACAAAAAAAGATTTAAAAGGAAGAAGCTGATTTCTTTCTCAGGTGAAGGTCCAAAGTGATTCTAGGTAAGTGAGGAGGTCTGCTTCAAAAAACTGTTTAGAAACTTAAGCTGCCAGTGATTTTGCCATTTTAACTTTTGGCTTCAAAATTCATCATGGGGTCATTTCCTTCCCAGTCACCTAGAAGGCAGTATAAAATAGTGTACTGCATAGAAGGATTAGGTGGACTGATAGTGGCTCTTATCACTTCTATTCGCATTCTGTTAGATAGAACTGAGTCACATGATCATTCCTAACTGCACAGGAGGCTGGGCATGCAGCCTAGCTTTATCCTGGGAGCAGAGGAGAATGTGGGTATGAAAAAAGAGTTAGCAGTCTCTGCCACAGAGACAAATAATGCTAAATATCCATGAAGGTGGTGCTCAATTCCAGTGGCTGTTATAGACAATTGCAGTTACCGTACAGTGTAATGAGTATTAAAATAAGGAAAGTATAGAGAACCATTAGGAAGCCACGGGAGGGGCACCTATAACCACTTCAAGGTTCAGGGAGAGTTTTTCAAAAGAATATATATTTAACCTGAGAATTGAAGGAGAGCATAACTTTATTACAAGCAGTTGGGTTGATATATGTGGCAGAATTAAAGGTGTAGGTCATGGTCCTTCAGTAGATTGTTGGAGAATTGATAATGGCTGAGTATTTCAGCACCTAAGAAAGAAGACAAGCAGTGATTCTTCCCTTGCTTTTATGTGCCTATTTTTCTTGGTTTACTGGATTTAGAGCTAAACAGTGAAAACAGGGCTTATTCTATGTATAGCTCACTGTGGACGAATCCAAAATGCTCACCTATCCAAAAAGCCCTCCTCTGACAGTCCCACAACTCTGTCTGGTGTTCCTATTGTTCATTATTTTGTACTGTGCAATAATTTCTGGAAAAAATTTTGAAAGGCAACTATGCCACAAACACTTGGTCTTCTATCATCCGTTATTACCTTACCACGAATCATGGTAATCAGTCACTTTTGACTGTAGGAGGAAGAGCTGAGAAAATCTGCTGCTGCTGGAGAGGGTGCTTAGTATGGAAGAGCAGCAAAGCATGTCTTGGACGAAGGGAAATTGATGGATGGGCATGGTGGCCAGAGGGATCAGTGTGAGAGAAGACTTCATCGTCATAATTTCCTCTAGAATTGACTCTGTCCAGCGTGGTCATTTCTCTGGAAAGCAGTTGAGCCCAGTTTCTTTTTTTTTTTTTTTTTGGCCGCACTGTGTCTTTGTTGCTGCGCGCCAGCTTTCTCTAGCTGCGGTGAGCGGGGGCTACTCTTCCTTGTGGTGCACGGGCATCTCATTGCAGTGGCTTCTCTTTTTGCCGAGCATGGGCTCTAGGTGAGCGGGCTTCAGTAGTTGTGGCACCGGGCTTAGTTGCTCCGTGGCATGTGGGATTTTCCCAGACCAGGGATCGAACCTGTGTCCCCTGCATTAGCAGGTGGATTCTTAATCACTGTCCCAGCCCAGTTGTTCTGTGTACAGGTTCTAGGATCAGACTCCCCGTGTTCAGCCTAGACTTGATCACTAGCGATAGGCTTTGGGTGAGTTACTTGTTGTTTACTTGGGTTACTCACACATATGTAAAATGTGAGTAATAATAATACTTATCTAATAAGTAGTTGTTAGCATACATGAAATGACGTTTCTAGAATACTTTTACAATATGTGGCCACATATTAAGCACTCAGTAAATATTGACTATTGTTACCACCACCACCACTACGATCATCATCATCATCATCATCATCATCATTTTTACCATCTTTTACCATCAGGATACCCTGACACAGCAGTTTAGAAATCAGGTTCTATAATATATACTTTATTAATTGTGTAACAAAGGGAATGGTAGATGATCAGCCCATGTAAGTAATGCTAACTTCAGAGAAGAAGATAACTTGTTTTCACTTGTGATCTATGCTGCCAATACACTGAACTCAAATGGAAAGATTCTCCAAAAAACCTTTGCAGAATGTCTTTTCTCTTTGTTTAAGTTACTTTTGGGGCCCCTTCAGAGCTTATCAAAATGATTATGAGGACAGCCAAGGAGTCTTGAAGGATTCTTTCTGGACCATCCCAGAGAGAGGCAGACCTAGTATTCTCGTCTCACACACAGCACACTTTCCTCAACAACAATTTGGAGAGAGATCTACTGGAGTTGAATCCCTTGAGTTCCGCTTCTAACATTTACTCATATTGACTGAAGGCTTTTGTATTTGTGATGCAATTCAACAGACAGAACCAGATAATTCATATGCTATCTCATTAGCATAAGTTTAGGTCTATTTCCATTATCCCAACTAGTGGAGAAGAGAATGTAGGGGAAAAAAGTTAATGGTTGAAAATATAATTTGAATATTTATATTTTTAGTGCTTAGAGTAATATATTTTAAATGACTACATTTTCTTCCCCTGGTGTATGAAGTATTTCATAGCTATTTGCTATTCATTTTCTTTCAGGTTTCTTTTGAGCACTCATTCTTTCTTGCCATTCTTCTTTAGCTTTATCCTGCATAAATCCAGATGCTCTCTGTTTTCTAGTGTTATTACCATATGTTCATTCATTCAGCGACTGTTTATCAATTGTAAACTACATAAATTATAATTTACAAAATGTTTTGATCGCTTTTTGTGTAAAAGGAAGCAACCCTAGATACATGAATTGTTAATCTTACTTTCCGAATTTTGGTTTCTTTCCCTTAGCATATTTTCAGGGTTCATCCATATTGTAGCATGTATTAGTAGTTCATTTCCTTATATGGCCTAATAATATTCACTTGTCTCGATATGCCACATTTTATATATATATCCATTCTCCAGCTGACAAACATTTCGGTTGCTTCCCACTCTGGGACTATTATGAATAATGCTGCTATGAGCATTTGAGTACAAGTTTTTGTATAGACATATGTTTCCATTTCTCTTGGTTATATACATAGAAGTGGAGTTGATGGGATATACAGCAACTGTATGTTTAACCTTTTGAGGAAATATGCCAGCCATTTTTAATTATTAAATTCCAAACTGATTTAACACTCAAGCCTCACACTGGTTTATTTATTCATTTTTTTAAAAATCTTTATTGGGGTATAATTGCTTTACAATGGTGTGCTAGTTTCTGCTTTATACCAAAGTGAATCAGCTATACATATACATATGTTCCCATATCTCTTCCCTCTTGCATCTCCCTCCCTCCCATTCTACCTATCTCACCCCTCCAGGCGGTCAAAAAGCACTGAGCTGATCTCCCTGTGCTATGCAGCTGCTTCCCACTAGCTATCTATTTTATATTTGGTAGTGTATATATGTCCATGCCACTCTCTCACTTCATCCCAGTTTACCCTTCCCCCTCCTAATGTCCTCAAGTCCATTCTCTACGTCTGCATCTGTATTCCTGTCCTGTCCCTAGGTTCGTCAGAACCTTTATTTTTTATTTATTTAGATTCCATATATATGTGTTAGCATACGGTATTTGTTTTATTCTTTCTGACTTCACTCTGTATGACAGACTTTAGGTCCATCCACCTCACCACAAACACCTCAATTTCATTTCTTTTTAACGCTGAGTAATATTTCACTGTATATATGTGCCACATCTTCTTTATCCATTCATCTGTTGATGGACACTTAGGTTGCTTCCATGTCCTGGCTACTGTAAATAGAGCTGCAATGAACATTGTGGTACATGACTTTTTTTTTTCTTTTTTTAACATCTTTATTGGGGTATAATTGCTTTACAATGGTGTGTTAGTTTCTGCTTTATAACAAAGTGAATCAGTTATACATATACATATGTTCCCATATGTCTTCCCGCTTGCGTCTTCCTCCCTCCCAATCCCACCCCTCCAGGCTGTCACAAAACACCGAGCCAATATCCCTGTGCCATGCGGCTGCTTCCCACTAGCTATCTACCTTACTACGTTTGTTAGTGTGTATATGTCCATGACTCTCTCTCGCCCTGTCACAGCTCACCCTTCCCCCTCCCCATAACCTCAAGTCCGTTCTCTAGTAGGTCTGCGTCTTTATTCCTATCTTACCCCTAGGTTCTTCATGACATTTTTTTTCCTTAAATTCCATATATATGTGTTAGCGTACGGTATTTGCCTTTTTCTTTCTGACTTACTTCACTCTGTATGACAGACTCTAGGTCTATCCACCTCATTACAAATAGCTCAATTTCATTTGTTTTTATGGCTGAGTAATATTCCATTGTATATATGTGCCACATCTTCTTTATCCATTCATCCGATGATGGGCACTTAGGTTGTTTCCATCTCCGGGCTATTGTAAAGAGAGCTGCAATGAACATTTTGGTACATGACTCTTTTTGAATTTTGGTTTTCTCAGGGTATATGCCCAGTAGTGGGATTGCTGGGTCATATGGTAGTTCTATTTGTAGTTTTTTAAGGAAACTCCATACTGTTCTCCATAGTGGCTGAACCAATTCACATTCCCACCAGCAGTACAAGAGTGTTCCTTTTCTCCACACCCTCTCCAGCATTTATTGTTTCTAGATTTTTTGATGATGGCCATTCTGACTGGGGTGAGATGATATCTCATTGTAGTTTTGATTTGCATTTCTCTAATGATTAATGATGTTGAGCATTCTTTCATGTGTTTGTTGGCAATCTGTATATCTTCTTTGGAGAAATGTCTATTTAGGTCTTCTGCCCATTTTTGGATTGGGTTGTTTGTTTTTTTGTTATTGAGCTGCATGAGCTGCTTGTAAATTTTGAAGATTAATCCTCTGTCAGTTGCTTCATTTGCAAATATTTTCTCCCATTCTGAGGGTTGTCTTTTGGTCTTGTTTATGGTTTCCTTTGTTGTGCAAAAGCTTTGAAGTTTCATTAGGTCCCATTTGTTTATTTTTGGTTTTATTTCCATTACTCTAGGAGGTGGGTCAGAAAGGATCTTGCTGTGATTTATGTCATAGAGTGTTCTTCCTATGTTTTCCTCTAAGAGTTTGATAGTTTCTGGCCTTACATTTAGGTCTTTAATCCATTTTGAGCTTATTTTTGTGTATGGTTTTAGGTAGTGATCTAATCTCATACTTTTACATGTACCTGTCCAGTTTTCCCAGCACCACTTATTGAAGAGGCTGTACTTTCTCCACTGTACATTCCTGCCACCTTTATCAAAGATAAGGTGTCCATATGTGCGTGGGTTTATCTCTGGGCTTTCTATCCTGTTCCATTGATCTATCTTTCTGTTTTTGTGCCAGTACCATACTGTCTTGATTACTGTAGCTTTGTAGTATAGTCTGAAGTCAGGGAGCCTGATTCCTCTTGTTCCTTTTTTCGTTCTCAAGATTGCTTTGGCTATTCCGGGTCTTTTGTGTTTCCATACAAATTGCAAAATTTTTTGTTCTAGTTCTGTGAAAAATGCCAGTGGTAGTTTGATAGGGATTGCATTGAATCTATAGATTGCTTTGGGTAGTAGAGTCATTTTCACAATGTTGATTCTTCCAATCCAAGAACATGGTATATCTCTCCATCTATTTGTATCATCTTTAATTTCTTTCATCAGTGTCTTATAATTTTCTGCATACAGGTCTTTTGTCTCCTTAGGTAGGTTTATTCCTAGATATTTTATTCTATTTGTTGCAATGGTAAATGGGAGTGTTTTCTTGATTTCACTTTCAGATTTTTCATCATTAGTGTATAGGAATGCCAGAGATTTCTGTGCATTACATGACTCTTTTTGAGTTATGGTTTTCTCAGGTTATATGCCCACTAGTGGGATTGCTGGGTCATATGGTAGTTCTATTTTCATTTTTGTAAGGAACCTCCATACTGTTCTCCATAGTGCTGTATCACTTTACATTCCCACCAACAGTGCAAGAGGGTTCTCTTTTCTCCACACCCTCTGCAGCATTTATTGTTTGAGGATTTTTTGATGATGGCCATTCTGACTGGTGTGAGGTGATACCTCATTTTAGTTTTGATTTGCATTTCCCTAATGATTAGTGATGTTGAGCATTCTTTCATGTGTTTGTTGGCAGTCTGTATATCTTCTTTGGAGAAATGTCTGTTTAGGTCTTCTGCCCATTTTTGGATTGGGTTGTTTGTATTTTGATATTGAGCTGCATGAGCTGCTTGTATATTTTGGAGATTAATCCTTTGTCAGTTGCTTCATTTGCAAATATTTTCTCCCTTTCTTAGGGTTGTCTTTTCATCTTGTTTATGATTTCCTTTGCTGTGCAAAATCTTTTAAGTTTCATTAAGTCCCATTTGTTTATTTTTGGTTTTATTTCCATTTCTCTAGGAGGTGGGTGAAAAAGGATCTTGCTGTGATTTATGTCATAGAGTGTTCTGCCTATGTTTTCCTCTAAGAGCTTGATAGTGTCTGGCCTTACATTTAGGTCTTTAATCCATTTTGAGTTTATTTTTCTGTATGATGTTATGGAGTGTTCTAATTTCATTCTTTTCCATGTACCTGTCCAGGTTTCCCAGCACCACTTATTGAAGAGGCTAACTTTTCTCCATTCTATATTCTTGCCTCTCCTATCAAAGATAAGGTGACCATATGTGCGTGGGTTTACCTCTGGGCTTTTTATCCTGTTCCATTGACCTATATTTCTGTTTTTGTGCCAGTACCATACTGTCTTGATTACTGCAGCTTTGTTAATATAGTCTGAAGTCAGGGAGCCTGATTCCTCCAGCACAGTTTTTCTTTCTCAAGAGTGCTTTGGCTATTCAGGGTCTTGTGTTACCATACAAACCATGAAATTTTTTGTTCTAGTTCTGTGAAAAATGCCATTCGTAGTTTGATAGGGATTGCACTGAATTTATAGATTGCTTTGGGTAGTATAGTCATTTTCACAATGTTGATTCTTCCAATCCAAGAACATGGTATATCTCTCCATCTGTTTGTATCATTTTTAATTTCTTTCATCAGTGTCTTATAGTTTTCTGCATACAGGTCTTTTTTCTCCTTAGGTAGGTTTATTCCTAGATATTTTATTCTTTTTGTTGCAATGGTAAATGGGAGGGTTTTCTTGATTTCACTTTCAGATTTTTCATCATTAGTGTATAGGAATGCCAGAGATTTCTGTGCATTAATTTTGTATCCTGCTACTTTACCAAATTCATTGATTAGCTCTAGTAGTTTTCTGCTGGCATCTTTAGGATTCTCTATGTATAGTATCATCTGCAAACAGTGACAGCTTTACTTCTTCTTTTCTGATTTGGTTTCCTTTTATTTCTTTTTCTTCTCTGATTGCTGTGGCTCACACTTCCAAAACTATGTTGAATAATAGTGGTGAGAGTGAACATCCTTGTCTTGTTCCTGATCTTAGAAGAAATAATTTCAGTTTTTCACCATTGAGAATGATGTTGGCTGTGGGTTTGTCATATATGGCCTTTATTATGTTGAGGTAAGTTCCCTCTATGCTTACTTTCCAGAGGGTTTTTATCATAAATGGGTGTTGAATTTTGTCAAAAGATTTTTCTGTATATATTGAGATGATCATATGGTTTTTCTCCTTCAATTTGTTAATATGGTGTATTGTGTTGATTGATTTCTGTATATTGAAGAATCCTTGCATTCCTGGGATAAACCCTTGATCATGGTGAATGATCCTTTTAATGTGGTGTTGGATTCTGTTTGCTAGTAGTTTGTTTCAGATTTTTGCATCTTTCTTTGTGACATCTTTGTCTATCTTTGGTATCAGGGTGATGGTGGCCTCGTAGAATGAGTTTGTGAGTGTTCCTCTCTCTGTTATATTTTGGAAAACTTTGAAAAGGATAGGTGTTAGCTCTTCTCTAAATGTTTGATAGAATTCGCCTGTGAAGCCATCAGGTCCTGGGCTTTTGTTTGTTGGAAGGTTTTTAATCACAGTTTCAATTTCAGTGCTGGTAATTGGTCTGTTCAGGTTTTCTATTCCTTCCTGGTTCAGTGTTGGAAGGTTGTGCTTTTCTAAGAATTTTTCCATTTCTTCCAGGTTGTCCATTTTATTGGCATATAGTTGCTTGTAGTAATCTCTCATGACCTTTTGTATTTCTGCAGTGTCAGTTGTTACTTCGTTTCTAATTCTATTGATTTGAGTCTTCTCCCTTTTTTTCTTGATGAGTCTGGCTAATCAATTTTGTTTAGCTTCTGAAAGAACCAGCTTTTAGTTTTATTGATCTTTGCTATCGTTTCCTTCATTTCTTTTTCATTTATTTCTGACCTGATCTTTATGATTTCTTTCCTTCTGCTAACGTTGGTGGTTTTTTGTTCTTCTTTCTCTAATTGCTTTAAGTGTAAGGTTAGGCTGTTTATTTGAGATGTATCTTGTTTCTTGAGGTAGGATTGTATTGCTATAAACTTCCCTCTTAGAAATGCTTTTGCAGCATCCCATAGGTATTGGGTCATCACGTTTTCATTGTCATTTGTTTCTAGGCATTTTTTGATTTCCTCTTTGATTTCTTCAGTAATCTCTTGGTTATTTAGTAGTATATTGTTTAGCCTCCATGTGTTTGTATTTTTTACAGATTTTTTCCTGTAATTGATATCTAGTCTCATAGTGTTGTGGTCGGAAAAGATACTTGATACAATTTCAATTTCCTTAAATTTACCAAAGCTTGATCTGTGACCTAAGATATGATCTATCCTGGAGAATGTTCCATTAGCACTTGAGAAAAATGTGTATTCTGTTGTTTTTGGATGGAGTGTCCTATAAATATCAATTAAGTCCATCTTGTTTAATGTATCATTTAAAGCTTGTGTTTCCTTATTTATTTTCATTTTGGATGATCTGTCCATTGGTGAAAGAGGGGTGTTAAAGTCCCCTACTATGTATGTGTTACTGTCGATTTCCCCTTTTATGGCTTTTAGCATTTGCCTTATGTATTGAGGTGCTCCTATGTTGGACGCATAGATATTTACAATTGTTTTATCTTCTGCTTGCATTGATCTCTTGATCATTATGTAGTGTCCTTCTTTGTCTCTTGTAGTAGTCTTTATTTTAAAGTCTATTTTGTCTGATATGAGAATTGCTATGCTAGGTTTCTTTTGATTTCCATTTGCATGGAATATCTTTTTCCATCCCCTCACTGTCAGGCTGTATGTGTCCCTAGGTCTGAAGCTGGTCTTTTGTAGACAGCAAATATACAAGTCTTGTTTTTGTATCCATTCAGCTACTCTATGTCTTTTGGTGGGAGCATTTAATCCATTTACATTTAAGGTAGTTATCAATATGTATGTCCCTCTAACCATTTTCTTAATTGTTTTGTGCTTGTTATTGCAGGTCTTTTCCTTCTCTTGTGTTTCCTCCCTAGAGAATTCCTTTAGCATGTGTTGTAAAGCTGGTTTGGTGGTGCTGAATTCTCTTAGCTTTTGCTTATCTGTAAAGATTTTAATTTCTCTGTCGAATCTGAATTATATCCTTGCTGGGTAGAGTAATCTTGCTTGTAGGTTTTTCCCTTTTATTACTTTAAATATGTCTTGCCACTCCCTTCTGTCTTACAGAGTTTCTGCTGAAAGATCAGCTGTTAACCTTATGGGGATTCCCTTGTATATTATTTGTTGCTTTTCCCTTGCTGCTTTTAATATTTTTTCTTTGTATTTAATTTTTTATAGTATGATTAATATGTGTCTTTGCATGTTTCTCCTTGAATTTATCCTGTATGGGACTGTCTGCACTTCCTGGACCTGATTGACTATTTCCTTTCCCATATTAAAGAATTTTTCAGCTATAATCTCTTCAAATATTTTCTCAGTCCCTTTCTTTTTCTCTTCTTCTTCTGGGAGCCCTATAATTCGAATGTTGGTGTGTTTAATGTTGTTTCAGGAGGCTCTGAGACTGTCCTCAATTCTTTTCATTCTTTTTTTCTTTATTCTGCTCTGCAGTAGTTACTTCCACTATTTTATCTTCCAGGTCACTTATCTGTTCTTCTGCCTCAGTTATTCTGCTATTGATTCCTTCTAGAGAATTTTTAATTTTATTTTTTGTGTTGTTCATCATTTTTTGTTTGCTCTTTAGTTCTTCTAGGTCCTTGTTAAATGTTTCTTGCATTTTGTCTATTCTATTTCCAAGATTTTGGATCATCTTTACTATCATTTCTCTGAATTATTTTTCAGGTAGCCTGCCTACTTCCTCTTCATTTGTTTGGTCTGGTGGGTTTTTACCTTGCTCCTTCATCTGCTGTGTTTTCCTCTGTCTTCTCATTTTTCTTAACTTACTGTGTTTGGGGTCTCCTTTTTGCAGGCTGCAAGTTCGTAGTTCCCATTATTTTTGGTGTCTGCCCCTAGTGGGTGAGCTAGCCTTCCTGGCTAGCTGTGGTGCACTACTCCCCTTCCGGCTGTGTTCATGCAGCCATTCTCAGTCTTCTCTCTTCTCCCTGGGATCTGACCTCCAAAGCCTGAGCCTCAGCTCCCAGCCCCCACCTGCCCTGGCAGGTGAGCAGAGAAGCCTCTCAGGCTGGTGAGTGCTGGTCGGCACTGATCCTCTGTGCTGGAATCTCTCCGCTTTGCCCTCTGCACCCCTGTTGCTGCGCTCTCCTCTGTGGCTCCAAAGCTTCCCCCCTGCCACCCCCATCTCTGCCAGTGAAGGGGCTTCCTTGTGTGTGGAGACTATTCCACTTTCACATCTCCCTCCCAGAGGTGCAGGTCCCATCCCTATTCTTTTGTCTCTGTTTTTTTCTTTTTTCTTTTGCCCTACTCAGGTATGTGGGGCATTTCCTGCCTTTTGGGAAGTCTGAGGTCTTCTGCCAGCATTCAGTAGGTGTTCTGTAGGAGTTGTTCCACATGTAGATGTATTTCTGATGTATTTTTGGAGAGGAAGGTGATCTCCACATCTTACTTCTCTGCCATCTTGAAGGTCTGAAACTCCTCATGCTTGGTTTAAATCTCATTTATGTTGCTCCACACTGTATCCCAGTGCTTGCCAGCTTTGGCGGGGCACACTCAAGGGAGGAAGCTCAGGTGCACTTTTTCTCCTCCCCTTTACCCTCGGCACTGTGTGTGTGTGTTTGTGTGTGTCTGTGTGTTTGATTGTCTGTCTGCATGTTTGAGAGTCCCATGGACTGGATACACTTTCCTTCTCTTTGAGGTCGCTGAACTGGCAGTGGGGAAGAGGAGAGCAAGAACAAATACATCTCTGCCTAAGAGCCTATCATTGTAAGGAGACTATAGGACCATCTTGATTTCTCCTGATTCTTTGGCTAACTTGTGGCTGTTTATGACCATCCTTACTACCCAGAATGTTGGAAATGGGGCTGTATCTCGTCCTCTTTTTTCACCCTTCAGCTCTCAAAATGAGCAGTTACACCCACAGCTTCTTGCTCCTAGGAGGTCATTACAAGGCCACCCACCTTCCCTGGTTAAACTTGAGCTCCTGGAAATATATACATGGTCACCATGACAAATGTGGTACTGTAGGCTCCTCCACACTGCCACAGAATTTTCCCTGCCCTGCAGTTCTTTTGTCCATTATTCAGGAATAGGTGAAGAGCAGTCTAAGCATTAAGCTACCAGTCTCTCTAGTTGCCAGCAATTCTCCTGGAGTTTGTTCTCCCTTGACTAGAGAGGGTTTTGGCTTTCCCCCAGACTTCTTTCCTTAGCAAGAAGAAGTAGCTGATGGCATTTGTTGTCTTTCCAAATTTAACATCTTTTTATTTCTGGTTTTAGATTCTAGAAGTCAGTTTGGGACAATAGAATAATTCCTACTCAACACCCTAGTACAAAACTGTCATAATATTACATTTTTCAATTACAACTCATGAATCAAATGTACATACTTTCTTCTCCCAGGTAAGTGGGACTAATATTCTCTCATTAACCACCAATTCTAGAGATTGTCAAAATCCTTCATGTGTCTGATTTCCCATGATTATTACCTTGGAACAATATTCTCTTCCATTTATGAGCTAGATACTCAACATATAGTAAGTACTGCATATATTTTAAATATGCTAAATTATTTTGTTTTCTTTTCTCACTCATTTTTCCTGTTTGTATCATAGTCATGGAAAAGATTAACAGAATCAATTCAAGGTCTTAGCAGAATCCTCAGTTCATCTTTGCAAACCTGGATTCCTACTTAAATATATTTTTCTAGGTATGGGATCACATATGGTTAAATAATGTGTTATCCCTCGCTAAACTTAAAAAAATTTAGTTTGGATAAGTAGATGCACATCTTCTACTTGGCCTATCTTTTGGCTAATCTTGAGAAATTGTCAGAGGGATGACTAGAATAAAGAACTGAATCTGTAGATGTGAGCTCACTGATCTAGATGTGAGCTCACTGACCTAGATGTGGGTTGAATATGCAATAGTCCTGGCCTTTCTTGCAGTGGGCACTGATTATTTGAATAAACCAACATAACCCTAACTTGACTGTGTTATTTAACATTTAGAACCTTCTGCAGGGAAAGCCGGAAACATCAGCAGTAAAACTCTAATACATTTTCAGACAGCTTTGCAGTGCCAAATTCCTGTGTCTATTTTGAACCATTTTTCCTTGTTGTTTTAATTTTTTTTGATGACTAGACTTACTATTTATATTTTTCTCTAGATTTTAAAGAGAAAATTGACATTCTGCCAATTTCTGTTTTTTACAGTACACATGGTGGTGCAGGAGCCAAGTGTTTTCCTGGGTTATGGACTTTATTCTGCCATTAATGAAAAATATCACCTTGTGTTAACCAATTCTCTTAGTACTTCCTCTGTTAAATGAGGAGATGAAATTGATGGTTTCGGAGTTGCTCTTTGATCCCTGGTTTCTAGAAGTTTTGCTTAGCCTCACAAATGCTGCTGCTTTCTAAAAATTAAACTTTCATAATTCTTCCAGTGAACTAATATTTTTGATTATTTCCCAGATCATTACATTTGCCTATAAAATGTGCATGGAATATCTACAGATATTTTGAAAACGGGACACTTTACCTTTTGACCATACTGGGGGAAAATGAGCAGTCATTCCATTTTCAAACTAGACAAAGATTTCATAAGTATTCTAAATGTTCTGTGTTAGTTTGCATTTCGAATATTTAAGCAAAAATCTTTGGTGAAGGCAGTTTTACTCATTATCACAGACAGTGACATAATTGCTCATCTAAAATACTGTTTTCAAAACTTCCTCTTTAAAGTATCATCATTTCACATGCAATTGTGATAAGAAGACAGTGGTTATTTAAGATGTTGTTTCTCCTTTTAACTCTTTAAAAATGCTTAAGAATATTTTAGAGATACAGACAATGACTTTGCTCCCTCTGAAGCCCTTTCCTTCCAAAATTATGAGATGCAAAACTCATGAAATAGAAAACTTGGCTGGATTTTATAAACATGCATAAATCATTCATAAGACTGTTGTTTACTGTTTGAGATTCTATCAGTGAATTCCTTTTCCAAGCAGATACTGCGAACATTCTTTGTGTCATTGTTCAAAACATTTACAGTGGAGTCAATTAAATATCAGGTATTCATTTTTAAATCTTGTAACACATCATAGTATTACTGGGGAAAGAAACTCAGAATACTTACAGATCTCAGATAATAGTCTGAATTGAAAGTTTCAACATATTTTAATTAAAATATTTTAAATCACATAATTTGTTTTTATCATAGAAATAATTATTGGCAGAAGCTCTATTTGTTGTCTTTCCAAATTTACACCTTCCTAGTCAGCTACTTCAATAGAAATTACATTTTTGTTTCTGCCCTCTTCTCTCCTCTTGCGTTCTAGACTGAGGAATAGGAGTCATGTGATGCTATCCCCGATGGCTTTTATTTTGTGGCATTCCATGTAGTTGATACCTTTCTAACCTTTTGTTTTGATGTCTCTTAAAAAGTTAGATTTTCTCTTATGAATTATATTAGCAATTTTACTGAGTTCTCAGAAACTAATATAGTAATAAGCTTTCCTATGTTAGAGTGTAACTAAGTCAAGCTGTTCCTTGATTTCAAATATTTTATTAAAGGGTCAATTAAAAATAATTCCAACTAATAAAAATTAAAAATACATTTTAACGAGTAATCTGACTCTACTGTAGCTTTCCAGGGAGATGAAAGGGGATAAACATTTATTGTGAACTGTTATGTGTCATGTTCTGTGCTCAGTATCCTATTTACATTATTATCTCACTAATTCTCAGAGTAACACTATATGCAGAGTTTTTTAATCTATGGGAAGACTGAGCTTCTTAAGGGTTAGGGTTAGCATTAGGGTAATCTATGTTCCAAAGATAACAAATGGCAAAACCAGGCAGAACAGTGAAATAAATAATATAAGAAGAAATCCAAGAAGAAAAAAAAAAATGTTCTGAGGAGGTGAGCTGGGTCTAAACTAGAGTTGAGATGTTTTTGAGTAGATTCATTCATTAAATAAAAGAGTAAAAAAGAAGAAATGGATAAATAAAAGTGTAGCTTGCATACAGCCCTGATGAAGAACCCATCATTTGAAATAATGACGACAATTTAGAGGCATCCTTGGGTTCTAGGAATTAGGTTAATAACTCACAATTTTTGCTGAGAGGTGCTGGGATAGGGGATGTTGGCCTTCTGTAGAGGATACTTGGCAGTTTGGGAGGTATCCTCAGAGTAGGTATTCAAGATGGTTTACAGACCCTGCTAAAACCCACCCACCTACATCTAATACTCAGTTTTTGCAGTCATTCATGAAATGAACCTCTGTTAGCTGTGTAGGCATTTGCAGGTGGTCCCCAATTCTAGCTGTTTTATATTACACCACTCTGATCCATTAACACCACCTGATATAAACCTGAGTTTTATTTCTGGCTTTCTTTACAAACTCATACAATGAAGAGGATGCATGGACAACAGCAGATGTGATGCGTTCTATTTCTGACACAAGACAAAAGTGATACATAGCAGGGGCTGATGACTGTATACTAAATTACTATCTGTAAAATGGAAATGGATAATCAGGAAATGTACCAGAGACTGACTTCTTAGGCATGTGACAGAGAACTGGGGAGAACATGTACTAGCCTATCAAAACCGTTGCCTGTTGAGGGCATTTTCACTGGTCATTGTGCTAGTGGTGGTTACCAGCAATGGGTTAAAAAGACCAATCCGGAGTGTGTGCAGACATTAATCGTCATCCCCCCTTTCATTCACCAGGGACTAATACCCAGAAGGGAAAAAAACCAATTATCTCTTTATCCTTTGCATCTAGTTTGTTCTTGGCCCAATATATAAAGGACTTGATCCTGATACCTCATTGGAGGAACAATTTATGACTCCCTGAATCTCTCTGAGTTTCTTTTTGTGTCTCTGCATCTCTCTGTCTTGCTTTTTTTCCTCTTCCTCCATTCTGTCTTCTCAGTGTTTGGTTCCAGGGACTTTCATGCCTGATAAAGTTGAGAATTGCTTATATTCGCACAGCTCATGTTTTTGAGCAGAGTTTCAAAATCTAGGTCTTCTGCTGTAAGCACTGAAACTAGAGAATAGGTCATAATCCAGGATGTGCCTGCTTCTCAGAACGGGAGGTTGATGAATTCTCTATCAGAATTTTTAAAGTATTCATAGTAATTTTAAAAATCTGTGTAATTATTATATAATCAAGGGCTGTCTCATGTTTTCAATAGCAGTGTTTTGTTTATAATCACATTGGCCTCAAGCAGTATTCCTTAATTGACCCAACAAAAGAATAGAGGTACATTTCATACAGAAAAGGCTGCATTCCCTTAAAGCGAAGGCCAAGTGATGTCACCATACGATACTGTCTAATAAAAGTTTCAAAGTCATTAGCATGGAGATAATTTGTAGGCAAGTTGAGGCATCACGTGTTCCCTGTGCAAGAGTAATCAGTACCTGATTCATGCCATCAGTGATAATTAATTTAAAAAAAATCATCTAGTAGATCACATTATGTTGATAATTTATAATGATAATAGTTATAATAAGGGAGACAGCCATGTAACACATAGTAGTAACATAGTAAAGTGCTATGAAGGAAATATACAGGTACCTAGACAGACAATAATGATGCAATAGTGGAGGAAGGTGGGGATACTGCAGAATGATGAAGATTCAGTCATGCAAGGAGAGGAGGGAAGGACATTCTGGGCTGAAGCAATAGCATGCACAGGGAAAACAGCCCTGTGTGCTGGTGACCTCTTTGGTAAGGGGTTTCTGATCATTCCTGCCTTTATCTTGAGAATGGTTTCAGCCCAACGAACAAGCAGGGTTGTTCTTCTCCATCAGCCAGTCACTGAAGGTTTGCATGCACATGATTGGACTCTCCACAAAAGGCCTCTGGTGCTTTTTATCCTATAATAATGATGCTTTCTGCTTGCTAAATGCCCTGTGCTGCCCTATAGTGTAATAGCTTTGGTTTGTTTGCTTAAGAGACAATAAAAGCATGTAGCATGCCACTGCCTTTCCATGATTCCCTTCTACATTCTCTGCCTAGTCTTGGGGGTGGGGTAGAAATTAGTAGCTTCCACTTGTGAGTTCCCACAGAGTTCTGTGAATCTCTGTATGATAACACTTGTCATACAGGATTGCTTTTAACTCTCCTACCTAACTGCATATGACTTCTTGAGTTCAAAGTCTTTCTCATGTAACACAGTGTCCAGCAACACAACATGTACTCAATTTACATCTATTGACTGAGCAGTATTAAAACTGCTTAAATGCATTTCAGGGGGCTCCAAGGAGCTCCAGTTCTTTATGTCTCAGTGCATAAAGAATTCAGCAAAAGGCAAAGTGATAGATAAGAAGTGATTTATTAGAATAGGATGCTTGTGAAGCTTACAAGAAGGCGGGCAAGAGGGTGCCATGCCCCAAGAACTTAGTGGGCTAGTTTTATAATCAAAGGAAAAGTGGGGAGGGGGAAAAGACAACCTTCTTCCTCATTCTTGAGTAGACGTCACACTTCCATCATCAGTTCCTCTTCCACATCAGGTGGGGGAGTTTTCTTGTCCCTACATAGTCAAGCCAAGACTGTCATGGTGCAATGGAAGTGAGCAAAAAGGCAATAGCATATGCTAAAACATCTCAGGTTTCAGTATAACATCACCTTTTCCTTACATTTTTGTTTTTAGTGTGCACAGAGGAGCATGTCCTAGGAGTCATTAACTTACTCAGTTCACTGGGCAGGATGTGGGTCTCGTGCTACCATTGTTTTATTGTTTTGGGGCATGTCTCATGCTTCTGTTACATGGTTTTGTTGCTAAGCAAACCTGCTTGGTTTTGTGAAACCTGCTTTCTTGAGTGATCATTAACTTACAGGGGTCTCCCATACTTTTTTCTTTACTTACAATCCCCTAGTGGGATTAACTATTTAATCACCTACTTTGTCCCTTTACTCTGTCCCTATCAGTATCATAAACTCATGTTCAACGTGAATATCTAACTCTGCAAAGTATATGGTTATAAAAAATCATTATGGAGGAGTACACATTTTTCAAGGTGATGACACTCTACTCTTACTTACACCTGAGATTGTTTTAAATCAGTAATGGGGTTTAAAATAAACTAAATCTTTATTTTTTTCCCTAAGGTTACAGAATCATTAGCCTTATATTTTATTGTCAAGGCAAAGTTTCTAACTGATGCATGGGAGTGAGTTATAAAGGCAGTGATTGCTGAAGTCTTTGTGCCCTGAATACTTAGCCTTTCTCTCTGACCCATAAAGTTTCTAATTTAATGTTGAGCTGATTTAAAATGGAGAAGCATGAAAGGTTGTCTCCTCTCTAAAGGCCATCAGGTGATATTCTCAGAGGTAAATCACCTGAGAGGTAAAGTTTGCAAGGGAAGACAACTTTGTGAAAGAAATTGCATTGGGGGCTTCCCTGGTGGCGCAGTGGTTGAGAGTCCACCTGCCGATGCAGGGGACATGGGTTCTTTGCCCCTGTCCGGGAAGATCCCACATGCCATGGAGCGGCTAGGCCTGTGAGTGTTAGAGCCATTGGCATATGATGGATAGAGGTCTGTAAACTCCACCACCTCCTTTTAGCCCTGCAGAGTAAACCTTCTGTGGGCATTTGCATGAGGGTGAATTACATTTGATAACAAATGGTATTGGGGTCTAGCAGGGATCAGAGAAGCTGGATTTATTCTTAACTCTGCCACTGAAAACCTGAACAATTAATGAATCTGGACACTCATTTGCTCATCTCAACAAGAAAACAAAACAAACAAAAAACAGAAGATTGCACTGGAGGACTTCTAATACCTTTTTGCTTGAAATTTTGACAACTCTTGAAAATATACCTTTTATTAATGTTCCTTGAATTCTTTTAACCTTGTGATGCAAACAAAAACAAAAACAAAAACCAGAGGACAGGACATTGTAGCACTAGTAAGCTTGACTAGGGAAAAGAAGTTTTTATTTTTCATATTTAATATTGGAACAAGCTCTTTTTATCATGTAAGTATGATAATGACCAGTTTGGAGGCATGTCTGAAACCTTACTAGATAATGAATCTGGTTTTATTAACACCTTCTACACCTCTGGCTAGTCCATTAGCTAGAGATGTATACACCTTTCATTTCCTTTGGTTCCCAATATCAAGCTATTCTCATGTCTGATACTATTTTGAGCCTTATAATTCCTCTTTGGATGTAGCTAGAGCCATATCTTTACATCGAGTTGGTTAGAGTGGAGACCTGCTGTGCTTCAGGGAAGCCAACTCAACAGGTTTTCTTTGTTAAATTTATCACAAAAGAACCTCATCCTATATGACAAAAGTAAAGTATACTGTGTGAATTTTGAGAGAAATTTTACATGTTGTGCTTTTTGTGCCTTTTTTAGTTTGAGACATCCACCATCAAAATACTTTGATAGAAATATACAGTGCATACTAATCCTGTATGTTAAAGAATGCTTTAGATTCAAGAGTAGATTCAAGAGTTAAAATATAGAATGTGGATTTTCATTTTACAAATGTTTTCCTCTTAATTGTAAGTCCAAAAGTTAGATTTAATATTTTTCAAAGCCCTTTTGCAAATTTCCATACCATACCATATTTGTGTACCAGTTACTATAGTATGTTTTTTTGCATGTTCGTTTTGATTATCCCCTTTTTCAGAAGGGAAAGAGAATTCCCTCTGAAAGCAGTGCTTAATATGTGAGTGCTAGATAATGAATTGGTAGCACAGAGATGCTAATGTTTAGAAAATGACTAATGTAAATGAGATTTTAATTCATTTATAATGGGGAAACTTCCTTCTTTTCTCCCTTTCTTTCTCCTTCCCTTCTTCTTTCTCACTCTTTCTTCTTTCCTTCTTGCCTTTTTTCTTGAATTAAAATAACATTCATTGAGTACCTGCTATCTGGCATAGTTGCCCTCCAAAAGAACATACTTTATAGTAGACCCAGTTTTACTGCTGGAAACTCCTTACAACCTTTATCAAAATTATTAGTGCACTTTAAAGTAGACCTAAGGAAATATCTAAAATTTAACATAAATACCCTCACTTTTTTCAATATATTTGCCATAATTCTTGAAATGTGTGTAGGAAAAAGTTAAGGAGTAATCAAATATAAATAAAAATCATTGGTCTTAGTTTTCATATTTGTAAAATGAAAGGGTTAACTAAAATATATTATAATGCCCTTCCCATGCAACACTGCTAACCTGTATTATCTGCAGTTGTAACTGATTTGCTAGCACTTTTGGGGGATTGGTAATCACACCTCTACCAATTCTCATCTGCTTTCCAATTTAATCAAAAACACACATGTTTCTGTAACATTCAGCTTGGAATTAGGGAGTGAGTCTGGCAAACCAGAATGGCAAATGTAATACTAGAGGGCTCAACTTTAGTGTCACTATGATACTGTGTCAATAAGCTAGGAGGCATGTCACAAGTCATTAATTAAAATATTAAAGCTTGAGAAAATATCACTTTTTTAAAAATTTCAGTGCATTCAAGATCATCCCTATAATACTTGCACTCTGACATTTCTTCAGGGAAAGAGAAAATAATGGAATTGCAGATAAAGCTCCAAGAATTGGCCATAAACATAACTGTGTCAAAGGATTGTTGTGAGCATTAAATAGCAGTTGTGAGCTGCTACATGTAAGGTACCTATCTTGGTACCTGGCATGTAGAAAATACTCAGTATATGTTAATTAATAGTGTTACTAGACCACGAACAACCAACCACCACCAACACAGCAAACACATGTTATTAGCTTTACTGCCAATTACTTGTATCATGGCAGAAGCAAAAATAAGTTTGAAAACCTCTGGCCTAATATACAATCTAACATGCAGTAATCTTAGGCAAGGTTTGTCAGATGTGTTCCTGTTCTTCTTTTCCCTCCCCAAGGCAGACTTGTCTACTCCATCCCAGCATTCCTTTCCCACTAGGTTGGTAAATACATTGAAATCTTTCTTAATATGGCATTCCAGGCAACCACAAAAAGTTGTTCAGAGTTATCATGAGAGATGAAATCTATCTGCCAGCCTTACCTTAGATTCAATAGTCATTGAATTGACCCTCTAATCCATATATAAAGAAAGGAATCTCATTTTTCACCTCAGGGTACTTACTAAAATAACTTTCATCTCTTCTGAATACAAGCATAAAACACCAAGAACTCATTGGATTTCAATAGTGGCTTATTCTCTCTAAAATATATGGCAAACAAGTCTTTTGTAACCCCACAAATGTCACCTATATTTTCTCTATCCCCTAAGTTAAAAATAAAACAAAACAATGTGAAAACATTACTTAAAATTTACTTAGCTATTATACAGATATAAAAAAGGGACTAGGTGGAACACAAAATCCATTCTTCAATTCATTCATATGAGAGAGAGTCATGTAGTCAATACAGAAAAGTGAGTTTAAATAGAAGAGACTCAGTTGACAAACACTGCAGTCCTATTAACTTTCCTTTCCTTTTTACAATAGGCTTGTTCTGCTTTTGCTCTCTTCCTTTCATCCCAATCTGCAAAATACATCCATGCTCACCACAACCCACTCCCCCTTTTCTCTCAGACTTGGACAAATAATGTACCTTGTGTACTGAATAGGCTTTGCAGAACATGAAAACTTAACTCCCACAAGTGGTATACTTTGAACTTAACCCAAACACAACAAAGGAATAACCCTTTTCTCCAGTTGATGGAGCATATCAGGCAATAGGAAACTCCTGTCCATTCAGACATCCATTATTTGAAGATCTCACTAGAAATGAGTATCTCTTGGCCAAACATGGTTACATTGTTTATTTTGCACAGTTCATTTTGTACCTGGAAAGTGATAACATAAAGCACCTAACAAATCAGATGGTATTTATAGTTATCTGGTAGGCATAAGGCAAAGTGGCAAAGTTCTTTTAAAGAACTAAGCCATACTTGCTTAGTTTGAGATTCATGGTTTAATTTTCTCACTGAATTTCATTGTGTAGCATTTGCTCATAAATGCAAATTACTCTGCTGAATTAGAAAATTGGTACCTTCTTTTCCTGTGTGGTTTATGTAAAAAGACTTTGGGGAGCCTAATGGAAAGCTCCTGTTAAATAAATGGTTGGATAGAGAAATGCAAATAAGGGCTATTAAAGAAGTATAAAGCAAAAGGAGAAAAAGAAAACAAGCCTCAGAAAATGGTTTCAGAGACCGAAATAACTGAAAAGGAAACATTACAAAGACAAGTGTAGCTTGTGAATTATATGACTTCTATAAACTATATTCACTTCCCAAGAGGTCTAATAATGGTAGGTGTAGGCATCACAGTGTGACTGGCTCAATTCGATTGGTCATACTAAAATAATTAACAAAATGTTAAGGTTGACCTAGTAATGATGCTCTGACCAAACAGCATAAAAGATGCCTTGGTCTGATTTACTATTAAGAACTGACTTTGTCCCAATCTCTAATTCCTTCCTGAATGCCAGTGCCTAGCATGTATATAACTACTGCCATCAGAGAACTGATCACACTTTCCTTTTAGTTAAAAATCAATATCATTTTGGAGGATTCTGGGAAGATAATGGAGTAGGAAGCACTAGAAATTTGTCTCCCTACCTAGATAGAAATTGTGCTGGCAGAATCTGTCCAATGTAACTATTTTGAAACTCTGAAGTATATTGAAGGCTTGTAACTTCCAGGGGAAAGCATGGCCAGTACAATACATTTAATTTTGGTCAGTTTTAGCTCTTAGCAGAATAGCAGCTACCTGTCACGCACCCCTAGCCACATGGCAGGCAGCTGTAAATATGTTCTAGGTGCAGCTTGCCCACAACTATGGGAGCCAGGTTGGGCAAAAAGGACCCTGTCCTCCAAATTTTGGGTATCTGTGCTCTGATCATTGATGCTGCTTCTGATTACAGAAGTGCAAAGAAGCAGCCATCCATGTTGTTTCATCTCCCACCATTGCTGCAAGCCCCTCAGCTGAAGTTACTTCCTGGGTATTTAAAGGGCCTGCACCCTTTTGTCTCCACCCTCCCCCTTAGTTTTTCTTATTCCTTTTTGGAAGCCAGACATTAAAGCCTAGAACATTCAAAAGCAACTGCATATACAGAGAAAATTAGAAAGTGACTGCACATGCCCAGGGAAAAGCACAGGCTCAGAAAATATGTGAGAAGACCTCACGTTTACAACTCAGGGTGATCCTTGGCACAGAGACAGCCTACAACAATCAAAACAAACAGACAGACAAACAAAAACAACAAGCTCTGGGGAAGGGGGAGAATTTGATTTCCAGAGTTACCACATTATCAGATTCAAATGTCCAGTTTGCAACAAAAACAAAAAAAATCATAAAACATATAAAGAAACAGGAAAGTATGGACCATTTAAAGGAAAAAAATAAATCAACAGAAACTGTCCCTAAAAAAGAACAAATGGCAGATCTACTAGAAAAACACTTTAAAACAACTGTCTAAAAGATGCGCAAAGAGCTAGAACTAAAGGAAGGTGTGGAGATAGTCAAGAAAAGGATATATGAACAAAATGGAACTATCAGTAAAGAGATAGAAAACCTAAAAAGAAGCCAACAAGAAATTTGGGAGCTGAAAAATAAAATGAATAAAAAATACACCAGGGCTTCCCTGGTGGCGCAGTGGTTGAGAGTACTCCTGCCGATGCAGGAGACACGGGTTCATGCCCCAGTCTGGGAAGATCCCACATGCCGTGGAGCGGCTAGGCCCATAAGCCATGGCTGTTGAGCCTGCATGTCTGGAGCCTGTGCTCTGCAATGGGAGAGGTCACAACAGTGAGAGGCCCACATACCGAAAAAAATATATATATACACCAGAGTGATTCAAAGGCAGGTCTGAGCAGACAGAAGAAATAATCAGTGAGCTTAAAGATAAGATAATGGAAATTATTGAGTCTGAAGAACAAAGGAAAAAGATTACAGAAAAGTGAATGGAGCCTAAGGGACCTGTGGGGCACTATTAAGTGGACCAGCATATGCATTGTGGGAATCCCAGAAGGAGAGGAGAGAGAGAAAGGAGCAGAGAGAATATATGAAGAAATAATGGCTGAAAACTTCCCAACTTTGATGAAAGACATGAATATATACACCCAATAAACTCAATGATGAAGTAAGATGAACCCAAAAACAACCACACCAAGACACATTGTAATCAAATTGTCAAAAGACAAAGACAAAGAGAATTTTGAAAAGAGCAAAACATAAGTGACTTGTCACATACAAGAGATCCACAATAAGATTTTCAGCAGATTTCTTATCAGAAACTGTAGAGGCCAGAGGCAGTGGGCCAAAATATCCAAAGTGCTAAAAGAAAAAAATCTGTCAACCAAGAATTCTGCATCTGGCAAAACTATCCTTCAAAAGACAGGGAGAAATTAAGGCATTCCCAGAAAGAAAAGAGCTGAGGGAGTTTGTTACCACCAGACCTGCCTTGCGAGAAATGTTCAAGGGAATCCTGCAGGGTGAAATGATAGGACACTAGACAGTAACTTGAGGTTGCATAAAGAAATAAAGATCTCAATAAAGGAGAAGGATGGATTAATGAGCCTGAAATGACTCACGGGTATGAAATCACTGGTCGTTCAATGAAGACACTGCTGAAATATTTTACAGAATGACCAAATTCATTATATTTTATCACATTAAAAATTCCATAAATATGCATGTGTACATAATTTTACATAATTATATAAATGGACTCTTCCTCATTCCACCATTACTGGACACCTATCGTCACCTAGTAGCTCCCTCCATGTTCATTTTCCAACACTTGGGAGTATGTTGTTGGTTGTTGAAGTACAACAGTTTTTTGGGCACTTCTTTCTCCCTCTTTTCCTTTTCATCTTCTCCCCAAAGAAAAAATGTCCCATGTTAACAACCTAGTACATTTCCTTCTATATTTTTTCATATGCATATAATTACATGAAATACACATATACATGAATATTCATGCTTACCATTACTTGTAATATATACAGTATAGGAAGGTATGTCCTTTTACAAATATTATATCATATCAAGACTACTTTTCTCCATCCTGCTTTTCTTACTCAACAATAACTAGGTTCCTAGCTTCTCCAAAGGAACTAATATACTCTGTGATTCATTATTTTTATTGGTTTGATATTTACCAATGTAATAATAAACATGCATGTATGCAAAAAATATATCATTTTGCTCACGAAAACTTAGCTTTTCCCACCAAACCAGTATCACCATTGGTGGCTATGTAAAATCTTAGACAGAATGGGATCTGACAAGTAGCAACCAAATAATTCCTGGAAATGTACTTTCGTTTTCTATAATGAACACTGTGATGTGTACTTATGAATCCATTTTATCTTAAGGATTCTAATTCTTACATGTATGCAGTCTTTTGTGCTTTTGGGAATGGAGCCAACATTGTGCCAGCACTGAAGGTCAAACATTAAATAGAGAGTGGGAAGCCAGAAAGATTAAGAGTCAAGGTCCTGAGCCTCATAATAAAGTTATTTAACAACAACTTCTGAGTGGGCATTTTCCAGTTTTTCTTTATCTTCCATAGAAAATATTATTGTCTCAGTGATGTTCAGACAAATTCTGAATGAGTTAAGAGAAAAGAAGGAAGATGGAACCTTTTCAGAGGCTCAAGGAATTCTTTTCTTGTTTAGTTGGAGACGCTGTGGTTATGAGGAAAGCAGTTAAAATCCTGCATTCACTTTCTTCCTGTAATCTTAGTTGTCTCTCAGTTTTAAGACCAGCTTTTCTAAAATAGAAAATGGCCAATCCAAGGGACTGAAATCTGGAATATTCTTCTGAAATACAAATGGAGTGAAATTTATACATAAAACAGTTAAACACAATACCTAGCATTTGCCCTAGGTGTTCTAAAGAAACAAAAAAGATAAAAGTTATATGGCTTAAAGGCTAAATTTTTTTTTACTATAATGAAGAGCATGCAATCTAATTTCAAGTTTACCTTAGTGTTTTCCAACAGCACTCAAAATGTCCATTGCTAGACTCTTCTTTAACTAGATATAATATTTTAAGTCCAAGTATAATTTAAATAAAATAAAATTTAAAAAATATATGAAATCATCATTTGTAAAAGAAAAAGAGTTCACATTAAAGGAACAATGACTAGCAGATTCATGCAAAGCACTCAGCCTGTCGCAGAAAAATAGTTTTTTTTCTTTTTTAAGCAAGGATTTCACTTTTAATTGTAACCCTCAGTACTTAAATATATATTTTCTGTAGACATATTACTTTCATGAATAAATTGTGTATTAGAAATAATGTTTAGAAGATATTTTTTCACTCTATCTTAAGATGTAAGACATCATTGGTATGAATTGGTAATAAAAAAAGAGTTACTGATTTTTTCTTCATTTAGAGGGAAGTCGACAAATTATTCTTTCAGTCAAATAGCCAACACCTTCTACTGTGCCCAAAAACCCACAACTCAATACTTACTTTTTTGATGTTTAAGAGTTCCTTGCTTTAAATGTAGTTATTAATTAGAGTATGTACTTTGTGAGGAAAGCTGCAAAGTCTTATTCATATGATTCCGTTGCCTAGCACATAGTTAGCACTTAATTAATATTGGTTGAGGATAAGGAGAAATTACTTCAGAAAACCAAGTTTCTTGAGAAAATCAATCCCTTATTGGAGGAGAGCAAACTGGTTCCTAGAGGGAGTAAAAGGGGTTGTGGGGGAGGGTAGGAATTGCCTACAGAAGTAAGAAGTAAAGAAAAATATTACTGATTCCCCAATTTTGTCAGTGCTTTGGTTCTTTACCTTTAGTCATATGGCTACCACAAAGATCTTAAAGAAATTTTGCATAAAATCTCTTTGAAAATGTAAACTTTATGCTCCTTTCGGACAGTGACTATGTCTTTCTCAGTATAGACACTGACATATGGGAAGCATTAAATAAATGTTTGCTTAATGAGGTTATTATATATATTATATATGTAATATATTATATATATATATATATAAAGAGGTGGATTTTTTAATATGGCTGTTATCATAAACACCTTGATAATTTCCATCTGGAATGGTTGCCTTAACAGATTAATAAGTAGAGAATCTTAATAAGTACAATTTTACTTTCAGAATATTCTATCAGTTGAGCCTACAGTGAATTGGATATAACATGAAATTAAGCAAACAAATTTCCCAATTAAAATGTCAGTGAAGATATCTGAAGCCTTGTGAGTCCATAATTATGACAGACGATGGTATTGTGACAACTGAGATGGCACTTGGGAGATTATCAAGTGCACCTTTCATCCTTTATTTTAATTTGGAAGATGATTTCAAGCTTATCCTAAGGGATAGATATGTTAAAGTTTAGTATGTCCCAAGAATCCCTATTCTTTATGCAGCCACATTATAAAGCAAAAAAGTAGAAACTTCATGACTTCTCAAAAGATAAATTTGATATCAATTCATCTTTTTATTTTTGAAACTCATTTATTTTCTTTTTTAAATGAGGTGAAAATTTAGCTACATGCTGTCTGATGAATGAATGGATACAGGATCTGGAGCTATTGAAAGAGTCTGAATTCATTAGGCTCAAATGTGTAGCTATTCTCACATTCTACAGCTATGGTCCATTCTAACTATTCATATTATATTTAGGCGTATCAGAATTATGATAGCTAATTTTCATTCTTCCTAACACCCCTCCATCAGTCCGTTTATAAGGAAACTGAGGCTCAGAAGTGTGAATGCCTTGTCCCAAATCCCACAGATGTTTAGTGGCAGAGCTGAGAATGTGTGTGTTTATGTATGTGTGTGTGTGTGTAACTTTTTCTTAACATCCTGGCAAAGCTACAATTTGATGTTTCTCAGTAGCTCATCATTATACTAATGAACGATGATTCCTTTAGATTTTTGGCATCGAAACTGTTATTCGAAAAGAGTGAGATGAATGAGATCAATCAAGGGGTTGAATTGTAGTGCTGGATCTCATATCATATTAATAGTGACCTATAATAATAATTTCATTTAGCTATATGACTATAGACTTATAGGAACTTGGATATTCAAGTTTGAAGGAATTTTAGTAATAATTTTTTACAACATTTCCCAAGGCAAACAAGTAATTGCAAACTGAAAAAAACTAAGTCATTCTATTCAGTAGAAATATAATGCAGGTCACAAATGGAAGCCACATAAGTAATTTAAAATTTTCCAGGAGCGTAATTAAAATTAACAGGTGAAATTAATTTTATTAATATATTTTGCTTAACCCAATATATCAAAAATATAATTTCAACATGAAGTGAATGTAAAAATCATTGAGATATTTTACATTTTTATGTACTGTCTTCAAAATCTATGTGTATTTTACACTTACAGCACACCTTAATTCAACTAGCCACATTTCAAGTTTTTACTAGCCATGTGTAGCTAGTGACTACCACACTGGACAACCCAGGTTTGAATGGTCTGTCATGCTGGTTGCAGCGAGGGAGAGGAGGAATTAGAGAGAGGAGGTGATTAGCTTATCTTACTCTGGAGAGATGCTTAGGAGAGGGTGTTGGCATAGGGTATTACAACATATGAAGGTAAACATCTCATTTCACAAATGGGGATGTTGGAGCCCCAGTGATGTTGAGCAGCTTGCCCAAGAGCCTGTACCTAGAGAAGTGGTTGAGCTGGAAACAGAGCTCAGTGCCTCTTGAACTTTCTCTCCTTTTCCCACTATACTGTGTGTCTTCTCAGGGAATAAGGAATCAGTAAATAAAACCAGAAAATCATCTTTGTATGTAAAAGGTCCATAGAGCAGAAGTCTCCTTACCTTAGGTGAAAGATGCATGCTTATTGGATGGAAAATTTCCATTGGATTTGTTTACTCAGGTGACCTCCTCATAATAGATTTGTTATATTAATAACCATACTTTGGTGACGTTGATGTAATAATATTGCACCTCATGATTTTATTGAAAGAAAACATTTTACCCTAAGAGATAGATGTGAATTGCTATTAAAACTGATATATTAAATTTTAATTTTGTATTATATATATCACGAGTCCTACACGTAAAATTCAAATATAAGTGGAAATGACTCTACTATTTATATTTTGCATTTTATATTATGACCTTAAATAAACTCTATACTTGCAGTAATTGTAGATGTTTCGTAAATTGTGGTCTGCAAAGATAACACTTTTTTTTAAACAAAACGAATTCCTTTTTCATTGTTTATTTGTTCATTCAGTTAATATATATTTAACCTTTACTGTATACCCAGCAACCTGTTAGATGCTGAGACTAAAACTGAGAATAACGTACCATGGTTTCAGCTTCATGGAGCTAACATTTTATTTGGGAACACAGGCAATAAATATGTAACTAAAAAGAATATATAGTTATAAATCATGAGAAGTGCTGTATGGAGAAAAAAGAAACCAGTGTGCTGAAATAGAGAATTAGGGGATGGGGTGGCAGATTTCTTCGTGGTAGAGAAGTCTAGAGTGGGAGAAGGGAACGGCAGGTGCAAAAGCCCTGGAGTGGAAAAGAGCTGGGTGTGTTATAGACACAGAAAAGAAGGCACTGTGACTGAGGCAGAGTCATGTAGTTAGAGGGGACAGAAGAGTCTGGAGCTATAGGCAGGGACCAGATAATCCAGGCCTTTGTTGAGGACATTAAGGATACTTTTTTCCTAGCATGTAGTAGAAAAATGTATTTATTGAAGAGTCTTAAGAGGGGGAGTGATATGATCCGATCTATGTTAAAAAATTCACTTCACTGTGGCTACTATGTGGAGAATGGATTTCAGAAGAGCAAGAAAGTTAGGACTTTGTATACTTCAGGTGAGGAAAGAGGAGATGGGACCTTCATCTATCAGAGAAAAAGATCTAGAAGGCACAGCACATTCAGATGTGTATTTTGCTATAGAATAAGCTTCTCATTACAGTGGCTTAGAGAATTCACTTATCTTCCTTTGGAAGGCTAAAACTCCACAGGGTATTTTAGATCACATATGGTAAAGTATCTTCAAAGTTCAGGCATTTCTGTGCTGAGCTACTCACTTGAAGAACTTGTGCTGCTTCTCCTTTATGATGTGGTTTCCATCAATATGCTTTTCATGCTAGGCATATGTAATACGCTATAGTTATTCAACTCTGTTAGTAACTCCAACATAAACTTTTTGTTTAAACATTCCCAGGGCAATATATTCAAATTGAGGCATGCCTTGAAAAGACTTTTTAGTTTTGCATTCTTGACATCTTTTCCAAAAGAATGTAAGAAATAGATGCTCAAGTCAAACTTTCTTCCTCAGTAAGATCATTGATGAGTGATGGATAAAATTTGAATATGCTCTTAGGGTGGCTTTTACAGCACAAAATAATATATTCATTTTGTCCAAACACTGCAGTAATGTTATGACATGTGACACATTTTTATTTTATTCATGTTCGATTAATTCTCAACATTCTATAAGAGCCCCTCTTGTTTCTTTCCTCTGTGCCATTCATCACATTCTATATTCTTAAATTTATTGTTTTGTTATCTATTTCTCAACTGAAATGTAACTGCTGTGGAAGTGAAATTGTATTCTGTTCTATTCAAGGCTGTATCCCGAGGAATTCATATAGTTCTTGGCACATAATGGGTGCTTAATAAATATTTGTTAGATAAATGAATGACTGAATGAACACTTGAAATAAACTTTGGTATTTCTACTAATCAAAACCCATTTGAGAGATAACTATTTACCCAGTGTTATATATAGCAACCTCTTTTATTTGAACCTCTCCTTTAACTCACTTTATATTAAAGCAAGGTTTTTCAATGTCAGCTCTATTGACATTAGAGGCTGGACAATTCTTTGTTGTGTGTATGTCTTGTTAATTGTAAGGTGTTTGACAACATCCCTGGCCTCTACTCACTAGATGCCAGTAGCACCCCCTCCCCAAGTTGTGACAACCCAAAATGTCTGCAGACATTGCCAAATGCCCCCAATCAAAAACCAATAAAAATTTCTTTTCACAGTATACAAATAACAGTGTTGAAACTGCCTAGGTTTTGAAGTAGTGAATGCTGAATTTTGGTATTTTCTATGTGGAATGTTTTATTTAAACATTTTATAGAATATTTTATAAAGAAGGTAAACAGAAATGGATACAATCTTTTCCTTTTGTCCATGTGGAAAAGCTATTTCAAGGAGTCAGAGATTCTTTAAAGCTGTTAATTTTTAGAGATTAACAAACAACACACACTTTCAGTAAGACATTCATTTACTGGAAACAAAATATGATCATATGAACCCAGTTTCCCAAAATGAGGACACAGGAAGTCCCTAGGTAGCAAAATTTGTTCTGTAGTGATTAGACAGAATTACTACCTGCATGGGAAGAAGGAGAGAGAACAGAAAGCAACTCACAAAGACTCAGGGCTTTCCTCCCTCCCTCCCTCCCTCTCTCCCTCCTCCCCCTCCTCCTCAACCTTTTCCCCTCCCCTTCCTCCTCCTCCTTCTTCTTCTTCTCTCTTTCTCTTTCTCTCTCTCAACAAATTTTTAGAGAAGTTTTAGGTTCACAACAAAATTGAGAGGAATGTACAGAGGTTTCCCATATTTTCTCTGCCACTACAAATTCATAATCTCCCCCATTATCAACATCACTCACCAGATGGTACTTTTGTTACCAAGGATAAGCCTGCATTGACACATCACTATCATCCAATGTCCATAGTATACCTTATGGTTCACTCTTGTTATCATATACTCCATGGGTTAGGACAAATATTTAATGACATGTATCCATCATTATAATTTCGTACCGAATATTTTCAATGTCCTAAAAATCTTTTGTGCTTTGCCTATTCATCCCTCTTCCCTCCCACCACAGATTTTTTTTACTGTCTCCATAGTTTTGCCTTTTCTAAAATGTCATACATTTGGAGTCATACAGCGTGTAGCCTTCTCAGAGTGGCTTCTTTCACTTAGTAACATGCATTTAAGTTTCCTCCATGTCTTTTCATGGCTTGATAGCTCATTTAGTTTTAGTGCTGAATAATATTCCATTGTCTGGATGTACCACAGTTTAATTATCCATTCATCTACTAAAGGGCATTTTGGTTTCTTCCAAGTTTTGGCAATTATGAATAAAGTTGTTATAAACCTCTGTGTGCAGGTTTTTGTGTGGACATAAGTTTTCATCCTTTGGGGTAAATACCTAAGAGCATGATTGCTGGGTTAGAAAAAAAAAAGAGTTATGTTTAGTTTTATAAGAAACTGCAAAACTGTCTTCCAAAGTGACTAACATTTTGCATTCCCACAAGCAATAATTGAGAGTTCCAGATGCTCCAGATCCTCACTGGCATTTGGTGTTCCAGATTTTGGCTATTCTAATATGTGTATAGTGGTATCTCATTGTTTTAATTTCCCTGATGACATATGACGTGGAGCATCTTTTCATATGATTATTCGCCATCTCTATATCTTTTTGATGAGGTATTTGTTAAGGTCTTTGGCCCATTTTTTAATCAAATTGTTTTCTTACCGACGAGTTTTAAGAGTTCTTTGTGGAAAACAGTCTCTTATCAGCTGTATCTAGAAAGGTATCATCTTACCCAAAGCCATCTAGGTTTTCTTCTATGTTATCTTCTAGGAGTTTTACAGTTTTGCATTTTACCTTTAGGTCTATGATCTATTTTGGTTAATTTTTGTGAGGGATGTAAGGTCTGTTCTAGATTCTTTTTTTTTTTCCACATGTGGGTGTCCAGTTGTTCCAGCACCATTTGTTGAAGAGACTATCTTTTGTCAAAGATCAGTTGAGTATATTTATGTGGGTCTACTTATGGGCTCTCTGCTCCACTGATCTCTATACCACACTGTCTTGATTACTGTAGCTCTATAGTAAATCTTGAAGTTGGGTAGTGTCAGTTCTTGACTTCGTTCTTCTCTTTCAATGTGTTGGCCATTCTGGTTCTTTTGCCTCCCATATACACTTTAGAATCAGTTTGTAGATACTCAGAAAATAACTTGCTGGGATCTTGAATGGGATTGTATTGAATCTAGAAGTCAAGTTGGGAATCAGGGCTGTTCTGAGTATGGCAAGATAGCCAGAATATTTCTGTGTGATAGAGAATTTAGTGAGATGTTTATGTTACTATTTCCAGAATTTTGTCTTTTTTATTTATTAAAGCTAAACCATGGTACAGATAAAACTCTACATTGAACATGAAAAGGGAAGCAGCATTGAAGGAAAAAATATATCATATCTCACATAATTTCCAAGGCAAGATGTACTATTTAAAGCAAATGACCATGTAGCCAGTTTACAATGAGGCTCCACTTTTCTGAAGAAACACAAAATTTTAAGGGAAGATTTGGGTGACAGTAGAGAGGATATGTCTTCAAAGCGACAGCATGATTAATCATTCCTCCACCAACAGTTTTGTTTTACACAGACAAGTTTGCTAATGTAATAAAGCAAGAAAGCATAATCCTATTTGAGAAGGAAGCTGTAGATATTTCACTGGTACTCAAAGGACCCATTTTATCAAAAAATTTAATGATAGTGCTACCCCCCTCCCTGCTCATCATTATACCATCTTTTAAACTCATGTATTTAGCATATTATATGCATGGATATTCAAAATATGTTACTAATCTGATTCCAAATTAAGAGATTATGAATGGAAGCAAATAGAACAGTGGTGCACAAACAAGTCCAAAATTGTGTAATAGACTGTCTTATATTAAATTCTCGGTGGGGATTTTAATTCAACTGATTTGGCGAATCAAAGAGTGGCCTCTTTCTTCCTGCCATGGCAAGTTCTGAATGCTTTTCTCTGGGTGTTCCATTTTAAATTCCTCAGTCCTTGATAAAAGGGACTTTCATCTTAGGTCCAACATTATTAAATTTTAGAGAGAAATCTTGCAGTGTGTGTTTTGTGATGACACTGAGAAAATTACCTTTGATTAATCATTACCACCTCCCTGGATAAAGCTTCACTATTTTAATGTCTAATATGTTAGGGATTATTTTATATTTCAAGTTCATAAAAACCTACTTTTAGTGACATTGATGAGCAAAGATGCTGCTTTCTTAAATGCACCAGCTCATTTATTTTGTTACACCTCATGGCACTGTGAGGAAATAAACTGCTTAATCATTGTAGGCAAACTAATATTTTCCATTTTCAGAAGAAATTAAAGTTAAATTTTTACTTAATTAACATGACTTTTTGTTCCCCATTAATTTGGGGGATAAGAAAATGCACATAATTCATTGTCTTTAATAAGGTCATTTATTTGAAGTGCTGAATATTTAAGACCATGTGGAGGTGACTGACCACCTTGGAAATGCATCTGTATAGGGACTGTACAGCAGGCTCTTGTCTGCTGCCAATCATTGCAGGTTAGGTACCTCTCACTTATCATCCTTGGCACCTTTTCCCATACAGTAGCTTATTAACTTTATTCTTTAATAATATTTTAAGTATAAAACGTTCCCTGTGTGTTTCAAAGAACGCTTATAAACATAATTTGAATACTGAATATCTTTATTTTCAGTACATAGATATTATGGATTTTTCTCGGTAAGAACAAGGAAATCAGTTAAAGCCTTTAAGATCATCAGAATATCATTAGTTTTCTCACTTCTCAGCTGATGGTCAAATTAAAACCAACATAGTCACCAGTATTATAGTATGGTATAAGTAAAGGGAGAAGAAGACATATTCACTCATTCACTCTTTTTTTTTTTTTTTAATCTTTATTGGAGTATAACTGCTTTACAATGGTGTGTTAGTTTCTGTTTTATAACAAAGTGAATCAGTTATACATATACATATATCCCCATATCTCTTCCATCTTGCCTCTCCCTCCCTCCCACCCTCCCTATCCCACCCCTCTAGGTGGTCACAAAGCACCAAGCTGATCTCCCTGTGCTATGCAGCTGCTTCTCACTAGCTATCTGTTTTCCATTTGGTAGTGTATGTATGTCCATGCCACTCTCTCTCTTTGTCCCAGCTTACCCTTCCGCCTCCCCATATCCTCAAGTCTATTCTCTAGTAGGTCTGCATCTTTATTCCCATCTTCCCCTAGGTTCTTCATGACCATTGTTTTGTTTGTTTTTTAGATTCCATATATATGTGTTAGCACATGGTATTTCTTTTTCTCTTTCTGACTTACTTCACTCTGTATGACAGACTCTACGTCCATCCACCTCATGACAAACACCTCAATTTCGTTTCTTTTTATGGCTGAGTAATATTCCATTGTATATATGTGCCACATCTTCTTTATCCATTCATCTGTTGATGGACACTTAGGTTGCTTCCATGTCCTGTCTATTATAAACAGAGCTGCAATGAACATTGTGGTACAAGACTCTTTTTGAATTATGTTTCTCAGGGTATATGCCCAGTAGTGGGATTGCTGGGTCATATGGTAGTTCTATTTTTAGTTTTTTAAGGAACCTCCATACTGTTCTCCATAGTGGCTGTATCAATTTATATTCCCACAAACAGTGCAAGAGGGTTCCCTTTTCTCCACACCGTCTCCAGCATTTGTTGTTTGTAGATTTTTTAATGATGGCCATTCTGAATGGTGTGAGGTGATATCTCATTGTAGTTTTGATTTGCATTTCTATAATGATTAATGATGTTGAGCATTCTTTCATGTGTTTGCTGGCAATCTGTATACCTTCTTTGGAGAAATGTCTATTTAGGTCTTCTGCCCATTTTTGGATTGGATTGTTTGTTTTTTTTATATTGAGTTGCATGTGCTGCTTGTAAATTTTGGAGATTAATCCTTTGTCAGTTGCTTCATTTGCAAATATTTTCTCCCATTCTTAAAGTTGTCTTTTCATCTTGTTTATAGTTTCCTTTGCTGTGCAAAGCTTTTAAGTTTCATTAGGTCCCATTTGTTTATTTTTGTTTTTATTTCCATTTCTCTAGGAGATGGGTCAAAAACAATCTTGCTTTCCTCTAAAAGTTTTATAGTGTCTGGCCTTACATTTAGGTCTTTAATCCATTTTGAGTTTATTTTTCTGTATGGTGTTACAGTGTTTTATTCTTTTACATGTAGCTGTCCAGTTTTCCCAGCACGACTTATTGAAGAGGCTGTCTTTTCTCCATTGTATATTCTTGCCTCCTTTATCAAAGACAAGGTGACCATATGTGTGTGGGTTTATCTCTGGGCTTTCTATTCTGTTCCATTGATCTATATATCTGTTTTTGTGCCAGTAACATACTGTCTTGAATAGTCTGAAGTCTGGGAGCCTGATTCCTCTAGCTCCGTTTTTCTTTCTCAAGATTGCTTTGGCTATTAGGGGTCTTTTGTGTTTCCATACAAATTGTGAAACGTTTGTTCTATTTCTGTGAAAAATGCCAGTGGTAGTTTGATAGGGATTGCATTGAATCTATAGATTGCTTTGGGTAGTATAGTCATATTCACAATGTTGATTCTTCCAATCCAAGAACATGGTATATCTCTCCATCTATTTGTATCATATTTAATTTCTTTCAAAGTGTCTTATACTTTTCTGCATACAGATCTTTTGTCTCCTTAGGTAGGTTTATTCCTAGATATTTTATTCTTTTTGTTGCAATGGTAAATGGGAGTGTTTTCTTGATTTCACTTTCAGATTTTTCATCATTAGTATATAGGAATGCAAGAGATTTCTGTGCATTAATTTTGTATCCTGATACTCTACCAAATTCATTGATTAACTCTAGTAGTTTTCTGGTAACATCTTTGGGATTCTCTATGTATAGTATCATGTCATCTGCAAATAGTGACAGCTTTACTTATTTTTTTCCAATTTGGATTCCTTTTATTTCTTTTTCTTCTCTGATTTCTGTGGCTAAAACTTCCAAAACTATGTTGAATAATAGTAGTGAGAGTGGGCAACCTTGTCTTGTTACTGATCTTAGTGGAAAAGGTTTCAGTTTTTCACCATTGAGAATGATGCTGGCTGTGGGTTTGTCATGTACAGCCTTTATTATGTTGAGGTAAGTCCCCTCTATGCCTATTTTCTGGAGGGTTTTATCATAAATGAGTGTTGAATTTTGTCAAAAGCTTTCTCTGTCTCTATTGAGATTATCATATGGTTTTTCTCCTTCAGTTTGTTAATATGGTGTATCACATTGATTGATTTGCATATATTGAAGGATCGTTGCATTCCTGGGATAAACCCCACTTGATCATGGTGTATGATCCTTTAACGTGCTGTTGGATTCTGTTTGCTAGTATTTTGTTGAGGATTTTTGCATCTATGTTCATCAGTGATATTGACCTGTAGTGTTCTTTCTTTGTGACATCTTTGTCTGGTTTTGGTATCAAGGTGATGGTGACCTCGTAGGATGAGTTTGGGAGTGTTCCTCCCTCTGCCCTCTTTGGAAGAGTTTGAGAAGGATAGGTGTTAGCTCTTCTCTACATGTTTGATAGAATTCGCCTGTGAAGCCATCTGGGCCTGGGCTTTTGTTTGTTGGAAGATTTTTAATGACAGTTTCAATTTCAGTGCTTGTGATTGGTCTGTTCATATTTTCTATTTTTTCCTGGTTCAGTCTCCGAAGGTTGTGCATATCTAAGAATTTTTTTCATTTCTTCCAGGTTGTCCATCTTATTGGCATAGAGTTGCCTGTAGTAATCTCATGGTCCTTTGTATTTCCAGTGTCTGTTGTTACTTCTCCGTTTTCATTTCTACTTCTATTGATTTGTTTCTTCTCCCATTTCTTCTGATGAGTCTGGCTAAAGATTTATAAATTTTGTTTATCTTCTCAAAGAACCAGCTTTTATTGATCTTTGCTATCATTTCCTTCATTTCTTTTTCATTTATTTCTGTTCTGATCTTTATGGTTTCTCTCCTTCTGCTAACTTTGGGGTTTCTTTGTTCTTCTTTCTCTAAGTGCTTTAGGTGTAAGGTTAGGTTGATTATTTGAGCTGTTTCTTGTTTCTTGAAATAGGATTGTATTGCTATAAACCTCCCTCTTAGAACTGCCTTTGCTGCATCCCATAGGTTTTGGGTCATCGTGTTTTCATTGTCATTTCTTTCTAGGTATTTTTTGATTCCTCTTGGATTTCTTCAGTGATGTCTTGGTTATTAAGTAGTGTATTGTTTAGCCTCCATGTGTTTGTATTTTTTACAGATTTTTTCCTGTAATTGATATCTAGTCTCATAGCGCTGTGGTCAGAAAAGATGCTTGATACTATGTCAATTTTCTTATATTTACCAAGGCTTGATTTGTGCCCCAAGATATAATCTATCCTGGAGAATATTCCATGAGCACTTGAGAAGAAAATGTATTCTGTTGTTTCTGCATGTCCTATAAATATCAGTTAAGTCCATCTTGCTTAATGTATCATTTAAAGCTTGTGTTTCCTTATTTATTTTCATTTTGGATGATCTGTCCATTGGTGAAAGTGGGGTGTTAAATTCCCCTACTATGATTGTGTTACTGTTGATTTCCCCTTTTATGGCTGTTAGTATTTGCCTTATGTATTGAGGTGCTCCTATGTTGGATGCATAAATAATTACAATTGTTATATCTTCTTCTTGGATTGATCCCTTGATCATTATGTAATGTCCTTCTTTGTCTCTTGTAATAGTCTCTGTTTTAAAGTCTATTTTGTCTGATATGAGAATTGCTACTCCAGCTTTCTTTTGGTTCCCATTTGCATGGAATATCTTTCCTCATCTCCTCACTTTCAGTCTGTATGTGTCCCTAGGTCTGAAGTGGGTCTCTTGTAGACAGAAAATATACAGCTCTTGTTTTTGTATCCATTCAGCCACTCTATGTCTTTTGGTTGGAGCATTTAATCCATTTACATTTAAGGTAATTATCGATATGTATGTTCCTATTACCATTTTCTTAATTGTTTGGGGTTTGTTATTGTAGGTCTTTTCCTTCTCTTGCGGTTCCTGCCTAGAGAAGTTCCTTTAGCATTTATTGTAAACCTGGTTTGGTGGTGCTGAATTCTCTTAGCTTTTGCTTGTCTGTAAAGGTTTTAATTTCTCCATCAAATCTGAATGAAATCCTTGCTGGGTAGAGTAATCTTGGTTGTAGGTTTTCCCCCTTCAGCACTTTAAATATGTACTGCCACTCGCTTCTGGCTTGCAGAGTTTCTGCTGAAAAATTAGCTGTTAACCTTATGGGGATTCCCTTGTGTGTTATTTGTTGTTTTCCCTTGCTGCTTTTAATATGTTTTCTTTGTATTTAATTTTTGACAGTTTGATTAATATGTGTCATGGCCTGTTTCTCCTTGGATTTATCCTGTATGGGACTCTCTGTGCTTCCTGGACTTGATTAACTATTTCCCTTCCCATATTAGGGAAGTTTTCAACTATAATCCCTTCAAATATTTTCTCAGTCCCTTTCTTTTTCTCTTCTTCTTCTGGGACCCCTAAAATTCGACTGTTGGTGCTTTTAATGTTGTCCCAGAGGTCTCTGATACTGTCCTCAATTCTTTTCATTCTTTTTTCATTTTCTCCTCTGCAGTAGTTATTTCCACTATTTTATCTTCCAGGTCACTTATCCATTCTTCTCCCTCAGTTATTCTGCTCTTGATCCCTTCTAGAGAATTTTTAATTTCATTTATTGTGTTGTTCATCACTGTTTCTTTGCTCTCTAGTTCTTCTAAGTCCTTGTTAAACGGTTTTGTATTTTCTCCATTCTGTTTCCAAGATTTTGGATCATCTTTACTATCATTATTCTGAATTCTTTTTCAGGTAGACTGCCTATTTCCTCTTCATTTGTTAGGTCTAGTGGGTTTTTACCTTGCTTCTTCATGTGCTGTGTGTTTCTCTGTCTTCTCATTTTGCTTAACTTACTGTGTTTGTGGTCTCCTTTTCGCAGGCTGAAGGTTCGTAGCTCCTGTTGTTTTTGGCATCTGCCCCCGGTGGCCAAGGTTGGCTCAGTGGGTTGTGTAGGCTTCCTGGTGGAGGGGTCTAGTGCCTGTGTTCTGGTGGATGAGGCTGGATGTTGTCTTTCTGTTGGGCAGGTCAATGTCTGGTGGTGTGCTTTGGGTTGTCTGTGGCCTTATTATGATTTTAGGCAGCCTCTCTGCGAATGGGTGGGGTTGTGTTCCTGTCTTGCTTGTCGTTTGGCATAGGGTGTCCAGCACTGTAGCTTGCTGGTCGTTGAATGAAGCTGGGTCTTGGCGTTGAAATGGAGATCTCTGGGAGATTTTCACGGTTTGATATTACGTGGAGCTGGGAGGCATCTTGTGGACCAATGTCCTGAACTTGGCTCTCCCACCACAGAGGCACAGCCCTGAAGCCTGGCTGGAGCACCAAGAGCCTGTCATCCACATGGCTCTGAATAAAAGGGGGGAAAAGAGGGCTTCTCTAGTGGCGCAGTGGTTGAGAGTCTGCCTGCCGATGCAGGGGACACGAGTTCGTGCCCCGATCTGGGAAGATCCCACATGCAGCGGAGCGGCTGCGCCCGTGAGCCATGGCCGCTGAGCCTGTGCGTCCAGAGCCTGTGCTCCGCAACCAGAGAGGCCACAGCAGTGAGAGGCCCGTGTACCGCAAAAAAAAAAAAAAAAAAAAAAAAAAAGGAGAAAAAGAAAGAAAGAAGATAAAATAAAATTTGAAAGTTATTAAAATAAAAAATAATTGTTAGGGCTTCCCTGGTGGCACAGTGGTTGAGAGTCTACCTGCCGATGCAGTGGGCACAGATTCGTGCCCTGGTCCAGAAAGATCCCACGTGCCACAGAACGGCTAGGTCCGTGAGCCATGGCTGCTGAGCCTGCGTGTCTGGAGCCTGTGCTCTGCAACGGGAGAGGCCACAACAGTGAGAGGCCCGCGTACCGCAAAAAAAAAAAAAAAAGAATACTCAATGAAATGGGAAATGCTTATGATTTAAATTGTTAAAGAACAGGTATGAAATAGTACATACATTAAAATCTCAACTATTTATAATACAACATATACATGCATGTGGTGGAAATGAAAAGATATACAGAGGTATGTTATAATTATTTTTCTGAACAGTGAAATGACACACAGGAGATTTATGTTTTCTCCTATGTGTTTTTCTGTGCATTTCTAAATTTCTATTGGGTTGGCCAAAAAGTGCCTTTGGTTTTTAAGTAAAAATAAAAAACACATTTTTCATTTTCACCAAGAACTTTATTGAACAATGTATTCACCCTTTTGTTCCACTACCTTCTGCCATTTTTCAGGCAACTTCCTAATTCCATCTTCCCAAAACTTTTTATATTTTTGAACAAAGAACTGTTCCAGGTACCTTTTACAGTTTTTCAGGGAATTGACATTTTTTCCATTAAGAGAATTTTGTACAGACTTAAGTAAATGGAAATCTGAAGGTGCAATGTCTGATGAATACGGCAGATGAATCAGAAGTTCCCAGCCAAGCTGTAACAGTTTTTGCCTGGTCATCAAAGAAACATGCAGTCTTGCATTATGCTGATGGAAGATTATGCGTTTTCTGTTGGCTAATTCTGGATGCTTTTCATCGAGTGCTGCTTTCAGTTGGTCTAACTGGGAGCAGTACTTTTTGGAATTAATCATTTGCTTTTCCAGAAGGAGCTCATAATAGGGGACTCCCTTCCAATCCCACCATATATACAGCGTCACCTTCTTTGGATGAAGACCTACCTTTGGTGTGGTTGGTGGTGGTTTATTTCACTTGCCCCACAATCTCATCTGTTCCACATTATCGTACAGTATCCACTTTTCATCACCCGTCACAATTTGTTTAAAAAAATGGAACGTTTTCATTACGTTTAGGTAGAGAATCACATGCGGCAATACAGTCAAGAAGGTTTTTTTTTGCTTAACTTATGTGGGACCCAAACATCAAAGCGATTAACATAATCAAGCTGGTGCAAATGATTTTCCACACTTTATTTGGATATTTTGAGTATGTTGGCTATCTCCTGTGTGGTATAACGTTGATTGTTCTCAGTTAATGTCTCGATTTGATCCCTCTCAACTTCAACTGGTCTACCTGACCATGGAGCATCGTTCAGTGAGAAATCTCCAGCACAAAACTTCGCAAACCACTTTTGACATGTTCGATCAGTCACAGCGCCTTTTTCATACACTGCACAAATCTTTTTTTGTGTGTTTCAGTTGCATTTTTACCTTTCTAGAAATAATAAAGCATAATGTGCCAAAAATGTTGCTTTTTTCTTCCATCTTCAATATTAAAATGGCTACACAAAAATTCACCAATTTTGATAAGTCTTTTTTAAATGCCACCTGATATGACTGCTGTCACATACAATCTAACAAAATTGTTTCAAATGAAGTTAAAGACAACTAAGTGCTACTAGAGCCATCTTACGGAAATATTCGAATGAACATTTTGGCCAGCCCATTACAAAAAGCATGCATTAAATTCAACACCAATATATATATATATATATATATATATATATATATATATATATATATATATATATATGTATTTCATTCTGAAGAGATTAGTGGGAAGAAAAGTGTTGAGGATGTGTGCAGTAACCAAAGTGTTTATGGGGATTGCAATGGATTCCTTCAAGAATTATAGTTTACATACAGTAGCTGACCTCTTTTGCTCATTCTCCTTGAAATCTCAGGAACTGTCTGCTTCTCCTTTTCTCCCACTACAGCACTTACAAAGCCTTTCAGGTATGTGGAAAATCATAACATTTACGTGGTGGGTAGTATATTCAGTTATTCAGATTCAGATGCAACAAAATTTATTGAGAACCTACTATGTGCCAAACACCTTAGGAAATAGCTTCACTCTTTGAGTATCAGGACTCAAAGGGGGCATTTAAAATTTCTATAGAAAGAACAAAAGATATAGATTTGCACAGTCAAAGTTTGAGTCTAGAGTCTACCACCAATTAGCTTTATAAATTGAGCAAGTCACATTCTTCTGAGCCCTTATACTCATTCCTTTATTCATTATTTATTCTTTCAATAAATATTGACTAAATCTGACAGGCACTCTTCCAAGCTCCAGGGTAGACCAGTGAACAAAACAAAGTCATTTTTTTCATGATACTAGATTGAAAATGGCAATATATAAATACATAATATGCCAGATAGAGTTAAACATTTTGGTGAAAACTTAAGCTAGCAAGGGGTTAGGAAGGGCTGGAGGGCAGGGTGGAAAATGTTTGCTACTTTATAAGGAATTGCCAAAGAAAGATTGATAATGTGTCATTTGAAAAAAAATCTTGAAGAATATGAGAGACAATAATAATAAATGCCTTACTTCCTTCACTGGACTGTTAGAGCTATGTGAACAGGCTTTGCAGATGTAGAAGGGTATCTTCAATATCATGCAGCTAGAGTTCTGTGAAGTTCCATTGCCTTTGGTAAGAAGGGCCTGACCTTACTTCTGTCTACTTAGGGGCGTTCTTCCTTTGGAGCTGGAGTAGACATTATAAATAATTGGAATGAGAAAAAATGGAATCTCTCTCAGGGCCAGAATGGACAGACATTTGCCATTCTGCTTAAATAGAACTAATGAAATATAGATTATAGCATTTCCTATAGAGAGCTTTGCACTCTGTATCAAACCCATTTAAGTTCCCTTTATTTTAACCACAAACGTTCTCCAAAAAAGTTACAGTTGGCAAAACAAAAACATAAACGCCATACAATGGGCTTCCCTGGTGGCGCAGTGGCTGAGAGTCCACCTGCCGATGCAGGAGACACGGGTTCGTGCCCCGGTCCGGGAAGATCCCACATGCCGCGGAGTGGCTAGGCCCGTGAGCCATGGCCGCTGAGCCTGCGCGTCTGGAGACTGTGCTCCGCAACGGGAGAGGCCACAACAGTGAGAGGCCCGCGTACCGCAAAAAAAAACAAAAACCAAACAAAAAACAAAAAAAAGCCATACAATCTAACAGTTCACTAGTATCAATCAGGTCATGCAATATCACTAAGAAATGTCACACATCAGTTGTCTCTGTACCCCTTCCCTAATATCTTTGATAAATTCAATTCATTTTAATCTCTCCTAGATATTTCTCTGTGGATTTCTCTATTGTCACACATAACACAGCCACTCTGGGATGAGTTTTAAATCATAAGGAAGGAAAAGTTTCTTCGAGTTGTCACACATTAACTTTGATACTTCCTCATTCAGTACAGGTGTTGGAGCAGTGGCCACACTGCGCCAGGTTTCTCAGGGTTGAGTCCCCAGGTCTTGTGCTTTTCCTCAGGTGTTGATGGGGCTCAAACGAGATGGAATATGAGAGTACACGAGGGCTGGTGCTGGCTGCAGACCAGGTCAAAGCTCTGGGGCTAGGTGTTGATGCAGGTGTGCCTCTTACTGTCTATGGGTTTGCAGTTATAAAAAGGAAGCTGTAAAATGTGTCAGTGAGAGGGGAACTAAGAATGAAATGAAAATTTCTAAACTCTACTTAAAGATGTCTTCTATTTAAGATCCTCTTTTGTCTTTAACAAATTCTATTGCAGAAAGTGTCTTGTTCTAGTATATGCTCAATAAAATGTGAATGGAATTTCAGAAGGAAGGAAGGAAAGAAGGAAGAAGGAGAAAGGAAGGGAGAGAGAGAACAGGGAAGGAGGGAAAGGAGGCTGTTGTAATATGTCACAGTTTAGGACAGAAGACATGTTAATATGGAATTTTTAAAGGATACTAATTACTTAATGCTTCCCTGTTTTTGTCAGTAGAGGCAACAAAAATGAGTGCTATAGTTAGGGCAAATAGTCAAATGGCTTATAAAATGCTGACAACTCCTTCCTTTATGCCCTGCACTAAAGTCATGTATATAACCTAGCCTCTATGAAACCTTTTGTGTTTATTATTTACATATAAACACATTTGCAGTAGTATTCATCTCTGTAGCCATATGGTCAATATAGCGTATGATTGACAGTACTGAATAGATATTCTTTGCTATGAATTTGTTAATGTAATCAAACCTGAGGATCTTCTTTGGAGAGGCAGCACAGTGCTGAGATGAATTCTGGAGCCAGACTGCTTAGTTTGAACCTGGCTCTTCCACTTACTACCTGTGGGACCTTCAGCTTATTACTTGACCTTTCTGTGGCTCAGATTTTCCATCTGTAATTGGAGAATAATAATATTCCCTATGGCAATGAATTATTGTGATGATTAAATAAATCATATGTATAAAATACTTAGAAAGTGCTAGCATATAGTATGTGCTAGAATAACCCTTGCTATCTTTTAGTTAGGAATTAAGTCCACACTCTGAAATGAAATCCTATACAATCATCTGTTTTGTTAAATGTAAATTGAATGATATTAATAGTATACACTTGGTGCTGCTACAACTGAATTTTCTCATCATTGAGAAATTGGTGAACATCATTAGCCAGCAGGAACAATGCATTATTTCTGTTCTCATCTAGGACATTTATGTTGTCCTCATACAACTGATCTTTCTCTATGTGCCCCACACTCTTCTGGGGTAGGAGTGTTAACTTTGTTTCACGACTAATTTTTTTTTTTTTTTGCGGAACGCGGGCCTCTCACTGTTGTGGCCTCTCCCGTTGCAGAGCACAGGCTCCAGACATGCGGGCTCAGCGGCCATGGCTCACGGGCCTAGCCGCTCCGCGGCATATGGGATCTTCCCAGACCGGGGCACGAACACATGTCCCCTGCATCGGCAGGCGGACTCTCAACCACTGTGCCACCAGGGAAGCCCACGACTAATTTTTGGTCACTACTTCTGCAAATGCTCCAAGTTCACTGTCAGTTCAATGTTTATCAGTTCCTAACGCAACTTCATTTTCCTTTAGCATGCTCTTCAAAATACATGCCCTTACTTTTTTAAACTAACCTGAGAATGCTTTCACTTGTTTTCTATCATGAGTGTTTCTTTGTTTTATTGTGCCTTCTCTGTTGCTTTCATTACAACGAGGAGGGCAACCCAATGCATGCCCTTTGCGGAGGATGATGAAGTTTTGATTAGATTATAAATTGAAGAAGAGATCCTTCATTACTTAGCACTATGGCACTTTTAAATGCCATCGAACTGCACCTTATCTGCAGGAGCTTACCTATTTTTAGCCACTTGGCAATGGGTAGTTTTAGACTACCTAGTTATTGGAGCATAGGACAATTTAATGAGTATTGTTTATCTGGGTGAACACCCTGGGAGCGTGGACCAAATCTGAATCAATTTATCACTGCTCAGATCTAGCAGAGGATTGCACTGGTGAAGTGAATTGAAAGGGTGACATAGAATGCTATGCTCTCAGACATGTTTTCCTTAGAGAGCATTCAAGGGTATTGAAAGCAAACTGATACATTTTAATGGATTTGGCTCAATATCATCAACAGAAATAGATCAGATGCAAAGCCTCTGAGATGGGTGAAGGTGCACTGGAGCATATCAGAAATCAGTCTCTCAAATTAGTTTTCTGCCCCTGAGGGATACAAGTGGCATGCCTGTTTCTCATGTGCAGTGATTCTTGCTACCATGGTGAACAGGTGTTCCCAGTTTCAAAGGTCTTGTGTGTGTTAGTAGCTCCCAAGGTTTCCACTCACATTTATCAAGAATCTTCTAATGTCTCTTTCACTCTGTGACCCCTTACAGCCATACCTCAATTATGGTGGCTCTTATTATTTTCTCTTGGAGAGTTAGACTGCATAATGGGTGAAAGAATGAACTTTGACATAAGTTAGACCTGGATTTGTCTGGGCTCTTGGTGTGGCATTCTATGGATATGAAAGAAATTGAGACAGTCTGCCTTTTTGCATCAATATATTCATCTAAAAATTGTGGTAAGAGTAGAACAGGGGATGCTCATTATTAAAGAAAATTGGAAATAGAAAAAAAGTGAATGCATTTAAAAGGAGGACCTAGTTTCATAATAAACAGTAAATAAGTTTTATTAGGATTTTGTCTTGAAATAGTTATGCAAATAAATGTATTTCATCTTATATAAAACAAATATGATTGCAACTATATGCTATGGCTATGGGATAAGGTGGGAAGAATGTTTGAATGGGGACTAATCTTATAGGTTAGTTATAAGTGAACATTTTGTATTGTCAAAGCCTTTGCTGCTCAATGTGACCTTGTAAATGTACGGATGTGAACAATAATTTTTCAGATAAAAAGAACTCACCTAAAGTTATCGGGTGGGTAAACTAATATGCCTGAAACACATTTGACATTGTGTTAGATAAGTGAAAGATGGTGTGTAATAATAAGCATGCATCTCCACTGGATCCCAAGACAATTATCCACCTAAGGAAAAAGATAGATTTGAAGTGTCTGTGTTTTTCGGGCTTTAGAAATTGTGTTTAGCTCTTCCTCTTTGAAAAACTGTTGTTTATGAAAACATTTGGGTTTATTCATTAGCACTGCAAAAATCAGTAACTCACTACCTGAGCTGTTCATTGGTGGTCCCCGACCCCGCTCCCTCCTCCTTCTTCCATGACCTGATCCCTTCTTCTCACGATGCTCTTTCCTAAGGAAAACAGTTCAGGCACATGGGTCTCTCTCAGATAATGCAGGATACGACTGGAGATTACGATTATTCTTTGAGTCAGTGGCAGAAGTCCAATGAAAATCTGTACTACCTACTTGCTGAAGCTTGATGGGGTATGCAGGAAAAATGTGAGCATAGCAACTGGCTTGTTTTCAAAATCTCTCCTGGCTTTATGTGGTAGGCACACCATTTCTTTCTACATTCAGGTATTTAATGATAATCTCTTACTTGACCTGTACTTTTCTCCAGGTTCTGTTATAGTTAGTACCAGTGGGTTTTTTGTAATTGATTGCATGTACTGACAAGGAACCCTTAAAAAATACCTGGTATAAATAGTTAGATTTATATTTCTTCTTTGGTGGCTAGCCAGGCAACTATAAGGATAAATTGGGTTCTTTCTCATTGCATTCATGCCCATACAAACACATGCACGATGCAAAGGGCAATATGTCAATTTCTAGACCTTCTTCTCAGGTTGTGAATATTGTATTATAAGACTAAAATGATCCAAGTAGCAAAATGCATACTTTAATATTTAAATATTATCTTATTATTTTCATCTATGAAGAACTGGTCTAAAGTTGTGTACTCAAAGGAATGCTTTCTATTCCGTTTCCATTTAGTATTATTTTTAGTTTTAATTATGAAAATTAAACTGATTTAAGAGTTAATCATGTATTCACCACACACATTTAACAGAATTAACCTTTTGCCATATTTTTTCAGATAACATTTTTGTAAAGGAATAAAATGTTGCAGGTATAGGGAAAGCCCTATCCTTTTCCCTCCCCTTTGTGTTAAAGTTAACTACTCTTGAAGTTGGTGTGTTTAATGTCCATGCATGCTTTTGCACATTTTTACATACACGTGTATCTATAACCAACATACACTAAGTGCATGTTTTAAAAGTTTAATAAATCTCATCATAATCTTTAATTTCTTTTTGTAGTTTGCTTTTATCACTCAGCATTATATTTTAAAATTTTATCCATATCGATACATTTAGTATCTAGTTCATTGATTTTAACTGCTTTATAAATTCCACTGCATGAAACCAGTCCTGTTATAAGATCTTAAATTTATTGAATGCCTCCAAGTGTCAGACATTATGATACATATATATATATATATATATGGTGTATGATTTTTGGCCCCAGGTTAAACCTTAGTTTGATGAAGTTTTACTGACTAAGTTAGAAATGAGAAACTTTTATTTTCCTGTCCAGCAAAACCCAGCATTTCTGAGCTCACTATATGTCCTCTAAATTCTGTTTGCAAACCAGTCAGTTCTTTGCTGAGCTTATTTCTTGTAGCACTTTGGCAGATATGCCTATCAGAAGCATGCTCATGCTTCTAATATTCTAGTTGAAAACCTGCTTGCCTAAGTTCACAAGTTTATTAGTTACATGTTCTGTCTCCAAGTTAATACAGACAACATTTTTTACCAGGTATTTTACCACTACATGAAATGGTTCCCTATTTTTCTAGCCTCCTATAATAGTTTATTGTCATTCACCACCTGATCTGAAAGCCAACGCTATGTATATTGGGTTTTGGCACAGTAGAACCTTAGTTCTAGGTACCAATTTCTTTATCATTTATCTTTTGCCAAAATAATTCCTAACAAACCATCAGATACTCAGTGTCTTATAACAACCATCAACTTTTTTGCTTTCACATTAGATTCTCACAGCTGGAGACTGGCCAATCCAGGCTGGGCTTGGCTGAACTGAATTATAAACTGCATGTTGAGTCCACGTCTGCACCACATGCCTTCTCACTTCCTTGGACCATGGGCTACTTGGAGTTTGACTTTGTCTTGGTAATCACAGAGGCCCAAGAGGGAAAACTCAGTAACACAGGAGTACCTCAAGCCTCCATTTGTGTCATGTCTGCTAATATCCCATTGGTTAAAGTCTAAGGTCAACAGGGCAGGGAAGGGTACTCAGGGTCCTATGGCAAAAAATGTACAGAGAGAGGAATAAAGAATTAAGAAAAATAATGTAATTTCCCACTCGAAATAAGAATGTATTATTTTTATTGATTGCCTCTCATGTGCCAGACACTGTTATAGGTGTTCTACATACATAATCTCACATAATTCTCATATCTCCATCATGAGATATGTATTGTTATCTCCACTTTACAAATGAGAAAGCTAAGACTCAGAAGAGCTAACTAATCAGCTTTAGAAGTAGCAAAGCCAGGAACTGAATCCAGATCTTTAGGTCTCTAGATATATGCTCTTTCTCTGAAAAACCATACAACTTCAATTTTAATTTTCCAAAATTTTAATGTAAAAATTAGACTCATAACCATAGAATTTTAAATAAATAATAGTACTAATCAGTATGTCTTATATGTGTCCTTCAGAACCAGTTTATCCTCACTACTTTTCTTGTAAGAATCAGAGTAGGTAAGCATCATTATCCATCTGGGACCAAAAGAAAATGAAGACAGAAAAGACAAATAGACCAAGCTTGCAGTCAGAATGAGAAATGTGGATTTTCACTTTCTTATGTTTTTAAGCATGCCCCTCTTTTTCAAAACTTCAGTGGAAAAATGTGTAATTAGATTATATTGACGAACTGAGGTGAAGCAGTAGATAGAGAACTCTCGTCTTTGTTCACAAAATAGTCTTCAGGAAAAAAACAGAAAAAGATCTTGGGCCCCCAAATGTCTTCTTTGATAGTAAAGACAATGATTAGTGATATGCTGTAAACAGGAAAGAAAAAGGCATACTTATGAAAATGAAGCACTGAGTATTTATAGACAACTAATCAGAGGGATCTGATTAGATTAACTAAGTATAGTTGACCCTTGAACAAGGCAGGGGTTAGGGGCACCAACCATCTGCCTCCTGCAGTTGAAAACCTGCATATAATTTATAGTAAGCCCTCCATATCTGCAGTTCTGTATCCACAGATTCAACCAACCACAGATCGTTCAGTACCATATTATTTACCATTCGAAAAAAATCTGTGTATAAGTGGACCCAAGCAGTTCAAACCTGTTGTTCAAGGGTTAACTGTATACCATGTTGGCTGCACTTATTCTGGTGGAGGAAGTCATTTAAAGTATCATAATACCTAGAGATCTTTGCAATTGATTTCATGTGCTGCAGAACTGACAGTATGAATCCTACGTAAACTAGCAGACTACCAAATAGATACCTGTATATCTGTCTTTTCCTTGAAAAAATGACATCCAAACTTAGCTGAGTTTGTTATTATCTGAGATGTGAAGAAGCTAAACATACTTCATTCTGTCACTTTAAAAAGAGGACAAATAGACCCACAGGCTTAGGAAACAGACTTATGGTTACCAAAGAGGAAAGGTTGGGGGCAGGGGGAGGGATAAATCAGGAGGTTGGGATTAACATATACACACTACTATATATAAAAATAGCTAAACAAGGACCTACTGTATAGCACAGAGAACTCTACTCTGTAATAACTTATATGGGAAAGAATCTAAATAAGAATAGATAGATGCATATGTATAACTAAACCACTTTGCTGTACACCTGAAACTAACACAACATTGTTAATCAACTATACTCCAATATAAAAAAAATGTTATGTCAAATAAAGAGCACTACACTAAGTGAAAGAAGCCAGTCACAAAAGAGCACATATTGTATAATTCCATTTACATGGAATACTCAGAATAGGCAAAGCTATAAAGGCTGAAAATATATTAGGGCTGGTAAGAGGGGGAAGGATGGGAATGGGCATGACTGCTATGGGTAAGGAGTTTGGAGTACGGAGTTTCTTTGAGGAGAGGTGAAAGTATTCTAGTTATATCACAGAGAAAGTTGCATGACTGAATATACTAAAAATCACTGAAATGTATACCTTAGATGAATTATATCTCATTAAAGATGTTTAAAATTTAACAAAAAAGAGGACAAATAGCCTTATATAAGAAGAAGGCAAATAACCATTGACAAGCTACTACAGAGGACTTTTCAGGATACGTAGTGTTCCAAAGTCCAGCCATCTGTATCATGTTTTGTAAACCCTGGCTCCATGTTGACCAGCATTATTCTGATCAACCCTAGGAGGCTGCTTTGTACTGGCTCCAGCACAGTCCTAATTTTCATAGGACAATCCATTCTGGGCCAGGCAGGAGCCAGAATGCATGTGGACTGATTCTGAGCCAAGGCACCAAATTATACACATTTGAACAATTGCTCTTCATTATATAATGACCCAGGGTGAATTTTCCATGCCTTTAAAGCACTTAAATGTCACATTAACTCCTTTTGATAACATCATATATTAGGAGATTAATCATCCTGTATAATCCTGTCATTATTAAAAATTGCTCATAGATCCTGTGATTAAACTAAGCCATCAGAGTCACATAGATACTTACTAATAGATGGTCCTCCTCCCCCATCACAACATTGTTCTTATTGAAATGTAACTTGACTTGATATCACATGCCTATACTTAGAAGCATTATAAGAAAAATGCCTGTGAAAACTAACTTGTCACTGTATTGTAAGGACATTGTCTATCACATTGCAGTGTTATTCCCAAAATAATCCACCAAAGAAATTCAGTTTCATTAAGAGAAAAGGGTGTGCTTTTCCTTTACACAAGGTGTATATGTGCTTTATAAACAACTGTCAATTTTCTAAAACATTGATACCTTGATTCGTGTTGCTTACACAGGATTTAGGGCATGCAATTGCAATTTACATACTAATCTCCTTCCATACTTCACTTTGTTTTCCTTCCCTCATTTTCCTTTCACCTCAGCTTTATTGCTTTCATTTATTTTACTTTTATTTACTTTGCTATATTTTTATCTGTAAAACATGTCTCAGTTAAAACCCTTCTCAAAACAAAGAAAGATAAAAATTAATTTTATGACTGATTAGTGGAAAAAATAATAGTCACTGAGAAATTAATTTCCTTGATCATCAGTAATTTAATATGCAGCTCACCTGAGCAGGAGTAAATAAAGCTCTCCAGGGCACTGTTTGGAAAGGTTCCTGCTTGTCTGGTCTGCATATCCTGGGTACCAGAATCTTTTCTCCAGTTCTCAGCTGACTTAAGACATGTATCATGCTCACATCCATCTTTTAAATTGCTAGATGTTATTTTTGATAACAATATTAATCATAAATAAGTTCATGGTGTAGAATTAATTATGTTGTAATTGTGAAAATTTTAAGCAAATATAAACTTGTAGAGAACAGACCAGTGATTACACAGCTTCTAGTATTAATTGCTCAGTGATAATTAATGTGGGGATCCCTCTCATAAGGAATGAGTGAAACTCTTAGTTGAAAGGGCCTATTTTATTAGTCAATAAGAGTTTTTAATTCATGTAAACGTGAAAAATATGTGGTCTTTCAGAGTATTGTATACATTATTTCTCTTGGAAAAATAATTTTTAGAGTGTGTATTTCAAACAGCATCTTTGGCTGGTTTTGGAAAAAATTTAGTGTATTTGCGTTTCTCTGATGCTGGAAGGATGTGTATTTGAATTAAGTGCCTTAAAGCAGATCAGACTCAAGGAGAACTCAGAGTTTTGATAATCACAAACTGCTACCTTTAAAGGAAGAGAAACTTTTATGCCTTTTCTGCATCATTGAGTTCTTCATCTCATTTTCCAGCCTGAAAACCAAAGGCACAAAACTATATTAATCTAGCAGCTGAGAGGCATATTTAAAATAAAATATTTGAAGATATCTTAGCAGGAGCTTTCCTGAAATTTCCAAGCAGTTAATATTGTCATTGGCTGACAGGCAGTTATGTAAAGCCTAGTCTATGTGTCGCAAAGAATTTGTGAATTCTAGCTTTACTGAAATTTTTTTTGTTTTTGTAATGTCTGACCTTTGAAAAATCCTTAATCTTAACAGTTTGTGATGATTTCTTATTATGATTCTTTCATTTATAATATTTTAGATATTTCTAATGTTTGAAGGCTCTGATCATCGGCTCCAGTTCTCTTGTTGGTCATGACTTTGTGTGAATTATGCAGCCTAGAAAAATAGATATTATAGAAGGCATCAGATTACCTTTTTTGTATCTTTGTCTTTTTATCCCCAGTTTTGCAAAGGCTTTCTTTTTTGTTTATTTGTCCTTTTCCTCTCTTTTAGAAATAATTTTTATTTCTCTAAATTCCAGAGTATGAGAAGCAAACATTTGCTTGTATTTACATACAAATGAGTTGTAGGAAAGCATAACAGTTTTTCATGTATCTAATGTATCTATATTAAATATACCAAGCTGTATATATTTTAATATATTATTTGTATAGCTCTGTGTTAATATATCTAAATGTTGAATAACCTATATATCCACAATATGGATATATAGTTATATTTAACATTTAAAGTAAAATTTTCAATATTCAAAAGAGCATGCAGTGAAATATCTCCCTCCTACTTCTGTTCCTCGGTCACCCAGTTGCCCTCTCAGACACAGCCCCAGTTACAACTTTCTTAAGTATCTTTCCAGAGACATTCAGTGCACACACAGACATACACATGAATTTTTACTCTTTTCTATAAAGATGTAGCAAACTACAGATTTTATTCTTTACCTTGTTTTTATTTCTCATAAAATTGTGTCTTTGAGGGAAAAAAAGAAAAAAAATTATGTCTTTGAGTTTGTAATGACCTTCTTTATCATTTTTATAGCTGCTTCATAGTATTCTATTATATAGATATACTCCAGTTTATGTAATCAGCCCTCTGTTGATGAACACTTTGATTGTTTCTAATCTTCTACTATTACAAATGACACTCCTGCAACATTCTGAACATGTACGGTATATCAATACGATTAATTCCTAAAAGTAGAAAGCAATTTTTAATTATGGTAGATATCTGCAAATTGTCACTTATGGGAATTTTACCAATTTACACCACCACTAGCAAGGTATGAGTATCTTTTTATTCATATCCTCTCCTTGACATTTCTGTTTAAAGTATATAATAAGCTTGTCTAATTGAGGAAAAAAATCTTATGACTTCTTTTATTATAAAGAAGTTAAAATTCTGTATCAATTTGGTGAAAATTGACTTCTTTATAATTTAAGTAGTTTAATCAAGGTATGATATGTTTAGGTCCTTTGGTACGTCCAAGTAAGGTTTTAAAGTTTTACTGAAATAGATCTTCCACATTTCAGGTTAAACTTAATGTAAGTATTTCTTATTTTTGTTACAATTTTATGGAGAAGGGTCTTTTTTTTTAAACCATTACTAGTGACTGTTTATAGATAGATAGATAGATAGATAGATAGATAGATAGATAGATACTATTAATTCTTTTAATTTTGAACCCAGCTGCTTTTGTATACTCTCTTCTCATTCTTCACAAATTTTCAGTTGGTTTCCTTGGATATTAAAGGTAATCAATCATATGTGCTCATACTTTTACCTTCCCAATGTAGTCAGCCCTAGCTAGCTTCTGAAACAAGCACTAAGTCTCAATGGTTTAACCAAATAAAGTTTTATTTTACAATGCAGCCGAATGCAGTATAATGGGGAGGGGCGGCTCTACCCAAGGAGTGATTCAGGGACATAGGCTTCTTTTATCTTCTATTTCCATCATCTTAAGGCAGGGATTGTCAAAATATTTTTTGTACAGGGCCAGACCGTGAGTATTTTATGCTTTGCTGACCATAGAGTCTCTCTCACAACTGCTCAGCTGCTATTGTGGCTTGAAAGCAGGCATAGACAATACGTAAGTGAATAAGCATGTCTGTGCAATAAAACCTAAGTTACCACAACAGACAGTGGGCCAGCTTTGGCCCATGAGCTGGTTTGCCAACCCCTGTTCTTGGGCTTCAGATTTCTACATTGGATTTTCTGTATCCACCTGGCAGATGTGGGAAGAGAGAACCAGGATCACATGGAATGCTTTTATGAGACAGACTTGGAATTAGTATACCTCACTTCTGCTTTTTTCCTACTTGTAGAATTCATATATGGCCTTGCCTATTGGGAAATTTAGTTTATATATGTACCCAAGAAAAATAAAACAATAGTTATGGTGGGTGGCCATCCAGCTAGTTTCTACTATACTTCTGCTTGACAACCTTTAGAAGAATAATTTATTTCTTTTGGGTAGTTATATTGACTGTCATTGCTAGAAAGTGTGAAATAATAGTGGTGATAGTGAAGATCCTTTTATTGTCCCTGATATTAATGACCTGTTAGATTTGTCATTAATCTTGATGATTAGTTTTAAGACTAAGAAAGATGTGTTTTATCATGTTGGGGAAGAATTTATATTCTTTGTATTTGTACTACACAACAAATTTGTATTCCTATTGTTTACGAAAGGGTCTATTTTGGTAAGGCTTATGAGCTAAGAATAGTTTTTTACATTTTTAAAGGGTTGTGTAGATTAACACTGAATGTACAACAGAGACTCTATGTGGCCCACAAAGCCTAAAATATTTGCTATCTGACTCTTCAGAGAAAAATCTTGCTGACTTTTGCTCTAGAACAGTGCTACTCAAAGTAGAGTCTAGAGACCAGGAGGATTAGCAACACCTAGAACTTCAACACTATTAACATTTATGGACGGTTATTTGTTGCGGCACTGACCTATGCACCCTTATTGATACTAAAAAAACAAAAAAGAATGTTTAGCAGCATCTCTGACCTCTACCTACCAGATGCCATTAGCACCCTCTCACATGGTCACTGCAATAAAAAAATGTCTCCAAACATCTGTGTAAATTGAGTGGTTAAGATTTCCTGCTTTTTCTGACATTTAATAAATTATATTATCTAGAATATCAATCATTTCATCCAGGTTTTAAAATGTATTTTCATAAAATTGAGCTAAGTAATTTCTTATGAATCTATTTTTAACTTTACTTAGCTAATAGTTTATTATTTTCTTATTATTTTCAACAATGATTTCTAATAATTTTATCCATTTTTCTTGTTTTGCTATTTCATTTATTTCAACTTGTATTTTTATTAATTCCTCAATTGGCCCTCCCTGAACTTTTATATTGCTCTTTTTCAGAGTTCTTTGTATGTAGTTGTTTATTTTAATTTTGTTAGCTTAATATGAATATTTAAAGTAGGAATATTCTTCTAAGCTCTGTTAGGTCTCTTCCATAAATTTTGCTAGAAAATTATTTTAATACTGATATTTGTATCCATATTCTAAAATCTTAGTTTTGATTTCATCCTTGACTCATGTTTTTGAAGAGAAAGTTAATTTAATTTTGAAAAATTGCTGATTTCTTAGCTCTTTTTTCTTGTTCTTGTTAATTCCTAATTTTATTAAATAGATATCAGAAAATACTATCTGTGCTGAGTCTACTCTTTTGGAATATATTGAGGGTTTCCTGCAGTTGATTTTAGTTTTTAGGCTTATTTTTTTCTAGATCATCTCTCAGATTCAACATGTAATTGGGTTTCACCTTGTTTTCCAATTTGTTAGTTTCTTTTATATATAATAGCTCAGTTTAGTACATTTACAATATGTTGTTATGATTAATATGATAATTTATGTTCTTTTACATTATGCGTTTAGTTTGTACAGGATATTTATTTTTTTCAACGTTTGGTTTTTTGGACTTTGTATCCTTTGATTTGCATGTGTTTCTTCCAATAATATGGAAAATTTTACTTTTACATGAGGAGATACCTTTAAACTAGCAATTTATATAAAATCCTTAACTCTTTATATTTTACACAAATATCTGTTTACTCCCTAGAAGGAGCAATGATTATGTTGGTATATTTCTCTCACTAGTTTTTCTTCTTCACCCCCAGTTTAGGTGACAATGTTGTATGTCTTAATGCATACCTATATGTTGTTAAGTAAACTGAAACTTCTCCAACTGATCAGTTTTAAGTGATAGAGTTTTTCACCTAGATTTAAGAGAAAAGTAACTTAAAAGTACATTTAAAAAATTCCATAAAAAAAATTCCAAAATTTTCTCTTTCTTCTCTTGCCCATTTTGTTAGATTATGATACTGTCAGGATGTATAACATTTATGAAAGTTTGATAATCCTGCTCCCCACATGTTTTAGTTAAATAGATTCAATGTTCCCTTCAAATCATTTTGCTATATTTTTCCCATTCTTTCCTGTTTGGCAAAAATTATTACTCAAGTCACTTCTTCAAGTTGAGCTCATAGCAATGTTCCTTGGTTTTGCTCGTTCAAAAATATGAATGGAAAATTATTAGATCACATTTTATGTCTTTGCAGCCTTTGTCACTATTTTTTTCTACTTTTTAAAAATCTTGAATATTGTGGTGGATAAAACTGAGATCAGACTGAGTTTTAGCTGCTTAAAAATGATTTGATCATGCCTGGCCACCCAAAGAATATTTTCGTTAGCTGACAAATACAATAATGTAACTAGGATACATCTCAGTGTGAAATGGTCCTGCTATATGAAGTGTCTTCTGTATCCTTAGATCCAATTCTTCCTTAATTTCTGGAAGATGTCTTTGTAATTTATATTTTAATATTTTGTATGTTCCTTTGTCTGATTTCCATATATATCATTTTATGAAACCCTTTTAACTCTTTAAAATTTTTTTCTTTTATGTTTTCCAGTGCACCTGTGTCTTACAATTTAGTCTGCTCCAATTTTGTCTTTATTTCTCTGATGTTTTTATTTTTTTCCCACTCCTTTCCTGAACTTTAGCAGCCTGCAATTCATCTATTTTTGTTTTCTCACCACGTGTTCTCTGATCTCTTATATAGCCATGTGCCCATATAAAAATTTTGGCTTATGTTCCTATTTAAAACAATTAGCAAATATACATTGGGAGGCAGTTAGCAGTTTCTGCCACAAGTAACGATTGACCTTCTGTAGAGAAGTTTTTTTCTTGTTCTAAGCTATGTGTCACATAACTGACACATGTATTGCCTAAAGAACTACCATTCTTTTATTAGTAAAAGGAGAGAGATGGTTGGGTCGGGAGGTATTTACTTGTATTCTCCTGGTGCAAGTCCTCAGAACTCCATCTCACTAGATTTTATGTAATAACAGAACCTAAGGTAGGTTATACAAGTTGTTAAAGGAAATACAAAATGAAACATTCTTGTGGTCTCAGTGCGTTTTTATACCTTTTATACCACATTTATACAATGAAGATTTAGGATTCCATTTTCTATTAACAGGTATGTAGCCCAGCTGCCAAATCCGCATTAATTAATAGCAAATTAATGTCTAATAGCAATGTCTCATAAAATGCTTGCCTCTCCAAGCTCCATTTAGCCTTGGAGTTGCAATTACCTTGTGCTGTGTATTTCTTCACTACATGAGGGTGTCATTTGCAGGTTTTTGAATGTTTTAGAATATCAGGGGTTAAAATTAGGTTTTGTTTTCCCTGGCAAGATAACAGATGTTCTAGAACACTAATTACCCTAGGAAGAGTACCATATACTTAGTATATATTAGCCTCAGTAAAAAATTTTCCTTTTGGTTTTGTTCCAATGGATAGCATTGTTTTCTTTTATATTTGTGTTTGGCTCAAGGGAAAAATAATAATGAGCACATGTTGTCTAACACCTAGAGTTTTCAGCTCCTGGTGAAACCTGGCTATTAAAATTCTTAGTATATGTCTACATATAGTGTTACCACACTGCCTATATGGAAATCTTGGCACCTCTTTTATTAACAGTTCATCTGAATGGCTGGCTGTGTTTTCCTTTGCTTTTCTCAGTGTCTGGCATTTCTTTAGCTGTCTAAGTCTCTTTTCCTATTGATGTGTATTTTTTTTTGTTATCTGTCAATCTAATTATAAATTAAACACATAGGGAATGCATATGTTTTGTATGATGGTTTACCCTTCCTTGGATTATATAGGAATGCTTAGAAAGTTACCCAATATAAATGATTTTGACAAATTAGCATGTAGTCTAGTCCTTCCTTAACAAGTATTTATTCAGTATCTTCTATGAGTATAGAACTATGCTACCATGTGTTTAAATTAGGCAATTTCTTATAACTCTAGGCACCTGCAAGGTCCTAAAATTTTAATGCAGATTGCTCCTTGAACTGACCTCTCAATTTAGTTTGCCTTATGTAAAATACACAGTTTCTTGCCAAGAAGTTCTAGTGAAGTGATATTTATGACCGTTGACTGTCTTACCTTTTTACCTTAGGCAACAAGATTCAGGAAACTAGAAAGCAATTTTAGATTAAGAACTTATTTTTTATTCCCTTTTAATGAACAATTGTAAATCAGTAGTTCCAATGAGATAGTTTTAGAATAGGTGTGATTGTTATATACTTCTTAAAATATTTTGGGAGCTTGTTTCCTCCACTCTAAAGCTAAGCTCTGAGTTTTAGATTGGCTCAGCAACCAGATGCCTCTGGTTCTGCGATTTTCTTTTTCCTAGTAAATGTTGCTTTGGTATTTGTCATAGATAGGTCCTTAATTGTTTCCCCAGCTACATTCTGCAGAAACACTCCCCCTTCTGAAGATGCTCATTACTGTTTTATGATTTCTTCTATTTAAATGACATGACACTTGCATGTAATTACACAACTGGTGTTTTACATGTCGTAATTAGCAGTCTTATTTAACTAAGGAATGAAAAAATTTCACAGGTGGTTTGGTCCCCTTTTAGTCAGTGAGTTAATATTGTATATTGATATATTTAAAATGCAATGGAGAAATTAAAAGATACCTTGTCTCAGTATTAGCAGTTTTGTTTCAAGAACTTATGAGCGCTATATTCTAAATATTCTAAAGTGTTGGTTCAATAAATTTGTTCTGCCTCTAATTATCACCAATATTCCTCAATTACTCCATTTTTAATTTCAGCCTAGAGGAAAATTAAGATCATGATAATGGTCAAGTATAGGATTTCTCTGGTTAGTTTTCTTTTTCTTACTTTTCAGGAACTTAAGCATCTTCAAATATATCTAAAGACTAGTGTCTGTTCTCAGAAGATGTCTACTGTGGTATTCCCTTTGGCTTCCAAATCAGTTTTGTCAGTTTCTTCCTCTCACATCCATCATTGCTTCATCTCCTACATCTGATTCTTTCAGAGGCCCACAAAAGGCCCTGTTGTTCATACTTGCTTAAGCATCACTATCACTACTGATACCCAGTTGTGTTGGACTTGACCTGTGTTCCTAAGATACTCCCATCCTCAGTGAAACTACCAATGCCAATTCCTTCCAGTTTTATTCTTTTTCTTGACTGCCTTTGTCCTGTGTCTCAGGCTTGAGTGCATGAGCCACAAGACTTTTCAGTGACAAACCCTTTAGATACTCAGAATTATTACTACCCTTTGACTCTTGTCTACTTTCCTTGAAAAAGATATTCTCTTCTCCTATGATTCAAATAATTATAACCCATACCTTACTCATCCTTAAGGCCTAATCATAGTTCAGATCCACTAGCAAAGAAACTGAACTGAGTCAAGGTTATAGTCCAAAGATCTTTCACATAAACTTCCTGGTCTCTACAACCCCAAATTTTGGCAACAGATAAGTGGGAGGGATCCGGAAGAGTAGACGTTTTAGGTTGATATACCGCTAGGCATTCATTCAGCTTCAGTTTCTTTTTTTCTTTTAAAACATGCATTCACCTTCTAAGTATTCCTTAATAATAAATTCCAATATCTATTGTCAATAGCCACACATAGTAACTACTAACCACATGTGGCTACTGAGCACTTGAAACGTGACTAATCTGAATTGAGATGTACTCTAAGTGTAAAAGACACTCGATTTCAAAAACTTTGTGTTGAAAAAAAGAATGTGAAATATCTCATTAATATTTTCAACATACAATCATGTTGACATGAGAATGTTGGGATCTGTTAACTTATATTAAATGTATAATTAACATTAATTTCACCTGTTTCTTTTTACTGTTATTGATGTAGGTACTAGATAATGTTAAATTAAGTATTTGACTCATGTATTTCTATCATACAGCACTGATCTAGATCAAAGAGATATTTGATGTTGCTCTTTAAAATAGGAACACAGATGACTATTTCCAAGAACTACGACTGTGGTTTGCATTCCTGTGAGGCTTTTTCCAAAGTCTACATTCCATTTGCCTCAGCTCCTGAGCAGAAGCTTCTTCTACACCACACACCATCTCAGTCACACCACACTCTTGTCCCCATCTATGTCCTTAGTAACCAGCACCAGGGAAGGCCAGGAATGTGGCATTGCTTTGTAATAACGTGTCTCATCTCCACCCCCTTCTCACCAATCGGGACAATCTTGCAAGTTCATAACTCTAGCTTAGCCTTGATTTAAGAAGAGCTTCAGCAGTGATTTAGCTAGAGAAATAATTTTGTACTTCTGATATTTTATTTTAGATCCAAATATCACATTTAATGATATTTATTAGACTCATACATGTAATGCGATACAAATTCTTCTGAGTAAGTGTCTGCTTGACTTAGTGGGTTTTTTTTTTGTTGTTGTTGTTTTTGTTTTGTTTTTGGCGGTATGCGGGCCTCTCACTGTCGCGGCCTCTCCCGTTGCGGAGCATAGGTTCCGGACGCGCAGGCTCATCGGCCATGGCTCACGGGCCCAGCCGCTCCACAGCATGTGGGATCTTCCCGGACCGGGGCACGAACCCGTGTCCCCTGCATCGGCAGGTGGTCTCCCAACCACTGCGCCACCAGGGAAGCCCTGACTTAGTGGTTTTAATTCGGCTGTTTCAACGAATTTAGAGAAGAGCCTGGTGCAATATAATATTCTTCTTTCCTAACACCTTTTGGCACCACTTGAAAAACTAAAGGAATGCATTCATCAACCGACATGTGACTTCTTCAGACTCTCTAATGGTTATAGGAAGAGAAATTCTGTGATACCAGCTTTTCTTAAACCTGAAGAAAACTCCATGTGTCAATTTAACAATACAGAACTGTGTTTTTCCTCCTTTTTATTTCCCTCTAGTATTAACATGAATTTTAATTTTCTTTGTGTGTGTGTATGTGTGTGTGCTCCCACGATGTGTGGGGCAACTTGTAAACTGGATCAGTGATAACAAGGGGTCTCTTGAAGCTTTTTTTGAAATTAAATTACATTTTGCATTTAATTACTAGAATATACTATCATAGACAGTTATGAGATATCCTCTGCCCATTTTATATTTTCTGCTGAAAACCCTCTTCTTTAAATTGAAATTATAAAGATAAATAATTCCCTTAAGAGAAACTTAATGATAAAAACATTTTAAAACAAGTCATGTTAAATTCATGTATCTATTTATTAGAGTAAATAATTTCCACTAAAGGAAAAATTGGCCATTGTTTTCCTTATGTAGTTATAAAATTATGAATGATTTACTAAGATTCAATTCATACAGATTTTAGTGCAGCTATGTTATCAGCATCAATGCCAAATTGAAGACCAGACTAATATGTTATGGTGAGAAGTTGAAAAAAGTCAGAAATATTTCTCAGTATGTTAATTACTAATAAAATGTCAAATTACTAGGAAATAAAGCAATTCCTTTGTATTAGCCATGTCTTTTTATTTTCTATATTCTGATGCTTTGACATCCAGGCCTTGCTGATCCTGAAATGACAGACTCTCTCTGGGTTATCCAATTCCTCAATCCTATGTCAGTGTTTTAATGTGGACTGTAAGAATTTTCATGATACACTTTTATGTTTATTTAACAAATATTTATTGAGCCCCTACTAAGTCTAAGACTGTCCTAGATTTCATACTCCTGTTCAACATCAATAAGACATAGTCTTATCCCTCAGTGTACTTATAATTTAGTTGTGACTAATTCTTTCCTCAGTGAAATAAAAGTGCAGTGATTATTTAAAATGTAATTATCACCTGGTTTTATATTCACTGTCTTTTAATGTATTTATCTCTTTGCATCTGCATAAATATAGTCAGGATTTGATTATCTAGCACAAACAAAGGGCCATAGAGTCACGTATATCAATTGAGGGATAATTAAAAAATAATATAAAAATTATTTATATTGATTGAATTATAGGAACAATTTTTGCTTCTATAGTTGGACACAGTGTCAATCAAGAATGAAGCACTCAAACATATTGATGTCACTGCAAACTCAGAAGAAATTGAATAACTTCCTTGTGTACTTGCCATGCTCTTGGGGAATCTTCCTTTCCTTTTGCAGATGGAGTATAAAAGATGAGCCATTTTAACTTTATATTCTATATTAGTTTTCTGGGGCTACCTAACAAAGTACCACAGATTGTTCAGCTTAAACTACAGAAATTTATTTTCTCACCGTTCTGAGGCCTAGAAGTCTGAGATCAAGGTACTAGCAGGGTTGTTTCCTTCTCAGGTGGGTAAGGGGGAATCTACTCCATGCCTCTCTCTTTGGCTTGTAGATGACCATCTTTTCCCTCTCTTCACATGCTCTTCCCTCTGTATGTGTCTGTGCCCAAATGTCCTTTTCTTATAAGGTCACCAGTCATACTGGCTTAGGGCCCACCGTAATGACCTTGTTTTAATGCAGTACTCTTTTTGCAGATCCCGTGTTCAAATGCAGTCAGATTCTGAGGTATCAAGGTTTAGAACTACAACATGAATTTTGGAGGGGGGGGGACACAATTCAGTTCCTCCTCCTTCTTCTTTTAAGAGAGAAGTGTTATTACCATCAAGCAAAGTGACAGTGCAGAGTGTCTTTGAGAGTTATAGAGCTTGTGTGCACATTGACACACTTCTCCAAAGTCCATCTGAAACCCCACTATTTTTCTAATTGGTTACCCAACCCTCAGTGAGCGCTTCTTCCTCTGAACAGCTGCAACACTTTCGGTCTTAACCAGACTTTTGTTTCTCCAACTATATAGTTAAGTTACACTAATTATAAAACTATGTCCTACATATAAATATTTGTATTCATTCACTGAACAGAAAAAAAATTCTTGAACACTTGATATTGATCAGAAACTATCAATTCTGCAGAATATCAAGATAAATAACATATGACCTCTTCCTTCATAAGCCCAAAAACTGATGAGGAGGAATATAAAAGAAATTAATAATGAGAATAATTAGAATAAGATATTTCATACTAGAATCCAGCTTTTTTCACTTCTACCTATTGCCATTCCACTAATGGTCAAGGTGACCCATGCTTCCATGATGCTAAGTCCACAGGTCAATTTTCATTCCTTATCTTACTAGAACTTTGAGCATAATTTGAGACAATCGATAAATTTTCTTCACTTGGTATTCAGGTCACACAGGCTCTTGGTTTTCTCAGTGTTTACTTCTTTACCACTTTTTACACCCTACTGCTATCACCATGGTCTGAGCCACAGTTATTTCTTACCTAATTTACTCCCAATCCCTTTTTGCTTGTCTCCCTGTTTCTATTTTTGTCTCATGACAGTCCATTTTCAACGTAACTGCCAGAGTGATTCTTCTAGAACTTAAGTGAGATCACATCACTCCTTTGCTTAGAACCCTGCAATGCTCCCTGTGGTACTTAGAACAAAATCCAGGGCACTTGTAGTGGTCTTCAAGACCCTTAACCATCTGGCCCCTCGGTATCTCTCTGTGTTTCCCACTTCTCTCTTCGTTGATCACTCTCCCTAACCTGGGATCAAAACTCCAGTCATAATCTCACTTGTGGCCTTTGCAGTACCTCTTCCCTCATCTTAAAATGCCTTTTCAAACAGCTCCATGGCTAACTCTCCTTTCTTCATTAAGTCTTTGTCAAATGTTACTTCTCAAGGAGGCTTATCTGGATCACACTACTTAAAATCACAAACTGCCATCCCCTCCACACTTCAAATACTACCCAACCTGCTTCTACTTTCCTTTTGCTTTTTTTCCTTTTATTTATTTATTGTTGTTCACAGTATTTACCAACTTCTAATATACTATAAAATGTACTTTTATTATGTTTTTTCTTTTTTGTCTATTTCCTCCACAAGAGTGTGAGTTTATGAGAGCAAAGATTTTTCTTTTATTGTCTAGAAGAGTGTCTGGTTGTTAGTAGGTTCTTGGTAAATATTTGTTGAAGGAATGGACAAGTGAATGAATTAGTGAATGTGAACTCACATTATTATTTGTAGGAGTATATGCAAAGTGTCACTGAGAGCTGTGGGGTTAAATCTCCGAAGTCCAGGAAAGACTAGCTTGAAGGTTGCTTTAATTATCTTTAGGTATGTTATTATTCATCTTAGATTAGAAGTTAGTCTAAGTTAAAGATGAAACCTTTTGAATTCACTCTTGGTACAGTCCATAAGGAGAAAGGTGTCTATTTGTAAAGTACCTGCAATACTATAGCATGATTTAGAACAAGGGCTCTGGAACCAAAACAGCTCAATGTCTTACTAGTTATGTGAAGGGTGAGTGACTGAAACTTTGTTGTCTGAGTTTTCTCATCTACAAAATAGCAAAACTCAGAATACTTACCTGATAAGTTATTGTGAGATTAAATGAGAGATCTAAGTTTGACGTCATAGCTAACTAGTTGCATGGGTTAAGCAAGTCTTTTAATGACTCTGCCTGTATTTGAAAACAAAAAATAGTACCAGATTGCATCTAATACCTATTCTGGCCCTAACAGCTGTAATTCTCTGTTAATGATGATAATGGCATCGTTCCTTAGAGTCATTTATCAAATGAGTAACTTATTTCTGCAGGAAATTTATTCTCTAGATAAATTAGAGATGACTAAACCAATAGAATTTATTATCTTAATTTTTATCTGCTATTAAAATAACTTTTGGCATTGCTAGGGCAATATGGGGCTTCAAGAAATAGTAATTAATGATGATGACACGTGCATACGGCATTTCACAGATAAACGATGTAAGCTTTTGAATAATATACATAAGCACCTACTCTTGCTCTTTTGTAGTTAACTTTTCTTTGAAGGAATACTGCAGGCATGTGTGTAGCATTCGTTTTACTCTATATGACAATTATATATGGATTTTGCAAGATCTGGCAAAATCTCATTAAATTGTCATAGTTCCATTTGATAAATAGGAACTCATGAGGTACCAAACTAGACGAAGGCAAAAGGAGTGAGAAACTCATTTCCTACACTTTTTGTAAAGATCAGGTGTCATAATGACAGTCATTAAAGTGATCTGTTACTTTAAAAAAATTTACCATTAGAAGTGAAAATAGCCTAGATAATAAAATTATATTTAAACAGATCTCTCTTGGATAAATTCTAGCTATGCTCAGTGGACATCTGCTCATTTTTATACTTTAGTGTTTGTCTTCTTTGTAGCTCAAGATGAAAATTCCAGACAGTTTAATAATAAAGAGTAAGTTTGTCTTTTAAAATGAATGACTTAATCAAAATTTCCATATAACGAAATTATTTTCATGCTCTGGTCATTGGCACATTTAATTTAAACACTTTTTCATAAAATAAACTTCCAGGATAAATAGGACAGAATCATTGTGGTTTTAGTAATAGAATTTGGTCCTAAAGCACTTTCTTTAGGCTCTAATTTTTTTTTAAAGTCTTGATTGCATGCAATATTTATATCATTGCTTTATGGGTAAGAATGAGGGAGTCTGCATGATAATCAAGAGGAACAGTAAAGGGCAGGTTTTGGTTATAAAGAAATTATACCATAGATAGGAATATATGAAGATTTACCTTAATACTAGAAAATCCTTTCTGTATGAAAGTAGTCTTTTTATAAGGTAGACTGAATTCTAAAAAACAGGTACCTATGCTGTTGGCACTGGGAAATGCACATCAAAACTGTGTGCTAAATATCCTAATGTACTAAATTTCATTTTAACTGAAAAACAGCACATGTTGGAGAACACCTGTTGACTGTCAGTATTTCTCATACAAACTTTTTTTTTTAATAGCAGAATTTTGAGGCCCACGAGAAGAAACTGATAATCCCACTGAGAGATTTTGTTGTTGTTGTTGTTGAATCTCTGATTTTATTGTCTTTCAATATTTGTTTTTTTTTTAAACATCTTTATTGGAGTATAATTGCTTTACAATGGTGTGTTAGTTTCTTCTTTAAAACAAAATGAATCAGTTATATATATATATACATATGTTCCCATATCTCTTCCCTCTTGCATCTCCCTCCTTCACACCCTCCCTATCCCACCCCTCCAGGGAATCACAAAGCACCAAGCTGATCTCCCTGTGCTATGCGGCTGCTTCCTACTAGCTATCTACCTTACGTTTGGTAGTGTATATATGTCCATGCCTCTCTCTCGCTTTGTCACAGCTTACCCATCCCCCTCCCCATATCCTCAAGTCCATTCTCTAGTAGGTCTGTGTCTTTATTCCTGTCTTACCCCTAGGTTCTTCATGACATTTTTTTTTCTTAAATTCCATATATATATATATATACACACACACACACACACATATATATATATATATATATATGTTAGCATACGGTATTTGTCTTTTTCTTTCTGACTTACTTCACTCTGTATGACAGACTCTATGTCTATGCACCTCATTACAAATAGCTCAATTTCGTTTCTTTTTATGGCTGAGTAATATTCCATTGTATATATGTGCCACATCTTCTTTATCCATTCATCCAATGATGGACACTTAGGTTGTTTCCATCTCCGGGCTATTGTAAATAGACCTGCAATGAACATTTTGGTACATGACTCTTTTTGAATTATGGTTTTCTCAGGGTATATGCCCAGTAGCGGGATTGCTGGGTCATATGGTAGTTCTATTTGTAGTTTTTTAAGGAACATCCATACTGTTCTCCACAGTGGCTGTATCAATTTACATTCCCACCAACAGTGCAAGAGGGTTCCCTTTTCTCCATACCCTCTCCAGCATTTATTGTTTCTAGATTTTTTGATGATGGCTATTCTGACTGGTGTGAGATGATATCTCATTGTAGTTTTGATTTGCATTTCTCTAGTGATTAATCATGTTGAGAATTCTTTCACGTGTTTGTTGGCAGTCTGTATATCTTCTTTGGAGAAATGTCTATTTAGGTCTTCTGCCCATTTTCGGATTGGGTTGTTTGTTTTTTTGTTATTGAGCTGCATGAGCTGCTTATAAATTTTGGAGATTAATCCTTTGTCAGTTGCTTCATTTGCAAATATTTTCTCCCATTCTGAGGGTTGTCTTTTTGTCTTGTTTATGGTTTCCTTTGCTGTGCAAAAGCTTTGAAGTTTCATTAGGTCCCATTTGTTTATTTTTGGTTTTATTTCCATTACTCTAGGAGGTGGGTCAGAAAGGATCTTGCTGTGATTTATGTCATAGAGTGTCCTGCCTATGTTTTCCTCTAAGAGTTTGATAGTTTCTGGCCTTACTTTTAGGTCTTTAATCCATTTTTAGCTTATTTTTGTGTATGGTGTTAGAGAGTGATCTAATTTCATACTTTTACATGTACCTGTCCAGTTAACCAAGCACCACTTATTGAAGAGGCTGTCCTTTCTCCACTGTACATTCCTGCCTCCTTTATCAAAGATAAGGTGACCATATGTGCGTGGGTTTATCTCTGGGCTTTCTATCCTGTTCCATTGATCTATCTTTCTGTTCTTGTGCCAGTACCATACTGTCTTGATTACTGTAGCTTTGTAGTATAGTCTGAAGTCAGGTAGCCTGATTCCTCCAGCTCCGTTTTTCGTTCTCAAGATTGCTTTGCTATGCGGGGTCTTTTGTGTTTCCATACAAATTGTGAAATTTTTTGTTCGGGGTAGTTTGATAGGGATTGCATTGAATTTATAGATTGTTTTGGGTAGTAGAGTCATTTTCACAATGTTGATTCTTCCAATCCAAGAACATGGTTTATCTCTCCATCTATTTGTATCATCTTTAATTTCTTTCATCAACGTCTTATAATTTTCTGCATACAGGTCTTTTGTCTCCTTAGGTAGGTTTACTCCTAGATTTTTTATTCTTTTTGTTGCAGTGGTAAATGGGAGTGTTTTCTTGATTTCACTTTCAGATTTTTAATCATTAGTGTATAGGAATGCAAGAGATTTCTGTGCATTAATTTTGTATCCTGCTACTTTACCAAATTCATTGATTAGCTCTAGCAGTTTTCTGGTAACATCTTTAGGATTCTCTATGTATAGTATCATGTCATCTGCAAACAGTGACAGCTTTACTTCTTCTTTTCCAATTTGGATTCCTTTTATTTCCTTTTCTTCTCTGACTGCTGTGGCTAAAACTTCCAAAACTATGTTGAATAAGAGTGGTGAGAGTGGGCAACCTTGTCTTGTTCCTGATCTTAGTGGAAATGCTTTCAGTTTTTCACCACTGCGGACGATGTTGGCTGTGGGTTTGTCATATATGGCCTTTATTATGTTGAGGAAAGTTCCCTCTATGCCTACTTTCTGCAGGGTTTTTATCATAAATGGGTGTTGAATTTTGTCAAAAGCTTTCTCTGCATCCATTGAGATGATCATATGGTTTTTCTCCTTCAGTTTGTTAATATGGTGTATCACATTGATTGATTTGCATATATTGAAGAATCCTTGAATTCCTGGAATAAACCCCACTTGATCATGGTGTATGATCCTTTTAATGTGCTGTTGGATTCTGTTTGCTAGTATTTTGTTGAGGATTTTTGCATCTATGTTCATCAGTGATATTGGCCTGTAGCTTTCTTTCTTTATGACATCCTTGTCTGGTTTTGGTATCGGGGTGATGGTGGCCTCGTAGAATGAGTTTGGGAGTGTTCCTCCCTCTGCTATATTTTGGAAGAGTCTCAGAAGGATAGGTGTTAGCTCTTCTCTAAATGTTTGATAGAATTCGCCTGTGAAGCCATCTTGTCCTGGGCTTCTCTTTGTTGGAAGATTTTTAATGACAGTTTCAATTTCTGTGCTTGTGATTGGTCTGTTCATATTTTCTATTTCTTCCTGATTCAGTCTGGGCAAGTTGTGCATTTCTAAGAATTTTTTCATTTCTTCCAGGTTGTCCGTTTTATTGGCATAGAGTTGCTTGTAGTAATCTCTCTTGATCTTTTGTATTTCTGCAGTGTCAGTTGTTACTTCTCCTTTTTCATTTCTAATTCTATTGATTTGAGTCTTCTCCCTTTTTTGCTTGATGAGTCTGGCTAATGGCTTATCTATTTTGTTTATCTTCTCAAGAACCAGCTTTTAGTTTTATTGATTTTTGCTATTGTTTCCTTCATTTCTTTTTCATTTATTTCTAATCTGATTTTTATGATTTGTTTCCTTCTGCTAACTTTGGGATTTTTTTGTTCTTTCTCTAATTGCTTTAGATGCAAGGTTAGGTTGTTTATTCGAGATGTTTCCTGTTTCTTAATGTAGCATTGTATTGCTATAAACTTCCTTCTTTGAACTGCTTTTGCTGCATCCCATGGATTTAGGGTCATCGTGTCTCCATTGTTATTTGTTTCTATGTATTTTTTTAATTTCTTCTTTGATTTCTTCACTGATCCCTTCGTTATTAAGTAGTGTATTGTTTAGCCTCCATGTGTTTGTATTTTTTACAGATCTTTTCCTGTAATTGATATCTAGTCTCATAGCGTTGTGGTCGGAAAAGATACTTGATACAATTTCGATTTTCTTAAATTTACCAAGGCTTGATTTGTGACCCAAGTTATGATCTATCCTGGAGAATGTTCCATGAGCACTAGAGAAAAATGTGTATTCTGTTGTTTTTGGATGGAATGTCCTATAAATATCAATTAAGTCAATCTTGTTTAATGTATCATTTAGAGCTTGTGTTTCCTTATTTATTTTCATTTTTGATGATCTGTCCATGGGTGAAAGTTGGCTGTTAAAGTCCCCTACTATGAATGTGTTACTGTCGATTTCCCCTTTTATGGCTGTTAGTATTTGCCTTATGTATTGAGGTGCTCCTATGTTGGGTGCATAAATATTCACAATTGTTATATCTTCTTCTTGGATCGATCCCTTGATCATTATGTAGTGTCCTTCTTTGTCTCTTCTAATAGTGTTTATTTTAAAGTCTATTTTATCTGATATGAGAATTGCTACTCCAGCTTTCTTTTGGTTTCCATTTGCATGAAATATCTTTTTCCATCCCCTTACTTTCAGTCTGTATGTGTCTCTAGGTCTGAAGTGGGTCTCTTGTAGACAGCATATATATGGGTCTTGTTTTTTTATCTATTCAGCCAATCTGTGTCTTTTGGTGGGAGCATTTAGTCCATTTACATTTAAGGTAATTATTGATATGTATGTTCCTATTCCCATTTTCTAAATTGTTTGGGGTTCATTATTGTAGGTCTTTTCCTTCTCTTGTGTTTCTTGCCTAGAGAAGTTCCTTTAGCAGTTGTTGTAGAGCTGGTTTGGTGGTGCTGAACTCTCTCAGCTTTTGCTTGTCTGTAAAGGTTTTAATTTCTCCATCAAATCTGAATGAGATCCTTGCTGGGTAGAGTAATCTTGATTGCAGGTTTTCCTCCTTCATCACTTTAAATATGTCCTGCCAGTCCCTTCTGGCTTGCAGAGTTTCTGCTGAAAGATCAGCTGTTAACCTTATGGCGATTCCCTTGTGTGTTATTTGTTGTTTTTCCCTTGCTGCTTTTAATATGTTTTCTTTGTATTTAATTTTTGACAGTTTGATTAATATATGTCTTGGCATATTTCTCTTGGATTTATCCTTTATGGGGCTCTCTGTGCTTCCTGGACTTGATTAACTATTTCCTTTCCCATATTAGGGAAGTTTTCAACTATAATCTCTTCAAATATTTTCTCAGTCCCTTTCTTTTTCTCTTCTTCTTCTGGAACCCCTATAATTCGAATGTTGGTGTGTTTAATGTTGTCCCAGAAGTCTCTGAGACTGTCCTCAGTTCTTTTCATTCTTTTTTCTTTATTCTGCTCTGCAGTAGTTATTTCCACTATTTTATCTTCCAGGTCACTTATCCGTTCTTCTGTCTCAGTTATTCTGCTATTGATCCCATCTAGAGTATTTTTCATTTCATTTATTGTGTTGTTCATCATTGTTTGTTTCATCTTTAGTTCTTCTATGTCCTTGTTAAATGTTTCTTGTATTTTGTCTATTCTATTTCCAAGATTTTGGATCATCTTTACTATCATTATTCTGAATTCTTTTTCAGGTAGACTGCCTATTTCCTCTTCATTTGTTAGGTCTGGGTTTTTATCTTGCTCCTTCATCTGCTGTGTGTTCTTCTGTCTTCTCGTTTTGCTTATCTTACTGTGTTTGTGGTCTCCTTTTTGCAGGCTGCAGGTTTGTAGTTCCCGTTGTTTTTGGTGTCTGTCCCCAGTTGCTAAGGTTGGTTCAGTGGGTTGTGTAGGCTTCCTGGTGGAGAGGACTAGTGCCTGTGTTCTGGTGGATGAGGCTGGAACTTGTCTTTCTGGTGGGCAGGTACACGTGTGGTGTTGTGTTTTGGGGTGTCTGTGGACTTATTATGATTTTAGGCAGCCTCTCTGCTAATGGGTGGGGTTGTGTTCCTGTCTTGCTAGTTGTTTGGCATAGGATGTTCAGCACTGTAGCTTGCTGGTCGTTGAGTGAAGCTGGGTGCTGGTGTTGAGATTGAGATCTCTGGGAGATATTCACCATTTGATATTATGTGTAGCTGGGAGGTGTCTTGTGGACCAGTGTCCTGAAATTGGCTCTCCCACCTCAGAGGCACAGCACTGACCCTGGCTGCAGCACCAAGAGCCTTTCATCCACATGACTCAGAATAAAAGGGAGAAATAGTAGAAAGAAAGAATTAGTAGAAGTAGAAAGAAAGAAAGAAAGGAGGGAGGGAAGGAGGGAGGGAGGGAGGAAGGAAGAAAAGAAAGAAAGAAGATAAAGTAAAATAAAATAAAGTAAGATAAAATATAATAAAGTCATTAAAATGAAAAAATTATTAAGAGAAAAAAAAAACGGATGGATAGAGTCCTAGGACAAATCGTGGAAACAAAGCTATACAGACAAAATCTCACATAGAAGCATACACATACACACTCACAAAAAGAGGAAAAGGGGAAAAAAATCATAAATCTTGCTCTCAAAGTCCACCTCCTCAATTTGTAATGATTTGTTGTCTAAAGGAGGGAAGGAAGGAAGGAAAGAATGAAGATAAAGTAAAATAAAATAAAGTTATTAAAATAAAAAGTAATTATTAAGAAAAAAATTAAAAAAAAAAAATGACGGATAGAACCCTCGGACAAATGGTGGAAGCAAAGCTATCCTGACAAAGTCTCACACAGAAGCGTACACATACACACTCACAAAAAAAGGAAAAGGGGAAAAAATCATAAATCTTGCTCTCAAAGTCCACCTCCTTAATTTGGGATGATTGGTTGTCTATTCATGTATTCCACAGATGCGGGGTACATCAACTTGATTGTGGAGCTTTAATCCGCTGCTTCTGAGGCTGCTGGGAGAGATTTCCCTTTCTCTTCTTTGTTCTCACAGCTCCCAGGGGCTCAGCTTTGGATTTGGCCCCACCTCTGTGTGTAGGTCGCCGGAGGGCGTCTGTTTTTCCTTCAGACAGGACGGGGTTAAAGGAGGCGCTGATTCGGGGGCTCTGGCCGACTCAGGCCGGGGGGAGGGAGGGGCACGGAGTGCGGGGCGAGCCTGCTGCGGCAGAGGCCGGCGTGACATTGCACCAGCCTGAGGCGTGCCGTGCGTTCTCCCGGGGGAGTTGTCCCTGGTTCCCGGGACTCTGGCAGTGGCGGGCCGCACAGGCTCTCCAGAAGGGGGGTGTGGAGTGACCTGTGCTTGCACACAGGCTTCTTGGTGGCGGCAGCAGCAGCCTTAGCATCTCATGCCTGTCTCTGGTGTCCGCGCTTTTAGCCGCAGCTTGCGCCCGTCTCTGGAGCTTCTTTAAGCAGCGCTCTTAATCCCCTCTCCTTGCACACCAGGAAACAAAAGAGGGAAGAAAAAGTCTCTTGCCTCTTCGGCACGTCCAGACTTTTCCCCTGACTCCCTCCCGGCCAGCCGTGGTGCACTAACCCCTGCAGGCTGTGTTCACGCTTCCAACCCCAGTCCTCTCCCAGCCCCGCCCGCCCTAGCGGGGTAGCAGACAAGCCTCTCGGGCTGGTGAGTGCCGGTCGGCACCGATTCTCTGTGCGGGAATCTCTCCATTTTGCCCCCCGCACCTCTGTTACTGTGCTCTCCTCCGCGGCTTCGAAGCTTTCCCCCTCCGCCACCTGCAGTCTCCGCCCGCGAAGGGGCTTCCTAGTGTGTGGAAACCTTTCCACCTTCACCCCACTGAGAGATTTTTGAAGAATCTGTACAAGACAATTTTTATTTTATTTTATTTATTTATTTTTTGGTTTAAAACAGCACGAATTTATTTTCTTACAGTTCTGGAGGTCAGAAGTCCAAAATGAGTATTAAAGAGCTAACATCAAGGTATCAGCAAGGCTGTCCTCTTACAGCTTCTAGAGGCTCCCAATGATCTCTTTTATTTTTTTTAACATCTTTATTGGAATATAATTGCTTTACAAGTTTCTGCTGTACAACAAAGTGAAACAGCTATATGTATACATACATCCACATATCCCCTCCCTCTTGCACCTCCCTCCCATTCTCCCTATCCCACCCCTCTAGGTGGTCACAAAGCACCGAGCTGACCTCCATGTGCTATGCTGCTGCTTCCCACTAGCTATCTATTTCACATTCGGTAGTGTATATATGTCAGTGCTACTCTCTCCCTACGTCCCAGCTTCCTCTTCCCCCCCTGTGTCCTCAAGTCCGTTCTCTATGTCTATGTTTTTATTCCTGTCCTGTCACTGGGTTCATGAGTACTCTTTTTTTAGATTCCATATATATGCGTTAGCATATGCTATTTCTTTTTCTCTTTCTGACTTACTTCACTCTGTATGACAGACTGAAGGTCCATCCACCTCATTATAAAAAACTCAGTTTCATTCCTTTTTATGGCTGAGTAATATTCCATTGTATATATGTGTCACATCTTCTTTATCCATTCATCTGTCAATGGACATTTAGGTTGCTTCCATGTCCTGGCTATTATAAATAGTACTGTAATGAACATTATGGTACATGTATCTTTTTTTTTTTTTTTTGCGGTACACAGACCTCTCACTGTTGTGCCCTCTCCCGTTGCAGAGCACAGGCTCCGGATGTGCAGGCTCAGCGGCCATGGCTCATGGGCCTAGCCACTCCATGGCATGTGGGATCTTCCCAGACCTGGGCACGAAACCATGTCCCCTGCATCGGCAGGTGGACTCTCAACCACTGTGCCACCAGGGAAGCCCCATGTACATTTTTGAATTGTGATTTTCTCAGGGTATATGCCCAGTAGTGGGATTGCTGGGTCATATGGTAGTTCTATTTTTAGTTTTTTAAGGAACCTCCATACTGTTATCAATAATGGCTGTATCAATTTACATTCCCACCAACAGTGCAGGAGGGTTCTCTTTTCTCCACACCCTCTCCAGCATTTATTGTTTGTAGATATTTTGGTGATGACCATTCTGACCAGTGTGAGGTGATACCTCATTGTGGTTTTGATTTGCATTTCTATAATGATTAGTGATGTTGAGCATATTTTCATGTGTTTCTTGGCAATCTGTATGTCTTCTTTGGAGAAATGTCTATTTAGGTCTGCCCAGTTTTGAATTGGGTTGTTTGTTTTTTTGATATTGAGCTGCATGAGCTGCTTGTATATTTTGGAGATTAATCCTTTGTCAGTTGCTTCACTTGCAAATATTTTCTCCCATTCTGAGGGCTGTCTTTTCATCTTGTTTATAGTTTCCTTTGCTGTGCAAAGGCTTTTAAGTTTCATTAGGTCCCATTTGTTTATTTTTGTTTTTATTTCCATTTCTCTAGGAGGTGGGTCAAAAAGGATCTTGCTGTGATTTACGTCATAGAGTGTTCTGCCTATATTTTCCTCTAAGAGTTTTATAGTGTCTGGCCTTACATTTAGGTCTTTAATCCATTTTGAGTTTATTTTTGTGTATGGTGTTAGGAAGTGTTCTAATTTCATTCTTTTGCATGTCGCTGTCCAGTTTTCCTGGCACCACTTACTGGACTGTCGCTGTCCAGTTTTCCATGGCACCACCATTTCCTGACACTTATTATTACCAATTATTAAAGAGGCTGTCTTTTCTTCACTGTATATTCTTGCCTCCTTTGTCACAGATAAGGTGACCATATATGTGTGGGTTTATCTCTGAGATTTCTATCCTGTTCCATTGATCTATATTTCTGTTTTTGTGCCAGTACCATACTGTCTTGATTACTGTAGCTTTGTAGTATAGTTTGAAGTCAGGGAGCCTGATTCCTCCAGCTATGTTTTTCTTTCTCAAGATTTCTTTGGCTATTTGGGGTCTTTTGTGTTTCCATACAAATTTTAAGATTTTTGTTCTAGTTCTGTGAAAAATGCCAGTGGTAGTTTGATAGGGATTGCATTGAATCTGTAGATTGCTTTGGGTAGTATAGTCATTTTCACAATGTTGATTCTTCCAGTACAATAACATGATATATCTTTCCATCTGTTTGTATCATCTTTAATTTCTTTCATCAGTGTCTTATAGTTTTCTGCATACAGGTCTTTTGTCTCCTTAGGTAGGTTTATTTCTAGGTATTTTATTCTTTTTGTTGCAGTGGTAAATGGGAGTGTTTCCTTAATTTGTCTTTCTGATTTTCCATTGTTAGTGTATAGGAATGCAAGAGATTTCTGTGCATTAAATTTGTATCCTGCTACTTTACCAAATTCATTGATTATTAGTTTTCTGGTGGCATCTTTAGGATTTTCTATTTATAGTATCATGTCATATGCAAACAGACAGTTTTACCTCTTCTTTTCCAATTTGGATTCCTTTTATTTCTTTTTCTTCTCTGATTGCTGTGGCTAAAACTTCCAAAGCTATGTTGAATAATAGCAGTGAGAATGGTCACCCTTGTCTTGTTCCTCATCTTAGAGGAAATACTTTCAGTTTTTCACCATTGAGAATGAAGACAGATTTTAAATGGCTTTGAAATTATCAGCCTAGTTCTATGGAGATTTCAAAATATATTATGAATCTGTGTTATAGGTGAGTGTGTTAATGTTTGATTGTTTATATAATATATTAAACCATAGATGTTAATTTTATTTCATAGATGTTAATTCTATTCTATTAATAGATGTTAATTCTATTCTAAAACACAGATTTTCAAAGATTTCCATTTAATGGATGCAAAGCCATTAAGTTGTAGAAAAATGATGTGCCACTAATTCATGCCTTTTGTTCAGTTTTCACTTCTTTTTGATAATATGAATTTGGAAAAAGTCTGTACCATTATTTCTTATACTAGTTCAGCTTAGAGCTACAGTCTTTATTTCACTTTACTTCAAAAGTCATTTTTCAAAGATGCATCATTTTAGGATTAAATAATTATAAATTCATAGACCTTCATTTTATAAGCTATCTGCAAATGCCACTATTTGACTAGTTTATAATTTTAAATATCATGAATTTTTTGGTAACCTCTGATTTATTCATCCTCTTTGTATGCTGGTTAGTCACTGCAAAAATATATGAGAAACAAGTAGACAGTGATCTGGCCATACTGCTCTGCAGTTTAGTGTCTAGGTGGTGAAATGAGGTTGTTTTCTATAGTTGTAATTGGATTTCAATTCAACCAACATTTGTTTAAAATATACCATTATTAGAAAAGCTTTTTATGCAGATCTATATAGCATGAAAAGATGAAAAATAATTGATCCTGCCATATAAATATTCGTAACTCAATGGAAGAGATAGACATACATTAAAATCTGATTAAGTTAAGCAACTGGGTTGAGAGTATAAGGGTGGGAGAAATAAATTCTAACTGAAACTGAGGAATTGGGAAGAAATTTCATGATAGTGGGAATAGAGCTAAACATTTACATTTGAAGGACATTTCTCTTAAAAATGAAGTAGGGGCGGGGTGGGAGGAGACAGGCAGTCTAGTTAGGTCCAAGGTCACAAGGTTGGGTAAACAGGGTAAGAAATAACTGTGAAATTGGATTTAATTATTATAATAAGCATTTTATAAAGTGTACTTTGCATAATCTCTACTGAATTATTGAGACATTCATGAAGTCAAATACAACCAAATCATAGCAAAATAGCAAATTGGGCAAAATTACCCAACATTCTTTTGCTTTTCCTTTTGGTGTCCCTTAGCTGAGTTTGGCACCTAATACCCACATTCGGCTGTGGTGACACACCACCATATTCACCATGGTATAGTAATAACTGTGCAAGTTTGAAGGTCAAATGACCTGAAGTCCAATCCTAGCTAACCTCTCACAAGAGCGTGACATTGAACAGGTCATTTAAGTACTTGTCACTTCATTATTTCACATATAAAATTAATAGGAAAAAATACCTCAAAGAATAAATCCAATATTAGTTATAAAAATGTGTTTTACTTGTAATGACTCTACAAAAGCTGATAATGAAGATGTTACCTGCCATAGTGGCAGTGGTTTGTACGATGATGATGCACTGAATACTCAGATGTCAAATGTCAGAGATCTTTGATCAAATGTCATCTTCTCAGTGAACCTGATCACACCAACCTTTTAAAAAATTGCAGTCCTCTTCCTGCAACTATACTTCATCCATTTCTGCTTTATTTTTGTCCATGGAACTTATTGCCATCTATTATACTATACATTTTACTTATTTATTTCATATGTTTTCCCCAACTGGAATGTAAGCTCTACGAGGGAAGGGATGTAACTGTACTTTGTTCACTGTTGTATAATTAATGCATAGAAAAGTGACTGATGTTTGAATATTTTTTGATAGCCTGAATGCCTAAATTCCCTTAGGGACATCAGCTAAATATGCTTTATGCTGATTTGTTAGTACCTATCCTAGGCAATATATATATGCATTTACAGATTATCTCCAGAAACAGAACTTTAAGCTAGCTATTCTAAAGGTAGAAACTCCTGATCCCATGCCATGTAGAAGGATAGGTAAACTTTTGTCAGTTGTGTCTTACAGAGGTCCCTGAAAAGTCCTGAACAAGGTACCTTTCCCTCTGTCACTCTGACCTCTTATTGTATAGTGCATGTTATTCTCAGATACTCAATTATAGTTTAAAATTAGTTTAATATATTTTGCACTGAGTTTGAGGTACATGGGCACATTAGTCACTTAAAACTAGATTAGGAACAAATGAAAAGATTCACACAGGTAAAATGAATTGCACTGCATGTCCTTTGAGAACACAGATGATGGGAATATCTAAATATGTGTTTTACATTGGAGTTTTGCAAATAGATACACTAGATTCAAAACCAATGGCTGAATGGACAATTTTAAAGCAATCAAGACCAAAGATGTAACATTGCATTTACTATCATAAATCCTAAAACCAAATACGTTATGGAAGTGAAAACTGTTACTTTTGTCCTCTGAGATTTTTTTTTTTCTTTTTTTTTGCGGTATGCGGGCCTCTCACTGTTGTGGCCTCTCCCATTGCAGAGCACAGGCTCTGGACGTGCAGGCTCAGCGGCCATGGCTCATGGGCTCAGCCGCTCCACGGTATGTGGGATCTTCCCGGACCGGGGCATGAACCCGTGTCCCCTGCATCGGCAGGCAGACTCCCAACCACTGCGCCACCAGGGAAGCCCTGTCCTCTGAGATTTTAATAAGAAGGATATAACTTGTGATTTATGAACTAGAAAAATAATTATGTTTCAGCTTGCAAAATTCCTGCTGGTTTGATATATTTTAATTATTTTCAAAAAATTAGTTTTATTTTTCTTGCTGTAAATGTAGTCACCCTTGCCTCCTAGAACTTAATTATTGTGTCCTTGGGGGAGTTTCCAATATCTGTCACTCAATTTCCTTCTTTCAGGCATGTTGGTTTTTAACAGTATACCCAGTTACAATGTCCTAAAATAGAAAATATTAAAATTCTTTGTTTTTAAAAAAATTACCAATAGAAATTAACCTTCCTAAAAGGAGTTTACAACTATGTCACATATGTGCATTCAGAACACTGGATGATGAAAATTATTATGTTTATATTCTATTTCTGAAATTAAAATGCTAAAAATGGCTACAAATGAACTAGGTAATTGGCAGATATCATGGAAGTGACTTTCTGTGTGGGACACTTTAATTCCACAGTATTTATTATACATCTAAGCCATGACTGGCATTCTACATTTTATGAGAACAATCCAATTCCTTAGTCATAAAATGGCTTCAATTCAGCAGCCAATTCCCCTAATCTTGGCTGACTCATTTAGCATATTAGCCAGGTATTGTGTTTTTAAATTCACTATCATATTTAATAGGCATAACAGTCTTGTGGGTAAATATGACCATGTTAGAGTGAAGGAAACAGTTTCAGAGTGAAGGAAACAGTTTCAGAGGTGTTCAATTTTTAGATGAAATTCTCACAGCTATTAATCACACAACCAGAATTCAAACCCAGGCATTCCAATTCTAAGACTAGGGCTTATTCTACTAAAGCACAACCCCCTTCCTTAATGACTTGGTATTCTTTAATATAATTGTAAAGTATTCTTTTGTCACTTGGTATCCATTTGCTTTAATTTGTGGTTAAGAAATCATTGACTCATAGTGGTCTGTCATAGATGTGCCTAATCCATAGAACTTGAGACTTATTCTCAGAATTTGATATTTTAATTGTGAAACAAGACCAGTTCAAAAGAACCAGAACAAATTTTCTGATAGTCTATTCATCTTTCTTCCTCCATCATTCACTGGACAAGAAATGAAGTAGATGTGGACTATCTTCCAGCGCTGTGTGATGTCTTGCTGTGTGAAGTTAAGAATTCCCTCAGAGAATCTGAATAAGAATTCTAAGTTTCTAGATAACATGGTTCTCTGGACTGACTTTAGGTAGCCTTGACAAAGAAAATATTTTCTCTGTATTTCTTTAATAGTCATTACGCTTCATAATGCCTTAAATGTTAGGCATTGTTTTCCTCTCTTTACGTGTGAGAAAATTGAAGCTTAAAGATATCAAAGCAGTCATTGAAGGTCATGTGGCTAGCAATGGAGAAAAAAGAATAGAAAAATCCAGACTTTTTGGCTCCAAATCTTATAGTCTTTCCACTACACTAATTCCCATGTTTCTTACTTATCAGAGACATTATACTCAACTATATACTGTAAATAAAAGAAGTATATAGTTTTTCCATAATGTTATCCAGATTTGGGGTAAAATAATCCACACGTTCCCTTGGAAGGTTGTGCCATAAGAGAAGTTGTTACCCATGAAGCAAAAGATGATGGATTTTAGAAATGAACAATATAGCAGAATAATCAATACAATTTGTAGGTTATTTAGTGTCACCGAAGGAATCTAGGACAGACTTAGTCAAAGCCTTAGAAAAATCAGTCCAACAATTTTCATGCAAAATCTTCAGAAGACAATAGAATTCCCTCAAAGAAATGATCAATTATTTCATTCTTTTGTTCTTTCAGTATTGAATACGTGTTTAGTATGTTGCTAATAGCAGACTCCTTGGGTTTGAGACCCAGTTTCATCACTAGCTGAATGAAAACTTGGTCAACAATTTCTGAGCTTCTAGTTTTCTCATCTGTACCATGGGGATAATAGGAGTGCCCACCTTACTGGGTTGACGTGGCCAATCCTCACATCAATCAATGAGTTAATATACGTCAAGTACTTAGAACAGTGCCTGGTTCCTGTAGTAAACCTTATATAAGCACTTGTTATGATGTTATGATTATATTATTGTAATATAATAATCATTATTGTTAATACTATACACAGTGAATTATGGAAATACAACAATGAATAAGAAGTAGTCCCCACAAGCTGTATAATGATAATCAGGTGAAGGAGTCCATCATATGTCAGAAAGGACTACATGAAGGAGAAAAGGTTCCAACTGAGAAGTTGAATACTATGAAAGTGTTGATCCTTAAGGAGGCCTTTTCTACTAATAATACATATTCCTAGGTCAAGCTCCTTTGTCAAGTGCAAACTGAGCATTTACAATTAGCCTGTGAAGTTAAGAATTCCCTCAGAATCTAAATAAGAATTCTAAATTTCTAGATAACATAGTTCTCTAGACTGACTTTAGGTAGTGTGACCATTAACCAGTTGAAGGTTAAACAGAAGTTATCCTTGTAGGAGCATCTATGTGCAGAGGATGTTCCAGGTGGAGGCGAGAGCATATACAAAGGCGCTGAGGTGAAAAAAGTTTAGTGAACTTGGAGCTTAGTGAGCAAGAGGGAAAGTGACAGGCGAGGAAGATAGACAGGCCTGGGAACATACAGCTTCTTGGATGTTTCTGGAAAGAATTTGGGTCTTCTCTAAAAGTAATGGAAAATATATTAAAAGATTTTAAGCAAAATAGTAGCCTGCTGTTGAGTAGAGAAGACTTGGGGGATAGGGAAACCTTAGGGTGTAGTTATAAGAGTGTTGTTTTCTTTTTGCTCAATAACCATCCTCTTCTATTTGAACTGCTATTTGACCATGAGGAATGACAATTATAAAACCTAGTTGATCCTATTTGAACTTTGTACTGGGAGAGAATGGTCACTGAGACTGTATAGGCATTTTCTTTTTTCTATTTTTTGAATTTTATTTTATTTATTTTTTATATAGCAGTTTCTTATTAGCTATCCATTTTATACATATTAGTGTATATATGTCAATCCCAATCTCCCAATTCATCCCACCACCACCACCCTGGCCACTTTCCCCGCTTGGTGTCCATACATTTGTTCTCTACATCTGTGTCTATTTCTGCCCTGCAATCCGGTTCATCTGTACCATTTTTCTAGGTTCCACATATACGATATTTGTTTTTCTATTTCTGACTTAACTTCACTCTATGACAGTCTCTAGATCCATCCACGTCTCTACAAATGACCCAATTTCGAGAAGATGTGGTACAAATATGGAATATTGCTCAGCCATAAAAAAGAACGAAATTAGGCATTTTCAAAATGGACACTGTAGCACAAAAAAAGCAAACCTTAGAGCTGTACAAGAATCTTGCACTGGGTTTTGCTTGCTCTAAGCGACAGATTAAGCTGATGCTCCTAGCAGACTGGGTTACAGAAATAGAAAGGGGTAGAAGCAGATGGAGTACCCCCTTCCCTGCCATGAACCCAGAGAGAAAAGGAGTAAGGAAACCCTCTTTTGTCCACAGATTTACAAACAACATAAAACCTAAATAATATTCTAAGACAGTACAAATGCAAATACTGTTCCCTTGTATCAATTCCATGCAGCATGCCTGCATACAAAGAATGGTAATTCTTCACTCACAGGACATATGGCAGTGCACTATTCAAAATGCTTTATAATCCTAATTTTTGTTTCTGGGGCTGAGATATTATGAAAGGAACTGCTTTTGCAACTTATTAAAGACTTCTAGGAGCAAATATTTCACTTTGTTCAGGACTTGCAATTTTGAGCCATTAATCATCCACTGAGCAAGGATCAGTCAGGAGGTACTCATTGGTGGTGGCTGCAGTGTGAGTGTTCTTCCTCGGAGTTTCTGAATCCTCATCCTCTGAGCTACACTCAGTATCACCCTAGGAGAAGTCCAGGGGTGGAAAATGTGGATGGATTTGTGAAGGTTTTGTAATAGAAATGACAGAACTTGCTGATGGTTTGAATTGGATATGAGATGCAAGAGCCACAGAGGAATCAGGAAAACTTAGGTTTTCCCCCAGTTTTTTGTTTCCTATACTCACCTAAATGGAAACAACATGCAATTTGTGATCCAGTTTTCAATAATTATAAAAATAATATTTAGACTTAAAATGTAATTTTAAAAATTACTCATGATTACCAATGTTTCATTTTTAAATATTTGTTCCCAGCCTTTATCCAAACATATATAGTTTTAATAACTGTAAACATAGTACACATGTTGAATTTTTTTCTGTTTTCACTTAATAGGTCATAAGTGGTCTTACATTATTTTGCATCTTTATATAATTTAATAATTTTGATGAGTGCATGCATACATATTCCCTCCAGGTCATATTTTTAATTAAATTAACCATTTTCCATTATTAGTTATTTCATAAGATCAATGAAAATTATCTTTGACTAAACCAGATTTGATTTTTAAAAGGATGTTTTTGATTTTTCAAAATTAGACATAATATTAACAGGTGGACTTAGAGATATGAAAATCATTCAGAAAACTCTGATAGTGAACAATTTAATGTCTTTCTCAAAAAACTCACTTCTTAGCACAGCTTATAGTCTGAGAATTTTAAAGTGCTGGTGAAACTGGTCTATTGTTTTGCTTGCTCACATCAACGTCAACAAGTGTTTTTCAGTGGTAGAGCAAAACATGGCTTTATGCTTCATGATATATTACAATAAAAAATTAACGACCAATGTTCATATTAGACATTTAAAAAGTGTTCTACATTTATTTGTTATTTCATATTGAGATAATGAGTGATTCCATGATTTCAACCTGTTTACTTTTTGATACCTTTACTGAAATATCACTTAATCAAAAGGGACAGAGAGAATACTCCACATAAGGAAAGAGAGTTACTAATCAGTAATAGTTGTACTATCTTATTGTCTCACAATATTACTTTACTGACTCAGCCTGTGATATATGGGATATAATTCAGAAGATAAAATTCTATTTATTGAAGAAATCCATGAGAAGTTGATCTATCATTAAGATACAAGTTAGGGTTTTCAAGGACATTAATATTAGCATTCCCACTAATATTAGCATATGTGTTTCTTGTACCTAGAATTTTTATTAAGGCAAACATTTTTTTAAATCATAGCAAAAATTCTCATACCTGCAGTATTTAATGAGGGCGAAAATAAAGAAGGAGAAATTTCAAGCTTTGTAGTAAGAACTTCCTGAGTCATTCTAGCACCAATTCTTGTAGATATGAGGGATAATTCTTTCCCCCAATCAATAATGTAATACAAGGGAAAGAGAAGATGAACCACTGTTTGAGGGATGCAGAAACTGTAGATTTTAGGAAGGCCAAGTGGAGGTGGTGTGCTAGGTGCACTTCCATTACATGAGGCAATTGTTGCGCAGTTGGTGTCCTGATTGGTTTGTACTTTGAAAAAGTACCAAAGGAAGAACTTTGAAAAAACTCATACATTTATGTGATAATTGTAATTAAGGATTTTTTTGTTTATTTTTTATTTTACAGTTGGGCATAAGTTTGCTTTCCTTGTTACTTTTTGTTTTTGTATTGATTTTCCTTGAATTTTAATTTTGCCTCAAGATGCTAAGAGCTCTTGAGACGTATTATAAACTTACGATAGTAACATATATTTTTCCCCTAAAATGATACTCATAATGATGAACCCATGACTTCAAGACAAGGCTGTTATGTCCAAAAGTCAAGGGAGAGTCTGGTAAAATTTACAACCCCAAATAATAATATGCAATGAAACATTAAATATGTGACCTTTGATTACACAGAACTGGATTAAACAGGAATACATTACTGTTGTAGACAGAGAAGTCATTTTATATTTGGTTGGCCAAAAAGTTCATTCAAGATTTTCCATAACTTCTTACGCAAAACCTGAACGAACATTTTGGCCAACCCAATATTTTCTGCGTGTGAATAATGACAGAGTCCTTGGAGGATTTTCTATACTAATTATGTAATTTGATGAAAGGGCTTTGAGAAGTCTCTCTATGTATTATGTGGTAGAAAAGCTTAGAAAAGTCTAAACAAGATGAAAGTTACTTGAGTAGATATAGGCACTTTAGATTTGTGCTGTCCAATACAGTAACCACTGGCCACATGTGGTTATTTAAACATAAGTTAATTTAACTTAAGAATTCAGTTTCCCAGTTGTACTATCTGCATTTCGAATGCTCGGTAGCCACATATGCCTAGTGACTACCATATTGGACAACACAGATTATAGAATATTTCCATCATGGCAGAACATTCTATTGGACACTGATACTCTAGGTGCAACTTATACATGTCCCCTCATCCTTAATTTTATTATTAATAATAATTATAATTGAAGTAGAAATAACATTTTGGTACTAGAGTATATATCAGAAAATGTGCGTTTTAATATATATATTTTATGGATGGTTAAAACAATCCTACAATGTGACTCTTATTACTCTACTTTACACATGAGGAAACCATGACCATGATGGAAAAGTTAGTGGTTAATAGGAATAGGATTCAAATCCAGGCCTCTCTCATGCTGTATACCATGATCTTTCTTATGCATACATTTTTATTATAAATGGATTCGTGAATAAAAATAAATGCATTTATCCACATTTTGCAAACAGAAAATCTGAGGTATTTATGTAACTGATGGAAATCTATATTCTACAGAACAATAGAAGGATTGAGATGTACTTGACCAACAGATCCTATCCTAGTTACTGACGCTTAAAAAATTTATATTAGGGACTTCCCTCGTAGTGCAGTGGTTAAGAATCCATCTGCCAATGCAGGGGACACAGATTCCATCCCTGGTCGTGATCCCACGTGCCGGGGAGCAACTAGATCCATGCGCCACAACTACTGAGCCTGAGCTCTAGAGCCCGCGCGTGACAACTACTGAAGCCCATGTGCCTAGAGCCTGTGCTCCGCAACAAGAGAAGCCACCACAATGAGAAGCCCACACACTGCAACTAAGAATAGACCCTGCTCGCTGCAACTAGAGAAAGCCCACACGCAGCAACAAAAACCCAACACAGCCAAAAATAAATTAATTTAAAAAATTATATTAATATATAGTCAGATTCATGAGAATTGATATTATATAACATTATGTAAACATGTACATGTATACATGTGTACTTCTTATGTTACCTTAGAATTAATAACTGAAGACCGGAAGACATAGTTCTGAATATAAGAAAAATCTGCATACATTATAATTCATATAGGGTCAGTAATAAATTGAATATATAGAAAATTAGCTATAGTTTTATAAGATACTCTGTTTTAAAGTTTTTTCTCCCATTTCCTGGCACAAAAGAGTTTGTCACTCAATTAAGAATGCTTATTCTTAAAATATTTCTTTTATTTTAGATACTTTTCATTAATAGCATGTAACATTTTTTGGCAGATGTTTTTAGGACTAAATGGAGATATGAACATTCTTTGCTAGAACACAGTATATTCAGTCTAGGTTACTTACAATTACATTGTAAGAGCTATCTATGTTCAGGGGTGTAGGGTGATAAATAGCCTCACAATTAGGTATTGTTTTCCATGAATACTCTCGTATCTGATGGACATTTCACCAGGTTTATTATACAATTGTATGATTTTAGTATTGTTATTGAGTAATGTCCTTTAGGGACATGCTACTGCAAAATAGGTTTCATATAAAATGAGCTGAATAGGAAATTTTAATTCATATTCATTTTAATAACTTATTCAGTTTAACAGCCAGAGGAAATTTTATGCATAACTCTTTTTTTTTTTTTTTTTTTTTGGTACGCAGGCCTCTCACTGTTGTGGCCTCTCCCATTGCGGAGCACAGGCTCCGGACGCGCAGGCTCAGTGGCCATGGCTCACGGGCCTAGCTGCTCCACGTCATGTAGGATCTTCCCGGACCGGGGCACGAACCCGTGTTCCCTGCATCAGCAGGTGGACTCTCAACCACTGCGCCACCAGGGAAGCCCTATGCATAACTCTTGATCACAGACATTGAATCTTTAAAATGAAGTTTCGTTAGACCGTGCCTTGAAAGAATAAGTGTACTGTACACCTGAAGAAAATATTTGAAATTTTTATCAGAATAAAATAAAACAATTTCACTCCGTAGCTGATAAGTCTCCTCTTATTTAGTTGCTTCCCAATAGAGAAAATATGCTGTTTCCTTAACTGCTGGATAAATTCAAATTGCAAATTGCAGTTTTAGAATTTGCCTACAGCTATTGCATCCTGCATGGACACTTATAATCCTATATTCTTGGGTCAAAGCATGTTTTGTGAATTATTTACTTTTAGTAAGAAAAGGTGGTAACCGTAAACCCAAGACTACTTAATATTCTTTACAGGCAATTCTGAAATGTATTCTAAAACACTGTCTGTTATAAAATGAGAACAAAAAACACTCTGTGCAACCACTGAATTTGAAATTATAATTAAAAATTTAATGACACTTTAAGAAAGTGAGAATTGTTACTTTTGCCTAAAATATTTTAAGCATAAAAATACTTCACCACACAAAACAACAGAAAGATAACAATATTTTAGAATCAGTTTATCTCATATGAATGATTTATTAATCTTAATTTTAAGTAATCAGCTGTTTTAAAACGCAAGCATGATAATCATGACCTGTGGCCATATTTAACCACAGCTGTCACGTGAGTTTCACACAATAGTGGCCTAGCTAATAGTCCTAGTATTGAATAAACCTTGCTCCTTTCATAGTTCATTGAGACTTATTCTTGGCCAAAGTATAGGTTGGTAAAAAAGTTTACAGCAACTTATGTAGAGTAGTGCAAAATAAGGTCAATATTGAAAAGGATATAAGTAATACAAATCTAACACTTTAATGGTGTTTTAGAACAATTTTCTACTGAATAAAAGGAGAGAATTTTTGTCTTGTTTTTATTTTATTCTCATTGTTTTTTGACATGAGTTTGGCTGTATTTTGTTTGCTCCTTAGCCTTTTCATTTTTTTCTGGGCCATGGCTAAATTTCTCCATCTTTCCAAGCCTCAACTTATGTAACTGTATGATTGTAAAAATAATTTCTTTGAACCTACTCATGATTGTGTTTTAATAAATTACTGTCAGGCACACTGAAACCTTTGGAGGAAAGGTAATGCAGTTTTTTTGTTTAAATAATTAATTTATTTTTTGCCTGCGTTGGGTCTTTGTTTCTGCACGTGGGCTTTCTCTAGTTGTGGCAAGCGGGGGCTACTCCTAGTTGCAGTGTGCAGGCTTCTCATTGTGGTGGCTTCTCTTTGTTGTGGAGCACTGGCTCTAGGCACGCGGGCTTCAGTAGTTGTGGCTCACGGACTCAGTAGTTGTGGCTCGCGGGCTCTAGAGTGCAGACTCAGTAGTTGTGGTGCACGAGCTTAGTTGCTCTGTGGCATGTGGGATCTTCCTGGACCAGGGATCAAACCCGTGTCCCCTGTGTTGGCAGGTGGATTCTTAACCACTGCGCCACCAGGGAAGTCCCAGTAATGCATTCTAAATGGCTTACTTTTGTTCTTCCTTTAGAGTTCCATAAATGTAAGAAGGAACTCTGCTAGAAAAGGAGAAATACCTTCTTCTCTTTTAACCTTTCCTTCTCAGAACTTGTGTGCTGAAATTAACAGTGAATCTTTAACATCTAGCCAGCAATGAAACTCTCCATAAGTATCTCAAGAAATCTGGGATGGAAAACGGTCAAAACAGAGTAATCTTTCGAACACTTCATGTCTGCCTGCTCTCCCTCGGGGACAGGGTATTAGAGAAATTAATGACTCCAGGCACTTTCACAAGGAAATAATATTCTCATTTGGTTGGCAAAGTACAAATACTTCAGAGGTAGATAATAACTACAAAATACAAGTTTTACAAAATGTCACAGCTCTAATTATTCTTCATTTACAATTGCATTCTCACTGGCCAATTTGTCAAGACTTTCTTTTTGCCACTGACAAAAGGAGGAGCAAATTCTTTTCCTTTCCATTGCTCTTGCATAAAGTGTCTATAGAGTATATTTTAAATAATTATAAAAAACTTCAAACTATCAATATTGGGACTCTGGGATCTACTAATCCCTTTTTCATCAGTAAGCAAAGCAAAATTATTAAATTTGAAGGAATATGTAGCTGATCTTTCTTTGAAATTTATTATCTGAGACCCTGAGACAAAGTTCAGCACTCATAGGGTTCTTGCCATAAAAACCAATTAAAAGAGCTTCTCAGAAAGTTTTTCTTAACCTTTTGGTAGAAAATTATTCTAGTGAAAACTTCTATTGTCAATCTGTTATTGTTTGGACAAAATAGATACATTTTTATAAATATTATTTGAATCCCAAGTTATTATAGTGAAATGCCACTCCAATATAGAATTAAGCACACAATAAGCACTCAAAAAATACTTGTTTTGCATTGGTTTTCTGAATGTAAAAGTATCCCATTACGTGAGACTAAATTTGGTTCTGAATTTGGTTCAGCATCATAACATGTAGACTAATTTTCCCAGGACCATCTTCATAGTAATATTAGCATGTTCTCACATAGTTTAGTCATAAATATGGGCCATGGGGTATCGTTGAAGACATTTTTCTTCTCTGTGGTTGGCCAAGTCTTAGAGCTCCTTTTAACTGGCTCTGTGAATATGGTGTTGGCAAACACACGTGGGAAAGACAGGCTTACCCGGCCAGTGAGGTAAGCAGAGAAAGTCAAGCCCTCCAGCCTCTTATATTCAACACAAAAGAAAATTAAGAATAAAAGTAATCAAAATTAAATAAATTCCCTCATAAACAAACCACATGAAAAATTAAACTGTTCCCAAGTGCTTTAAACATTCAAGCAATTGAGGATATTTTGATTTAGAAAAAGAATTAACAGGGGAAGAATGGTCCCAAGGTAGACAATAGCATTGCTATCAGCTGAGGTCATCCAAGACAAAGCAAGGGAAAAAACTTCCTAGTAGAAAATGAAGTTGAATTTTCTTTTTTTTCTTTCTTTTTTAATTGAAGTATAGTTAATTTACAATGTTGTGTTCATTTCAAGTGTACAGGAAAGTGATTCAGTTGTGTTTTTATATATATATATATATTCTTTTTCAGAGATATTCTTTTTCAGATTCTTTTCCATTATTAGTTATTACAAGATATTGAGTACAGTTCCCTCAAGTTGAATTTTATTCCATTGTAAGATGAATTATTTGGTAAAATCAAGCATTATATTTTACACATAGTTGAGATTTAAAAATTGTTGGAGGTTGAATGAAGTAATGAAGAAATTTGTGGCTCTAGGTTGCATTAAAAATATTGATTCAATTTTGAGTAAGTGATTTTTGCTAAAAATTTGTGAAGTTTTAACTTATAAGCATAAGAAAATCTGAAAATATTTCCTTGAAGTTCTGTAAGTGTGAGGGCAAAAATTTGTATCACCTTGCTTGTCAAATTCAAGGGCACTATAAGAAAAGTTATCCTGAGACCTGAAAATAGTTTCAAATTTTTGAAACTCTTACAAACAAAATATTTACATTTTCATTCTCTAAACTGAATAACCAAGTGTAAATAAATGGTTTTGAAAATCCCCCAAAATCCCTTTGAGAGTCTCTAATAATAATCCTAGAGAGGCCATTCATTCAATTCACTTTGATTCAGAGCCTGTCAATAATGTGCTGGGAGCTATTCTTGGCCCTGAGGATAAATTAGTGAAAAAAGTAGAAAATCCTATCATCATGAAGCATACAACCTAGTGGAAAAACCAGATAATGAACAAAATAAGTGAATGATACAGTAAGATGATAAGTACTTTGGAGGAAAATAAACCAAGAAAAGGGGTAGAGAGTAGGGGCAGAGAGAAGTGTCTTTTCAAATCTAGTTGTCAGGGATGGCCTCACTGAGGGGGGTGACATTTGAGCAAAGACTTGAGGGGATAAGCCTGCCAGGCCGAGGAAACAGTGGATACTTGAGGCAGCATCCTGCCTGAAACATGCCAGAAAGAGCAAGAAGGCCAGTGTGATTGGAGTAGAATGAGACAACATCAGAAAAGCCATTTTAAGAACTTAGGCTTTACTTTTTGTGAGAGAGAAAAACCATTGGAAGATTTTGTGCAGAGAAGTTTATAACAATTTAATAGTATCTGTCTGACTGGTGTGTTGGGAATAAAAGTGGACAACAGTGGAAGCAAACAGATTAGGATGCCCTTGGAGTCATCCAGGATTTGGATGATGGCAGCTTGGATCAAGGCAGGAGCTGTGGAGGTGTGAGGAATGCTTGTATTTTCAGTATGTTCTGAAGCAGAGCCAATAGGACTTGCTAGGAGATTTATATGGGATGTGAGAGAGAACCAAGTCAGTCATGACTCTAAGGCAGTGGTTCTTAACTGTGGACAATTTTGCCCCCCAGGGAACATTTGGCAAAATGTCTGGTGAAATATTGGGTATCACAACTGGGGAGTATGCTATACGTGTCTATTGAACAGGGGTCAGAGATGCTGCTAAACATCCTATGATGTACAGAACAGCTCTCTCCAAAAAAGAATGATCCAGCCCCAAATGTCAATGATGCTGAAGTTGAGAAACTCTGGACTAAGGTTTTCAGCCTGAGCAACTGGACGGATGGAGTTTCCAGTAACTCAAGGAGGACGCTGCTAGTGGAGTGGTCTGGGGAAGTGAAACCAGGAATTCTGTCTTTTTGAGGTGCCTATTAGATTTCCAAGAGACCAATTTCAAATATTACAATGTCATAAAGTAAAAATGAAAAAGTTTATCTGATTTTAAATTATTTTTAAATGGTTTCTTTAGAGATTAAATTCCTATAGAATTTAGGAATTTAGAAAAGGGATATTTCCCATTTACATTCTTTCCCTATTTTGGATCCCTAGTACCACACACTTCTCTGAGCAGCATTTCTGATAGCTTAGAAGATATTCTTATATTTTTAGGCTATCCCTAAGAATAATTGGTTTCTTTTCACCTATTAGTCCTTCAAAATAGCTTCCTTTTTCCCCTAAGTTCAGAATGCTCACAGCTGAACAAGCAGCTACACGGGCAGTCTGACTTGTTGTGGGGAAGTTTGCCTTATTACTTCTCAGCCAGCCTTGGTGGATTACGTGGAAAAAATGGAATCTGCTTAGCCTAAGATTTTAAAGTCTTTTAACTTTGCAGTTGAGTGCCTAAAATTGAATTTTGTAATTAACTTAGTTGTGTTTCTAGTCCTCTCATCCTTTCCCTACACGCATTCCTTTCTCTAGAGGAGGAAGCCAATCAGTGAATACCTTAGACCTGCCCACCAACCATGAAGCAGAGAAAACGTAGATGCTAGTGATTGAATTAATTCTCACACTTTAGTTAATGCTGCTCAATATTTCTCACTTTTTTTGTTTCCAAAATGTCATTTTTTCTCTTCAAATACTGTTAAAATATCTTTAAAATGCATCTTGCATGTAAATATAACAAAGCAGCCAGAGTAATTAGTTCACAGCTACTGGTTTTTATAACTCAGATGTCCAGGGCTGCAAGGAGTGAAATGGTGAAACTCAGCAAGGGGAGGGGACTTCACTGAATTAATTTAAAAGAAAATCTGTACATGGGGATTCTTTAGAAAGCTGTTGTTAGGCATAATTTTCTCTGTTATTTTTAGAGTTTCAATTTCTAGTCCATTTGGTATTTTGAGAGTTTTGATTCATCTTCACTTATAACACCTTTATTAAGACTTCAGAAATAGAAACAGTCATAGACAAATGCTGTGATGCATGTGGGTTCTATTTTCTTATTTCTTACTAAGATATCTAAATACAGACATTTGATCAGAAACATTACAAGGATGATTGATGCATGTTACAAACCTAGAATATTCATTAGGAACATGCACAGACTTTGCTGTAAATATGTTTTATAACAAAATTGATGTGTGGGTACATCTTCCTGAAATTGAATATAATGAATAGATAATGTCAAAAATATGAAATACAGATTGTGACTGGTCAATAATCAGCAAGGAGGGAAAGTAGTACAATTAACTAAAATTGAGTAATTGGGGAATGAATCTTTCTAAAGAACCAGGGAAGGAGCAGGGCAACCCAATTTCCAGACTCTTCTGGTTTAACTTTTTCTTTGGTGGTAAAAAGGAAATAGCCCAGGGCTTCCCTGGTGGCGCAGTGGTTGAGAGTCCGCCTGCCGATGCAGGGGACACGGGTTCGTGCTCTGGTCCAGGAAGATCCCACATGCCACGGAGCGGCTGGGCCTGTGAGCCATGGCTGCTGAGCCTGTGCTTCTGGAGCCTGTGCTCCTCAACGGGAGAGGCCACAACAGTGAGAGGCCCATGTACCGCAAAAAAAAAAAAAAAAAAAAAAAAAAAAAGGAAATAGCCCATAGGCTCTAATCTACTACACCTTGCAAATCAAATCATCACGTGGTCTTCTTTTACTTTCTTTCTCTAGACTTGTAGACTTTCAGAAACTACAAGTTACATGAAAGTTTAATTTATCAAATATACAGGTTCTGTCTAGCTTTGCATTTATTTTATGTTCTTCTCCTAACATCCATAAATTATATTACCAAATTCTGTATCAGTAAGTTAATATTTGTGTTTTTCTGTATCCAGTGTCCTAAAGAATCAAAGGTTACCACAAAAGATGAATAAAAATTGACTAGATTTTTAGAATTCTAGAAAAGAATTTCTTAAATCACTTATTGGCTTGTTGTCTGATTTCTTGAGGTTTACAACAATTGTGTAACTACTGTTTTTTTCTCATCTGTGTCTAGAAACAAAGAATAGGAAAACACTTAAATTGCAGTTAGAGTTTGGAAACACCAAAAAAGTGTTTGTAGTAAGGATAAACAAATATAAAGCTTTCCTTAAGTGATTAAGTAAAATACCTTAAAGATCTTTTAAATGTGGAAAATTTATGCATCTGGAGGCTTATTTAGTTGCTAGTTGGCATGATCTCTCAAAATGTCCTTTTTGTAGTACTCCTTGATAGCCCGATAGTAAAAAGAAACAGAATTCAGAGTATAGTGTCTCATTAAAGCACACTTGGCCCATTTTCTCCTCAGTGTTTCAGTTGGCTTACCTAATCCTCTGTTCATAGACTTGCAATTTGTAACTTTGTTTCACCAGACTTGCAATTTGTAACTTTCTCTGTTGTCAGATCAAAGACAATTAAAACAAAACAGAAAACAGCTACAGTTTTACTCCAGTCATTCATCTATGCCACAGCTGGTAACTAAGCACTTACTATGTGCAGGCACTGAGCTAGCCACGGGGGCTACTAGGAGAGTAAGACCCACAAGAGCTGATGGGGAAAATGAAAGAGAGCAGGGAAGCTGATAGACAATTATAGTGCATTTGCAAAATGCTATATAAATACAGACAAATACAGATTACGATAGAAGCACATGGAAGGGACTAAAGGCATCCTCCTAGAAGAATAACCTCTAATCTGAGATCAAAAGATGAGCGAGAGTTAGCTAGAAAGAGAGAAGATGTGATTGTCCTTGCAAAGAGCCTGAGATTTTGCATATCTTGCTTTGTCTGAGTTTAAGAGAGGGAAGCCTCAGGAAATGATACTATGGATATAGGGAAAATGGTCCTTCATGATGGGCCTTGTGATCTAATCCACATTAAAGAACTAGAAACTGATCTGGAGAACAATGTGGGAGTTTAGGCTGTAAACTAAACTGTTGGATATACACTTCAGAAGAATTACCTTGGCTCTGATTTTGGAGAAGAGATGGGATGGTAGCAGGTAAATAGGCCCATCCTAATCTCTCCAGGACAGTCACACTTTATGTTTTGCTAGACATCATATGAGAAGAGGAAGTTAGAGAAGTGCAGAGACAGTGTTTGATGGTAGGAAGTGCCATTAGAAAAAGAAGAAGAAATGGCCACCAATAAAAATATTTATATATATGTAACATGTTTTATATATATATATGTGTGTGTGTGTGTGTGTGTGTTTAATTTACTTGCTATAACTTGTTAGAATTGCAACTTGTCCATGGTGTGTGGAATTATGAAATCTTAATAAGTGCTATCTTAGACAATTCAGATAGATTATGTGCCTTTTTTTTGTCCACGCTGTGGGGCATGTATGCAGGATCTTCATTCCCCAACCAGGGATCGAACCCACGGCCCCTGCAGTGGAAGCATGGAGTCTTAACCACTGGACCTCCAGGGAAGTCCCAATCTTAGCCAATTCAAATAAAAACACTCCCAAGTCACTGACACTGCAAAGATATATGTGTGTGTGTGTGTGTATATATATATATATATATATATATACACACACATATACATATATATACGTATATCTGGATTAAAAAGTAAAAAGGTAGACTGCATTGGCTCTGTACTTTCAAACATACAGAACATAGGTTCTATGTGATATATCAGACATTTCAATCTAATCATATATTTTAGTGGACTGAACTTTCCACAGAAGATAGTGACAGAAAAAAATTTTAATGCATCTATTCCTGCACACAAAATTATAACAAAAAACACAATCAAATAAGTAGATCTTTTCAGTAATTCAGGAAAAATAAACCCAGGATGTTGGCAAGCTAGGTTCTTCACTTGTATAGGAAAATATGTCAGCACCCTTTATTGGGGCTGCAGTATGGATCCCCAGAGCACTGCCTCTTAGAAGGGAGCCAGGAAAATTAGAAGGAAAGAAGGAATGTGAGGCTGTGGAAAATAATTTTTGTCTGGGTTCGGATGAGGTGACTACAAATCTGATTCTATCCCAAGAATAATTTTTCCTACCTGAATGTTATGTAACTCAGCCACTTTTTATCCAATAAACTGTTAGGCTTGCTTGGATGCATAAAGAAGCTGAACATGGACAAGGGTGCCTCATTGTTCCAGAAGAGGGAGAGAAGATTGGGAGGTGGGGAAAATTCTCTGAGGTTGCCTACCTAGTATCCTCCCAACCTTTACAGGGAGATAGAGTGATTCTATTTGACATTTACTTGCCATAAATTGTTAGAATTGCCCGCTTGCCCATGGTGTTTGGAATTGTGAAATCTTAATAAGTGCTGTGTTAGCCAACTCAAATAAAACCACTCCCAAATCACCAGCACTGCAAACAGAGGAGAAAGTGCTAGGGAATTTTAAATTAATACCTTCTCCATCTCCTATATAATTTACATTCTGAACCCAATCAACAAAACAGATGAGAACTTGAACTCACTTCCTCCTCTCTTCTACCCTATGTCTCCTTTCTTGGAGAATGGTGTCACCAAAGCATAAAGTAGGGAGCAAATGTAATTTTAGATCATCAATTCCTACTGATCTAATTCCCGTCATTTCTTTCAAATCCACTTGCCTTACCTCCCGCCGCATCCTAACTCAGGGCTTATTTCATTCTTGTCTGAAAATTTGCATTGCCTCTCAAACCATTCCTCGCCTGGAATCTCTTTGTATCACTTGCAAAATTTCCTCCACGTTCCCCACAAAGGGAGTTACAAACACTCAAGCAGATCATGGCTTTCCCATGTTCACCATCCTTTAGTGCTTCCTAGGACCTAAAGCAGTTCTAAAAGAGGGACATGCACATGATTTGTGAATGTTTAAGAAAATACAGATGAAAAGCTTCACCCAAGACCTATGAAATTGGAATCTCTTGAGTTAGGGCTCTGGCATGTGTTTGGAAAAGGATCTCTAGGACATACCCAGTTAAGAACAACTGTCCTACAAAATAAAATCTAAATTTCTTTGCATGACATACAGAGCCCTTCATTATTTGTCCCCTGCCTCGGACATCTCAGATGTCACTTTATATTTTTGCTTCATCAATACTGAACTCCTTTTAGTTTGGGGAATACATTTTTCTTTTCTATCTTAGTGCCTTTGCACTGACATTCCCTCTGACTAGACTGCCCTTTCCTTGAATCATTCTGCCTGTCTTTCTAAGCTTTGCTTTCCCTAAGCCTTTCTGCCCCTCCCAGCAAAATTAAATGGTCTGTTTTCTGTATTCCCTCTGTATTTTGTCCATAGATCCATTATAAAAATTATCATATTATATTTGCTTCTTTCTTTCTTTCCAAGAAATCAAAAATGATACTACATTTCTGTATTCCAATAACTTGGCTCCAAGTAGGCAATGAAATAAATATTTGTCAAATGAAAATATGAGTAAGCTAATGAATATGTGAATGAATAGAAATGATCCAACAAAGCTTGTGGATGAGGAAGCTGGGAGCTATATATAAACAGAGGTTTTGCTACAGCCTTTTATGGTGGATCTGTGAGTACAGGGCATCTATTTCTGTTAAGAAGACACTTCTTTTTCTTCTGGAAATCACTTTTTCCATGCTGCAGTACGTTTATGTGGTTGAAAGTAGACCTTTCTGTAAAACTTTTCTGATGCTGACTTCTGAGGTTGGGAAATTATTTGAAGACTAGCATTGTCTGTAAAAATGAATACCTGCTGAGGCCTCTACTGAAAGGCAGAATGTGCTGCATATATCACTGAACAAATGCAAAGAATTCCAGGAAGTAGCTGGCTGTGTGGATATCTCCATGGCAAGGAAGCATTTGCTGCTGAGTCTCAATCAGGATGAGGATTGGTGGAAAACTTTATTTAAAAGACACTTGGAAAGTGGAAATGGAAAATACTGAATTTGAGCATTCAGAGGACAGCTGTGTCTCTTTGTGTAATTAAATATCTCCCCTACTGAGTGCTTATTTTCTTCATGTCTGATAGTTTGATGTTCTGCAGCCATAATGGTGTAATAGCATGCTATTTTAATAATACTTTGAATTTATGTCATCCTTTCTCTAAGGCACTGGATTTTTTTGTAGACATTTAGTTAATTTCTCCTTTCTGGACTCAGAGGAGTGTGAGTTTCACCTTTGCAAAGCTTGCCAATGGCCTGTAGTGTGTTTTTGATAGAGGAAGCTGGAGAAGATATTTTCCTTTAATAAGATAAAGATGCGCTTATACACGAAACATGTTCAGTCTGTAGCAGCTGTGTTGACCTCTGCCCTTCCTTTTGTTTAAGTTGTTCCTCCCTTTGGTGACCTGGATTGGAAGATTCTCTGCTGTACACCTGCACTTGTACTGTCCTTATTTGGGACAGTTCTTCCTCCCCCTTTATAAGGATACAGAAAGCCTGCAAGGCATCTGCACTCACCTACGTGCAGCTTCCTTTTAAAGGACAGACATAATTTATCATATAATTCTTAAAATTTGGTACTGTTTCACATTTATTTCACAGCTGAATTTTAATTACTTTTTATGATTTTATTTCAATTACTTCATGGTGTGGGAAGTGAAACTTCTCAGTGTTTCTCTCTCTGGCCTTTCTTTTATGCCTTCTGTTCTATTCTGAGTGCAATTTTCAGGATGTGAGTGAAAGAGAAAGAAATTAGAAAGAAGGCTTCAGTTCAAACAGGGAGAGCTGGAAAAGTGCTTAGAGAATATTTTATTACAACCATTTCACTTTACAAGCAGGGGAATCTAAGCAGTGTCTTGAGTTACTCTACCGTTGATGGCTAAACTTGGTCTCGTGCACTTAGTCACCTAAAGTCAGAGACTTTTCCCTTGTAACTGCAGGAGCCATACTTTTAGGACCCTTAAATCTGGTTCCCTGATCTGGCCATGCTCTTTTTAAAAGATATGTGAATTTACTTGTACAAAAAAGACTTATGGAGGTTGACAAAGTCACATTTTGTTTCACAGCTTATATTGAATGGAAATAATAGCGCAAGAAATCTGCATTGATTGAAAATCTGAAAAAGTGAGTTGATGTTAATGCACAGAATCTCATGAGGTCCTGTCATAGCCTGGCCTCCAAGTTTACCCAATAATTTAGCAGCATCTGAAGTAAAACCCCAGTCTACAGATTGGGACAGTGGTTCTCATCTTTAGCATTCATCTGCTGGAAACAGGATTCAGTAGGTCTCGGGTAGAGCCTGATAATTTGCATTTCTAATACGGTTCCTAGATGCTGTTGGTGCTGCAGGACCAGTGGTCATGTTTTAAGAACCACTGCTCTAGCAGAAGTAGCAGGTTTTATTTCTGTTATCACCAGACTAATTATAAGGGATTAAGCAGGCAAATTCAACTCGTCTTGCTGAATGACCTCTCTCAATATTAAACTAAGATTATTTATCGTCCACTGTCAAAGGTGTACTCATCCTTTTAAGACTATTATGTCAATTGTGCCATTTTATCACCTATCCCAGAATAAGCAAAATCTCTTCAGTATGTGGTTGTAACAATATTATATTTTCCTTTATACTGTACTAAATAAATGCATATATACCTTATCTAAGTCAACCTCCTTTTAAAAGTGGCCATAGCATATGTTATTTTGCAAATTCTGTAGATAAAAAAGCTGTACCTCATCTACGACCATATGTGACTTGAAATCACAAAGCTAGTAAGTGCAGAGATGGCAGGGATTTGAACTCAGTTTTTCTGAAATTCTTCTGACAGTCTAATAGTGAAAACTGATGAGTTAATGACACCCTTCATTGTCATAAAAGATGCATCAGTTTGCATAATATTGGCTCTGCAGGATATATGCCTATTAACACTGTGAACCTTGAACTAATTATTAACATTTCAAGACTCTTGAATTAACCTGAAGGATCTGCCTTGACGCAGGCGTTTTGTTACTATTTGAGAATTCCTAATAGATGATGGGGACAAAAATAAGCCAAAAATAGCCACAAATAAATCAGTATCTAGCCAATTAGTTGTACAGACCTATTCACAAGTGCTAAGAGGGGAGCTGTAACAATTTGCAATCAGAGAGTTAAGGCTGAAAAATCTGCATGGAGGTTATTCTTGAGCAGTGTTTTGAAAAGAAGATAAAGTGATATGGTTTGCAATAGAGGAAGAAAGAGCACTTCTGGTGAGAAAAAAGAAAGTAAAGATTGGTAAGCCTCCTTCCTTGGCAGGAGTGAAGACCAAAAGATGCAATTGTATCTTAGAAGCCAGCTGAAAAACCAAGATGCACCCGTCCCTGAGATACTCAGCTAAAACAGTGAATATAATCAGGGCTTTCCTAATGGAAGTGAGTCAAAAATTCAAATAAGAAATGCAAATTGTATCACACCCTCCCCCCCACTTCCTAGTCCTCTCTGAATGTTTTCTATAGGAAAGTGTGTTTATAGGGAGAATTGGCATGTATCCTGTGGTTGTGAGAAGTGACATTAGCAGATCAAGATGACTAGAAAGTAGCTGGTAGTATGTTGCATTGGTCAATGCGTGTGAAATTCCAGACACTGCACTGGCCAAAAGAATCTGGAAAGTTCTGTGAAAGTCTGGTTTGTGGGGAATCATTTCTGGATATGCTTCTAGCAGAAAATTTCCTGTAAGATTTAAAGTTGATGAGACCAACCTTCTGTAAATGGCAGAAGCCACCAGTAGAAACTACCAGCTCCTGGAAAGGTGATGACAGTGAGGCTAAGGGGGAATTGCAATTGTTTAAGGACTCGCTAGTGACTCTGAAGTGTGTACTTTGCCTCACTTGATATTATGTTGAGCTTCACTTGGCCTGTGGCTCACCTCATTTGATGAGGCGAAGCTGCCTTAATGTTTCAACATGCCCCTAATGTTTACATGTTCCTTTCTACCTTCAGTCATTACACAGGATAGTTAGCCAATACTATTCACACGGAATTATGTTTGCTTTGAAATGCATATCTGACTCCCACTCTGAACCTCAGCAACTGGGGTGATATCCTGCATATAGTCCCCATTTTGTGGCCCTGTCTCTCACTGTTAGGTAAAAGCTGCCTGGAAGACTGCAAAATTAAAATGGAGAAGTAATGAAGAGTTTCCTAAGTTACAAATAATTGATGATGATTATAAAATTGATGGTAAGTTTTCATTGCATAATTTGATTGATATGGCAGTTATCATAGCAGCCTTGAACAGAATGCTCTTGTGAACAAGATCATTTATCTCACCGAGTCTGTTTTTGCATAAACATTTTTAAATGAAAGGCATAATAAATCTGTCCAGAGCATGCACACAGTGAGCTGCCAAACCTGCCACCTGTTTAAGGTTTTAATGAACACTTCTGCATTCAACAAAAAGCCGTATCAAATTAGTGCTGACATTTTGCTTTTCTCCTGCCTTTCATATTCCCGGAACCCTGAGAGATCATCTTGCAAAATCCTCTAAATGGTGGACTGATTTTTTCATTAGAATTCAGCAACCGCTGTTAAGCCAGCTCCCCCAGATTCGTGTTTACATCTGCAGTTCAATTGGGACCTGGGGGGTCACGGGCAAAGTTAAGAGTGTTGGGTGAGTGGAGAGTTAGAACTCCAGGAAAGTGGAAAAAGAGCACTGGACGAGGAGCCAAGAAACCTAAGCGTTTGCCTTGGTTTTCCTACTGTTAGCTGGTGGTTAGCTGGTGAACTTTTGGCTCCCAAGGATCCACTGTTGGCACGGGCAGTGCATATCCTAGGTCTGGAGTTGGCGAGAGTGAGGGGCAGGGTTATGGGGAAGACCAGACAGCGTCGTGCCGGAGGGGGCCAAGCTCGCCTATTCATCTGTGAAAGTCTTAACCAAAGCAAACACAGCGATGCCATCTTGTTCCCTAAATGTACTGCCCTTTAATTCTGTCAGCTGAAGTCGTTGTTTTGAAGTATAATAGCATGTTAAGGGAAGGATTCCCATATTTCCTATCCCAGAGTCCTGAAATGGCACAGGTGCCAGCACTCTGAGAAAGGGCAGCACGTGAAAGAAGCAAACAGAACCTCTGCCTCCTGGGGCCTCAAAGAAGGGAGGCTCAGCCACACAGGGGGAAGGACCCTTCCTGGGGCATCGCAGAGCACTCACGCTGTGGGGAAATGGTGACTTTGTGCGGGCTTTTTACACCAAGCAATTTTGCTGCTGAGCAGCATGGATAACCTCTGAATCCAGAGCTTTGATTAAATAAAGGGCATTAGCAAAAGACACATGTGTGGGTCATTGCTTTTCCTTCTGCTCTGGTCTTTTCTCTTTATCCTCCTCACAACATCTTAATGAGCTTTTAATCCCCCATTTTTATGTTTATACACAGAGATTTATCTTGTACCCCTGACCTTGGCAGACAGTCCATGTTTTATATGCACACTTGTGGGGCCGAGGGGATTCAAGTTTGCCATTCAACCTAGTTAGGCACGCAGCCTATACCTCCCTGCTGTTCCTTGGGGTGATAGCCAGGGAACAATGGGCTTAATTAGCCTATTTCACATTCAGAATATATTTCCAGCTAGCCTTTGGTCCTGGCAGGCCGTTAAGGATGTATGCATTCCTGCTGCTGCTGTTGATGGTGAAGTGAGTTTTTAACCATGAACTGTTGTGAGTCCTCTGATAACATTTCAAGGGTAAAATCCCTTTGATCTTCTCATTTCAATAGAGATCCCTCAAAAGGAATAAAGCCCAGGTTCACTAGCCAACAAGTGATGCCACGGGTACACGTAGTCTGTTTAAGTCAGGGAGACACATTTTATCAACTGTCAGGAAAACAAACATGAGACAACCATGTGTTGGTTTTATGTATTATTTTTCAATTTTGTAGGCTATTTTTCTCTAAATTATTTTGAAGGGGTTATTTTCATGTTAAAAGCAGTATCAGAGTTCAGCATAATCAGCAAGAGATCTAGGTCCAGTGCCCAAATTTGTTTTTATTGATAATAGTTACAAAAAGAATTTAAAAGAGTCATATAATAAAAAGCACAAACAAAACATTAAAGCAAGAGGCAAATAATAAAGGCAGTTGGAGGAGTACAATTAATACCTGAGAGCTTAGGCTTAGTTAGTCTGTAACTGTAGATACTCTGGGTGGCAAAGGACTGTGAAATTAGGTAGTATCAATTTCTCAGACTACAAATGCTGTGTTAAATAAAATGTAACTACATTTTTATATAATTCGTATTAATCTAAATTTCAAGTTCCTATTTTGACTGATAGTCAAAGCATGAATCACACAATTCTTAGCTGTTTTTAGATTTACAATCGAGACAGGATTTTCACGTACATGGCACTGTAGCATCTAGAGAGGTGCCCAGACCCCGTTGGCATCCACCGCAATGGAAATCATTTCTTCAGAGAAATCACCTCTGCATACTTGTATCTGCTGTGATAATGTCCTGTGTCTTCCTGGTCTCTGGTCCTCAGTCCATGAATTTTCTGTCTTTCTCACCCACATTTCAAACCCTCTTCACTCTTAGCTAATTCAAGTGCCTTCCTTTGAGACACGCGAAGAGCATGTTGCTCCGTGCTCCCTGAATACCACCCTCTGCAGACACTGCACCATGCTGGGATGGGTGAGAAACCCTACCACTTGCTTTCCAGACAAACTGACCTTGAGCCTAAGCTCAAGGATGTCAGGACACAGGGTCCTTTCTCTGAGAGTCTTACCATTATCTATCTCTCTTGTTTTTCCTTCAGTTCTTTTCTCCCATTACAGGTCCAAGTTTGTATTCTTTTTAATCTAGCTGAAAGTGGAAATAGGGAGTAGATAAGAGGAAATATATTGATTCTGCCTAATTGAACTTTCTGTCATATTCTTGGCCTGAAGCTTTTAAACTTTGCTACTCATGTGAAGTTTTCTGTCTCTGATTCTACTCCCCTCCAAGGAGATGAAAGAGTCCTTCTGGTGGCCCAAATGAGGTAGCTCAGGAAAAGTGCATCATCAACACCTATAACATCCAGGCACAGTGATCTCCAATACTATGAATCTCGTTGACATGAGCAGTACCAGATGACTGTCTGGCCTCTGTTTAAACAGTCCCATTGACAAGAAACTACTGACATCCAATAGTTTCCCTTTCTGTCCTTCCCTGTGGATGCTCCTTTTTTTCCTCCATGCCTATCCATGACCCAACACTAATTAGCTGAAACTGAAAGGCAGTTAAAAATGATTTTTTGAAAGCCCTACCTACCACCCAATGCATAGTCAACATTTAATTGAATACCATACTGCCAAAGTAAACTATAGATTTGGAATTTTATCACTAAATTGAAATGAATTAATATTGAGAGCCAAAAATGTACCAAAGAAGTCTCATGTATCTTCTCTCATTCAACTTTTGATGGTCCTAGACTGTAAGTTCCTGGGGATAGGGACTATGGCTTCTTCATCCCAACACATAGCATCCTACTCCTAGTATGTACTTGCACAGTATTTGAAATTTGTGAGCTAAGTGTTGTTTTGACATGTTTCAAAGTAAATTGAGATTCAGAGGGGTTAAGTGACCAACTCAGAGTCACACAGGTAGTCACGTGGCAGGGGTGAAATAAGATTGAAGGGTTCTGAACCCATGTGCATGGATAGCTCTCTCTTCCTCATTGTTTGGATGGCTATAACATTGCATATATCATGAGTTAGGATGTATATCTTGAGTCTCATAAGCTCCCCACAGTCCCCTCTAACAGCCATGAAAAAAATCTCAGTGATAAGCATTCCTCTTTATATTTTCCTGATGCTTTCCTAAAGATAAAGTGAAGCATAAATACTCTAGGGAGGATTCTCAGAGCACATCTTGTTTAAAGGATGGTGCTGGCATCCAGGAGTGTGTCTTGCATGAATACACCAGAACTTTTATGTAAGACTTACTGTAGAATTTTCTCTAAACTCAACAGACAGCCTTCAAATATGTAGAAGAACTTCCATGATAATTTTAAGACTTGAAACTAAGATGATGTCCTAACTCTTCCCAAATCTTGCTTTCTGAGAGTGTCTTTCCCCTTTTGTATTAGACAATGAGATGGGATGCGAGTATGTGTATTGTGCTCTAAGCAGCCTGAGCAACTTGACAATCCTGTGACTCAAGTCTAATTTGAGGTTCCCACTGAACAGAGATTCCTGGTTTTGTTTCAGATGCTGGTAAGTTTCTTCCATGTTCCTCCCTCCAGGAAGTACCACAAACCCAACCACATAATGAACAGCACTTGATACAATTAAATATGATGTAAGTGCAAGAAAGCCTTCGTTAACTCATGTGACATTCAGCGCTCCACTTCCCTCCCAGGCCTTTTTCCTGTTTGGAACATTGGAGCCAGACATGGCTGGTCAGTAGGAGATAACAGCTTCACTGAGCTCTCTGAATGCATCTGGAAATGACAAGCTTACCCCAGACAGTGCCCACCTTTTCTAGGAAGGTAGGAAGGAGGCCAAGGAATTTGTATGTATGAAACCTATATGTAATAATTTTTTAAAAATCTGTGTGTTCAGATCCCATATGCAAAATAACAAGTAACAGCTCCTACATGATCTTCATGGAGAAAATTGAACACTCCAAGTTGGGGAGAAGTTATAGATCAGCCTTGTTGGTATGTGTTTACTATTCATGCCTTTATTTCCATCTTAATGGTACTTTCAATTCAATAACAAAAAGCTTTCTTGTAGAAGAATAGGGAAAAATAAATGAAATATTGTAGCTAAGATTTATTGAGCACTTACTATGGGTTGGGTGCTGTTCAAAAGAATTTATACGGAGTATATATTTTAATACTTAAAATACCTGTAGATTATAGGTACTACTGTGATTCTCATTTTATACATGAGAAATGAGGGCAAAGTTAAGAGACTTGCTCAGGGTCAGGAACTGCTATAGAGCCTAAAAATCAGTCTGTCTGATTCAAGTCTGGGATCTTAACCACAATGTTTCACTCTACCCTAAAAGAGGATTTTTTCAGGAAGCATTCACCAAGCTGAGTAGGACAGTGTCCTCTAAGTACCAGTATCAATGGTCCACTGTCACTACATTAAAATCAACAATGTACAGAAATGTAACAGCCACAAAGTATCCCTGATTACTTATATTGTGTGACTTTACAGTTAATTCAACAGAGTGCTCTAATTTGAAAATATATGCTAGTTTACCATATTACCAGAAAGCCTTAGTATGTTACCTGAATGGGAATAGCAGTGGTTTGCATTGCCTCAGACTTACGCATTTTTACAAAACAGAGGCAACAAGGCTTCATCCTGTGAACCCTATAGAATAAGCTGAGGGAAATCAAAGGCAGCCATTCTGACTCTTCCAGCTCTAGTGGACTTCTCACATGGACACGATGCAGACCAAACTGCATTGTTTTGGGAACCAGCAAGAAGAGAGATGTTAGAGGTGCAATGGAAATGCACAATCATCAGTTTAGCCTCCAGAAACAGAACTCAAGACGTTGCCTTCAAGGACTGCAAAAGTTCAAGGTTGGAGTTGAATAGTCGAGAGAAAAATATTCCTGCCACTTTATGTGGTTCTTTGAACCTTGCTTGCATAGCACATTCACCTCCTCTTGATAGACCTTCAGAAGCAGGCACTATGAAAACTACATCGATTACCTTAACAGTATTGGACTTTGGGCAAAGGAGGCAAGATAGAGAGAAACTTTTCCTTCAACAACTACCTGCTCAAGAAGTAGCATTGCTCGTGCTTCTCATCAATGTAGCCAGTGGATCTCATGCTTATCTAATATGTTAAGCATTTTTTTTTTTTTTTTTTTTTTTTGCGGTATGCAGGCCTCTCACTGTTGTGGCCTCTCCCGTTGAGGAGCACAGGCTGCAGACGCGCAGGCTCAGCGGCCATGGCTCATGGGCCTAGCCGCTCCGTGGCATGTGGGATCTTCCCGGACCGGGGCACGAACCCGTGTCCCCTGCATCGGCAGGCGGACTCTCAACCACTGCGCCACCAGGGAAGCCCTGTTAAGCATTTTAAAGACACATAATATGTATTTGATCATGAATCTCCCATTGCCAGAAAAATCCCTCTCCCTTCTCTGCCTGCTACATTCCAAGAAATGAGAGAATTATAGGTTTCTGTAGCTATGCTGATCCACAAATTGGGGTTCAGAGCTTAGATGAGGTACGCCCACTACCCCTCACTTCCCTTGACTTTGTTACCAATTCTCACCTCCCTCAACTGTGTGTGTGTTTGTGTGTAAAGGGCAAAGAGAGAGAGACAGACAGAGGCAGAGACAGAGACAGAGGTTGGGGTAAATAGGAAGCAATGAGTCTCGATAATAAAAAATGGCAGTTTGTATAGATATAACTTGGGGTATGTTAAGGAGGATGACAGGGGAGGAAATCTATATTATGTCCATTAGAAAACTTCCTGTCTGTCAGTACATGCTTACATAAATTCTCTCACAATTGTAATGATGTAGAATTATGCAATTCTGTCCTTGTCCATGAAGGTTAAAAAATATGCTCTTAAAAACCTCATTTTATAGGCAGGTCTAGACCATGATCTTCCAGTTGTTTGCTCATTTAACTCTTAACTCATCCACTTATTCAAAAAAAAATTTGACCTAATTTTTTATTAAAACATGGCCTCTGTTAGAATAGGGGCCCTGGATTATTATAAAATCTTTTAAGGTTGTCACACTTAGTAATATTCGAACATATTACCTTTTTAAATACTTTTTATTGTGATAAAAACACATAAGATGAGAGCTACTCTCAATGAAGTTTGAAGTGTACAGGATAGTATTGTTCACTCTATGCACAATATTACACAGTAGATTTCTTGAACTTTCTCCTCTTGTGTAACTGAAACACTACACCCATTAAACAGCAACTCCCCGATTCCCCCTCTTCCCAGCCACTGGCAACTACCATTCTACTTTCTGCTTCTATAAGTTTGACTACTTTACATACCTCATATAAGTGGAATCATGCAGTGCTTGTCCTTCTGTGACTGGCTTATTTCACTTAGCATAATGTCCTCAAATTTTGTTCATGTTGAAGCATATATATAAATCTTCTATTTCCTAAGGCTGAGTAATATTCTATTGTACATATATATCATATTTCTTTATCCATTTAGCCATTGATGGACATTTAGGTTATTTCCACCTCTTGGCTATTGTAAATAATGCTGCAATAAACATGGGAGTACAAGTATCTCTTTGAGATACTCTTTTCAATTCTTTTGAATAAATACCCAGAATTGGAGTTGTTGGATCATACGGTAGCTCTCTTTTTAATTTTTGAGAAATCTTTGTACTGTTTCCACAGTGACTATACCATTTTCCATTTTACCAACAGTGCAAGTGCACAAGGGTTCTAATTTCTCCACTTCCTCACCAATACTTGTTTTCGTTTGTTTGTTTGCTTTTTGTTTGTTAATAATGGTTATCCTAACAGGTGTGAGATGATAGCTCATTGTGGTTTTGATTTGCATTTCCATGATGATTAGTGATAAAACATTACATTTTAATTTTTAAAAATTGTAATTACATCCAGAGAACAACTCCCATATCTATATATCTCTACTCTCCAACGTCATTCATTCTTTGACATGAGAAATGGTCTGTGCTCCTTGAAATGGCCTTCTAGCCTGCTTCCTATGCTGTAGAAGGTTGAGAATCACAGGTACCATTTCATTTTATGCTGTAGCTTCTCCTTGTCTGTCCAAGCTGCTACAATTTCTTCTAAAATGTTATATATAATTTCTTCTAAAAGGGCCTTCAGTGTATCATGTTATAATTCATTTGATTAGACAAAAGCTACATCCACATTTCTTTCTGAGCTAGTTCTTTCTATACCTTGGATGGAGAATCAGAGTGCTGACGGACAAGGCCCTAAGCATTTTAGAAGACTTTTTGTTTAGTTGATGGCCTACAACGTAAAGCCTTAAGATTCTTAGAGGCTCTCTTAACTAGAAAAAAGGGTCTGAGTGTCATGTCCCTGAGATTTCTCAGATGCTCTACCGCATACCCTTGAATCCTTCTGAGGTCTCAACGAAGGGTCTTTCGACCACACTTTTGAGATGTTTACTACTTGACTGGTGGTCTTCTGGATTTACTGTTTGCCCTGAGGCTATTTCTTACTTTGTGATCTTTTGTTGCCTAGAGAAACTGGGGATTACAAAAACAGTTTTACTAGTAGGTCTTGCCTTCTTTATATTCTCTCTAAGTCTTCTTTATAGTAGTTTTTTAGCTTATCTTTTTCTAGCCATACATTATCATATGTAGATAAAAGAAAACAGTTGGCACTTTCAACACTTTGCCTGAAAATCTTAGTGAAATCTACCAGTTCATTAGGTATGTATTTTTTTATGCCTTATCAGTGGTACAGTGTTGCCAAATACTCTGCCACTGCATAACTAGGGTTATCTTTTCTCCACCTTCCAATTTCCTCACTGTCTTTCATGCCCCCAACCCCCAACAGAAGTCTCCTTGAAGCCCTTCTGGCTTCTGCCTAAGTCAATGCTACATATTTTAGGTTTTTGTTACAATAGCCATTGAATTCCAGGTACCGCTTTATGCTTCTGTTATGTATCACTGCAAACTATCCCAGAATTCTGAAGCTCAAGACAATAACCATTTTACTATATCCCATGTTTTCCTGGGTCAGAAATTTGGACAGTTTGGCTGAACGATTCTTTTGCCCCCATTGACAGCAACCAAAGTCGCTTGGTGGTATTCATTGGTGGATGGGTTGGTCTGGACGGTTCAGACAGCTTCATTCACATGTCTGACACCTAGGTGCAGACAGCTGGGCTCAGTCATGTCTGTTGATTGGAGCACCTGGTGTGAGCTCTCTAGCATAGCTGTCTCAGGATACCTGGTAGGTTTTTATAGAGGATCAGGGCTCCCAGAGAGGGTCCCAATAGACAATCTTTTCACAGATTCAAAGCAGCCATAGAGCCCACCTATATTTAAGGGAAAAGCCAAACACTTCATCTCTTGATGGGAAGAGTGCCAAAGAATTTGTACCCATATTTATCACACTAAATGATGGTATAAGAAATAATAATGAGTCAGTAAGGGATAAAGAAAATGGAGCAAATATTTACTAGAGAAAAGGGCACTATTAGATTATAATCTAAAAATTTATTAAATTCAGTGTGTGAAGTGAACATGCTCTATTATCAAACTTCTCTGAGGCAACAAATACATATAAGCTTAGGAACTTGTAGTTTTCCAGAACAGGTCATGCCAAAGAATTGTTTACCAAGAAAATTGAGCCCCTGGTGACTGCTTTTATTGATGTGACTTTTAATGAAAACTCCCAAATTAACTTCTAGGGAGGTATATAGTACTGGAAAGGTTACTCAGAATATCTTGCAACAAACAATACTGACAGGCTAGAGAGCTATGTGTGTGTGTGAGCTGCCCTCTCATTCTCCACTTTGTGAAGAATCCTCTGCATACATTAAACAAGTCCTTAAGCCTGGTTGCTTATTGAAAAAGAGAACCTAACTTTGAAATCCAAATATACTTGTGAAATTGGAGCACACTTCTATTCTCTAGTATGTTAAATTATAAAGCTACACCCAGCAGGGAGTGTGGGGAATGCTTTAAAAGAAGAGGATAACAATTTTTACCAAAGTTATTGTATCAGTCAATTAGTCTTCTCTGCTTCCGACATTTGGCCACCAGATATGGGCATTGCAATTTTTTTCAGAAAGATTTTTTACTAGGAAATAGGTGAAAGAGCCCTTGCCCAATGTAGAAATTTTTCCACTAACCTCTTCACATTCTCGCCAGGTGTTGCTCCTTGTCAGTGTAGAGATGGGACTGGGGGAAAGGACCATACATTTATCAACTTCTAGAACAATTTCCAAAATTCTAATTAGATAGATAGATGACTGGTGGATAGATAGAGAGATTGATAATTTTAATGAAAATTTTTGTTTAGGGAGAAATTAGTAGGAAGAAGTTTTGAAATTTTGCAGAGAAGTTACTTAGTTTGGGAAACAGGTTGGTGCACTACCTGGCTTATTTGTTTATTTATACATGGCTTTTGTTTTTCTTTAAGTTCTGAGAAACTACAGGATTGCTCAAATAGGAGAGACTCATCAGCTGTTATTACAGGAGGGACTTAAAGATCAACGAGGCAGTGCTGGAAGAACAGGGCACCAGGAATCAAGGCTGTCAGGAGCACAAATCAGAACCCACCGATTCTGCCAAACATAAGCTCAGTGGAACAGCAGTTCTATCCATCTTTCTAACCAGTGGGGTGCCAGGTGGCTAGAGCAGTGCCACTGCTTTTTGAATTTAGGTTTTCGTATTGTGATTGAAGATTATAGTACTGCTGGTATTGATTTCTGTAATCTGTAAAGGACTAGAAAATGTACTGTTTGGATACATGGGGAAAAGGCTCCTCCTTAACCTTAAAGAAAAGCTATATCTGTCTCTGCCTTTCTCTGTCTCCTGCTCCTACTGTGTGTGTACATGTGTGTATATGTGTTTTACATACTAAATGTATACATGCATAAATACAGTTACATATATATATAACTATGCATTTTTTTCAGTTTCGCTTTCAGGCTACAAAGAAAGACGATGTTAGACAAGTATATGTAAATATTAGAGAATTTTCTTCCCTTTCCTAATTACATAGATGCATCTTCATCTCAGTATTGATATTCAGCTATGATTCTTGTCTTAAATAAATCTCCTCAAATAGTGACGTAGCCCCACACATCATACACTGAGTGGTCAGGTTTTTTACAAGGTATTAAAGGTAGGTAACTAAATACAAAGCCAGTGTTTAGCTCAGTAAGGAAAACAACAATTAGTGTGAAGGTAAAATGATTGCCTAATACCCCAAGATGTATTTTAAGCCAAACCTATAGGTTTTTATTTGGGATTTTAGCAGAGAATCCAAACCCTCAGACGTCATCTCCACTGTAAGCTCTTAATATTATATATGCATTTTTGGCTTATTTTGTACTTCCCACAGTGAAAAGTAAAGCAAATCAATATTTTTGTTCTGCATTTATCCATCTCTACATAAAAGTAAAATGATGCTGATACAAGACTGTGCTATTTCTCTGCCTCCCTCAAAAGACCATGGCTCATATTCTCCTAGGCCATGGGAGATGCATAGTAAAGACAGGGTTTGTGTTCACCTAAGATGTTTGTCTATAACATGGGCACAGAAAGAATTTAGCTACTTCTGGTTCATTTATCCACTTGAGAAAGGTTAAAAACTGAAACATACCTTAGTGTAATCAGGTAAACTTTTCTTATTTGTACCATGGATGAAAAAAAATCAAGTTCTTGTCTGAAGTATCTCTTTATAAACTGGCAACCTTCTATTTTGAGCTAAAACCCCATTGCAATAGCAAGTGTGGAAATTGATGAAGGATTTGTGGTCTCTTTGATTATCACTGACCCTGAAATATTGAAATTAATATATTAAAATTCTGAAGCTAAGTATATCACACCTAAGTCATTTGATGGTGTGTAACAGCAGGAAGTCAAATAAATTAGAGATGAATGTTTTCAAATTAACTGATATAACTTAATATTCATTAGAGTAAATCCATTTAATTTCCTCTTAGTTTTATTTGAAAGGGAGCAAATTAATTGGTATAATATATAACGCAGTGTTTGCTACTCCCTACCACCCATCTCCAACATATATGGTACTCAAAAGCAAATACAGTTCCATAGAGGAAATATACTGATAGAGTATAACTTGAATTTATCTTCCTGAAGGAAATATATTGACAAAGTTACAAATAGTTTGTCAACCAGAAGAATAGACAGTTTCCTTTTCTTCTATGTTTAGATGTATACAGATAAAGGATGATGTAGCATTTTGGAGAAAAACTAGCATTGCCAGATATTAGGATGATTTTAATTTTTCAGAATACATGAATTAAGCTGAGAGTGATGGATCTCATTTGGGGCCCAACATCTTCTTATTTTTATTGAACATGAGTGCTAAAATGCCTGATTTTAAAGTTCATAAAAGAGAATACATACTGAATAGATTTGCTTTTTTCTGCTACATCATCAGCTTTTACTAGAGTCTAGCATTCAGATTGGTAACTTAGTAGGAAGAAATACATTTACACAATATTTTTACCAATTGAATAAGGAAAAGGCAGATGTATATTCAAGAAATATCAACCCTATTCAGAACCCAATAAGCTGAATGATTTATCTGAATCATTTCAGATTCATGGTTTGTTTCCATTCCTTTGCTAACACACTTTCATCTCCACTTTTAATGCCTATAATGGTTTTGCGTTCTTTTAAGTTAGGTATCCTTTTATACATTTTTAAAGTTTGCATTAAATAGCAACTTAGTTTGTTGGAAAGGGTTCACTGACATCACATGTTCAAGCTCTTTATTTCTCAAACAATTTTTTTCAACTGAACTCACAACTTGATTGTACTCATTGTGAATAAAATTACTCAACCAGTCATCTTCATGACTAATGCAGGGGCTGCTTTGTCAGCTGGGCAGATGCAGGAGCTTCCTGAGTCCCTTGTTGACTTATATAAAAGGATACTGTGCAGAAATGATGACACAAACAGAGCATTTATCAAGGTGTTGAGGACTTCCTTGTCCTCAGCAGTGAGAGGGATGGGTAATGACAGAAGAACTTTCCTAGTAGGATGTATTTGGAGTGCAGTTTGGATGTAGTCTAGGATGATATTATCAATGGATAATGAATGTACTACAGTTGAAAGCATAAGAAAAGGCCCCTTTGAGCCATAGAAGGTCATTGGAAGATAAATCAAGATCAACTAGTGAGGAAAGTGTTTTATAGTTTTATGTTGTTTTCCAACTCAGGTAATCAGCCGCCATGCATTTGCACTATTAACAAACATTTATTGACTATTGTATACAGAGAATTACTTTATCCTCAGCATTGGGCTACTCTCTAAAGAAGTTATGAAGAATAATGTCCCCCTGTGTCTGTATTCAAGGAGCTTAAATATCTAGTTGTGTGCAGAAAAAAAAGACATGCATGAAACCAGTGAACATTCCTTAGATATCATAGCACACTGCTATGGCAATAAGCTCAGTTGTACAATAGATAGCAGATGAGATAATATAAATATGTTCAAATTTTCTAGAAGAGAGGTTAACAAATTAGGTAAAATGGGAACCATCTGGGCTTAGTTTCTGAGGAAAGGAATGGCAAAGAAGCTAAAGTTTGAGCTTTAAGATTGGGTCAAATGTTGACAATAGAAGATGAGAGGAAGGGCATCCCAGGTTGAGAGAAGAGCATGAGTAAAGCACAGAAGGTAGACATGAAAATGTTCTAGGTAGGGGGGTGGAGAAAGTGGAGACTAGCAGAAAAAGGATGGGTGCCTTGACCAGAGATGATAGTAGATACTGAAGAGAAATTAAAATCAAAGTTCGGAGAGTCCAAGTTGAAAAAACTACGAAACTTGATAGAAATGCTAAGTCCTTTTTGATGTTTTATTTTTAATGTTTACATCTTAATGTATTTTCTTAGTCACACATATATTATTATTTACAAAGCATGATTAAGCAAGAGGTGTGTGTTTGAGAGGAGTATGGGTAAGGAACAGAAAAGTAGGAAGGGAAGTCAGCCAGCAGTGTCTACATAAACAAGCGCTCACTAAAACTTCCTTATGGTTCCGCCCATTGTGACAGTTTTAATAAAACGCAATTATTTCAGGTATACAGATGCTTCAAACCTTTATCCATTTGGAACTAGGATTCTTACCAGGGAATCTTCGTGTTTCACCTTTGGTGAACTGATGGCCGTGGAGAGGGATAGTAGGGCTTCTGTGACTGACTGCCTGAGGACACAGGATGGGCAGCTGGGAGACCACGTAGGAGGCTATTATAGGGGCATAGCTGTAGAAGACAGAAAAGTTGGCAGATGCCAGAAATTTTTCCAAGGGAGAATTAACAAGATTTTGTGGAGTTAATTGAATGTTAAATGTCTCAACATTTGTGAGGTGCTATAAACTGTACTGGAACATGACACTTCTCTATGTAATAATATTCTTTCTGATGTCATAGGCTCAAAATTTCAACATTTAACACTATGGAGGTGTCTTAGTCTGCTGGGACTGCCATAACATAATACCATCGACTGGGTGGCCTAAACAACAGACATTTATTCTCTGACAGTTCTGGAGGACAGAAGTCTGAGATCAGGGTGCCAACATGGTGAGGTTCCACTGTGGTATCTCTTCTGGCACTAATTCCATCAGACCAGGACCCCACCCTCATGACTTAATTATCTCTCAAGGGCCTCATCTCCAAATACTTTCCCATTGGGGTTTAGGGCTTCAAGTATGAATTTAGGGGGGACACAAATATCCTGTCCTTAACAAGAGGATATTTTTTGGTTGCCTCCTCTATTCCCATTCCATCTATCCTTTGCTTTTTTCCTTTCTAACTGACCCTTTGGTTAGTATAGAGAAAGGTTTGAATCAGAGACTAGGGCAGGATATGCCATCACATTGTGGGCACTTTTTTGTTAATTCTCTGTCTAGATATATAGAAGGGAATCAAATTGACAAGTTTTTATTACAAATTTTACTTTTCCAAGAGGTATATCCTGACCATCCTACTTAATACTGTAACCTGACACCTTCCTCACCTCCCCACAACTCCTGATCTCTACTTATTCTGCTGTCTTTTTGTCTTCATAGTCATTATCATCTTCTAAGATACTACATACTGTTCTTATTTTATGTATTGTTTATTCTATCTCCCATCATTAAATGGAAAATTCACTAGGACAGAGAGATCTTTATTTTACTCACTGATCTATCCAAAGTACCTAGGACAGTGCCTGGCATTTAGTGAGCAATATATTATATTACTGAATGAATAAATGGACAACCACTAAGTTAACTAGATGAAAAGGATATATTATCTATTGACCATTGATAATTTTGAGAAACAACACTATGTTGTACAAAGTGAATTAAAATTTCAAAACTCAGACCTAGCAATGATCTTTACTTTCCTGAAGAGGTCATATGGTTGAAGTAATAAGAAGTGGACCAATTTTGGATGTATTTTGAAGATAGAGCCAACAGGAGTTGCTCATGCACTAGGTGTGGATATAAAAGAGGGAAGTCAAGGGTAACTTCAAGAATTTTGGCTGAACAACCTGAAGGACAAATTTGACATCAACTAAGATAGGAAGGATAACAGGGAGAGCAGGTTTATTGATGGTGGTGATGATGGTTGGGGGATGAGCTGAGGAGCTCAGTCCTGGAAGTGTTGAGTTTAAGATGTCTATTAGTCAGACATTCAGGTGGAGATAGAGTAAGTACTTGAATATGTGAATATCAAATGAAGGATAAAAGTCTGAGCTTCTATTCTTAACACTTATGCAAATTTATATGGATTCCATTAAAAAATACTTGTATTATTGTTGAGTTTGATATCTGTAATTATGCATCTGTGCTCATTTTAAGATACCACTGAGGAAAAAAATGGAAAATCATTCTCATTGTTTTTGAAATGCACCCTATTTGAGCATTCCCCTTTTATAGTCTCTCTTCCAGCTGGCAAAAGAAAAATAAAATATTTTCCCTTAATTATTCCAAACTGTTCTATTTTTATGCAGATATAATTAGCAATATTTATTTCTTGAGAGTTTTTTTTTCCTGGAAATTAATTAATTAAGTTGATCTTCAAGAGGAAGAAATATTTCATTGTAAGAAATAAAGTGAAAATCTTTGGGGTATTTTATTAGTCTGTCACTATAATTACAGGCATATTAAACAAAAGTTTTGTAGAAAGAGGTGCTAAGGCAATAACCACTTCTGTTATCTCTGCCTCCATCACTACTTATATTTCTTCTTATATACTGCCACACCAGACTTGAAACCCTGTTTTTCTTCATGACCACAATATTTATCTGTTGTGTTCATTACCTAATAACCACCAGCTACTTTTTTGTTGTCTTTGTTTGCATCTTTCAAAAAAGTTGTACTTTCTGCCTGGCTGCATCCTACTATAAAATAAATAACATCAATAAATTTATTGGATTTAAAACAGCTGTCATAAAAGGAAGAGTCTGTCCTTATATTTCATATCTAATCTGGTCAGATTTTGGTTGATTGCAATTTTCTCTTTTTATGATTGAGAATTTCTCAGGTGGTTCTGACAGATGTTCAGGAACCTTGTAAACTCACATTAGCACAAACTATAGAGTTAGTGACATCAAGATCCACATAGAGACATGTACACACAGATGTGTACTATATGTATGGATATAATAAAATGAGGACTCCAGCTGACTGAAATCATGTAGTAAGTGGATTTAATAAAATTCTGTTTTGAAAGCTGATCATCCAAACCTTCTGCAGTGTGGTAAGATCACACTTCCTTCATGTCTCATCCAAGAGGACAAAATAATCAAGATTTGGATCTATTTCCTCAGTCTAAAGAAGGCCATTCAAAAGTTCATCAGTCCCATGGTGCATATTTCTCCTTCTAAAAGGTTATTTCATCTCTACTCAACTCCAGTCGGCCTGTGTTTCTCTCTTTTTTCTCTTTCTCTCTCTGGTTATAACACAGGTGTGTGTAAAATGTATACACCCATGTGTAATAAGGCTTCTCTCTTTATGACTCTATTATACATGAGGATATAGATAAGATGAAGGTTGAGGAGGAACTTAAAAAAGGAAGTATACTTTTATATTTTGGTGAAAAAGCAGAATGAAATAGAGAAGTGAAACAAGTTTTTAACATGTACTTCTCTTTTTCTTGGCTAAGAAGAACAGATGTACATTACATTTGCACAAATGCAGTTTTCTTAAAGTTAGAATAATGCATACATTAAAATGATGATTTTGGGTTGCTTCCTAGCACCATAGTAAATAGATGTCAACCTTATTAATAATTTATTGATATCTGTTTAATAATATATATTTCTTCAATGTATTTTAGCTGAAATGCTTCAATATTCATTCACATATTAGTGTTTTATAGATTTAAAATTATTATAGGAAAAGATATATTTTTAAGACACAATAAAAATAACTAGTCCCTTTCAATTTTGTAATTTTTTTCCCTACACAAATTGTCAATGAGTTATTCAGTGTAATACAAAAAGCAAAAAACCAAATGTTTGCTTTTTGTTTTGTTTTGTTTCCCTTGGGGGTTTGTGAGTTTTGATGTACTGTAATTGAGATTGTTTTCAGCATACATGACTAGATTGTCAAGATTAAGTTCATGTTTAATTTACAGCATCATTTGTACAGTTTTAAACATTTAAACTCAGCTTTCATTATTGTGAAAATGTAGGCGATGCTTACTTTAATGTGACTTTGTGTATTTGTGTATTGAAATTCAAGTATCTCCAATCCCACACCCACCCACCTTCATTAACAGCCTGTGAGTAAGCATAAGCAAAATTTACACTTTGGGTCTGAAAAGTGTATGTGTTCAGAGTGATGAAGAAGACCATTCTTTGCTCTGTGTAAGCTTGATTGGTTGTGGATGGACAGAAGTACGGGTCAGAAGATGCCAGTAAGAGCATCATAGAGACCCATGTGAAAGGAAAGGTCACATGTGGGAAAGAATAGAAAAATCTGCATATTTACAGGATGAGAGAGAAAAATGAATAAAAAATAAAGATCCAACCAAGATTATAACTGAGACAATCAGGTCATTGTTGACAAAAATGAAGCTGTGAAGAAGGAAATTTAATCTTTTGTTTATGTTAAAAACAGATCCTATCAAGGCATTATTCTATTTGAATAATTAAAATGAAAGTTCCCTGCTCACCAGGAGGCTTCGTTATATAAGGAATTCATTCACATGCTTATTTATTCATTTACTCATTCTACAAATAGTTTTGAGTACTTATATCTGAAAGATACTACTATTTTCTCTGCGTGGAGTGTGATAGATATTGTGGAGAGGCTTGCAAAAACGCATCATGCTCATAACTCAGATCTTTGAGCATGTTATGTAGATGAGGCTAAAGAGTAAAAGAGGAATTGGGCATTCTTGTTAGGAGAAATTCACAGGATTATTGCATGGGGATGTGGTAGATCAGTCTGCCTGGAGTAATGTGTGGAGAGGATGCCACAGGACAAGGAACTCAGGGTCAGTGGGGTGGGATTGTAGGTGAGCCTGAACACCATGATAAAGATGAAGTAGTGTTTTTGTTGACTGGGCTGGCAGCAGTGAGAAGCCCTCCAAGCCCCCAGAGCATCAGTGACACTGAATTTTTTAAAAGTCAGGCTTATTGGGGTTTACATATAGTTAGGTAATCACCACCACAATCCAGATATAGGATTGTTACATCATGGCACAAAAAGTTCCCTCATGCCCCTTCATAATCTTTCCCTCCCTCAACCTCATCCCCTGGTAACAAATGATATTTTTTTTGTTCCTATAGTCTTAACTTTTCCAAATATAAATGCAATCTACAGCATGTAGCCTTTGATCCTGGCCTTTTTCATTAAACATAATGCATTTGAAATTCATCCGTGCTGTTCTGTTTTCAGTTGCTCCTTCCTTCTTACTGCTGAGTAATATTCAATTGCATGGATATACCAATAGCTTGTTTATCCATTCACCTGCTGAAGGACATTTGGGTTATTTCCAGTTTGGGGGTGATTATGAGTAAATCCACTATATACATTTGCATACAGGTTTTTTTTTAAACATCTTTATTGTGGTATAATTGCTTTACAATGGTGTGTTAGTTTCTGCTTTATAACAAAGTGAATCAGTTATACATATACATATGTTCCCATATCTCTTCCCTCTTGCACCTCCTTCCCTCCCTCCCACCCTCCCTATCCCACCCCTCCAGGCGGTCAAAAAGCACCGAGCCGACATCCCTGTGCCATGCACCTGCTTCCCACTAGCTATCTACCTTACGTTTGTTAGTGTATATATGTCCATGCCTCTCTCTCTTGCCCTGTCACAACTCACCTTTCCCCCTCCCCATATCCTCAAGTCCGTTCTCCAGTAGGTCTGCGTCTTTATTCCTGTCTTACCCCTAGGTTCTTCATGACATTTTTTTTTCTTAAATTCTATATACATGTGTTAGCATATGGTATTTGTCTTTCTCTTTCTGACTTATTTCACTCTGTATGACAGACTCTAGGTCTATCCACCTCATTACAAATAGCTCAATTTTGTTTCTTTTTATGGCTGAGTAATATTCCATTGTATATATGTGCCACATCTTCTATATCCATTCATCCGATGATGGCACTTAGGTTTTCTCCATCTCTGGGCTATTGTAAATAGAGCTGCAATGAACATTTTGGTGCATGACTATTTTTGAATTTTGGTTTTCTCAGGGTATATTCCCAGTAGTGGGATTGCTGGGTCATATGGTAGTTCTATTTGTAGTTTTTTAAGGAACCTCCATACTGTTCTCCATAGTGGCTGAACCAATTCACATTCCCACCAGCAGTGCAAGAGTGTTCCGTTTTCTCCACACCCTCTCCAGCATTTATTGTTTCTAGATTTTTTTTTTTTTTTTTTTTTGGTACGTGGGCCTCTCACTGTTGCGGCCTCTCCCGTTGCGGAGCACAGGCTCTGGACGCGCAGGCTCAGCTGCTCTGCAGCATGTGGGATCCTCCCGGACCGGGGCACGAACCCGCGTCCCCTGCATCGGCAGGCGGACTGCCAACCACTGCGCCACCAGGGAAGCCGTGTTTCTAGATTTTTTGATGATGGCCATTCTGACAGGTGTGACATGATATCTCATTGTAGTTTTGATTTGCATTTCTCTAATAATTAATCATGTTGAGCATTCTTTCATGTGTTTGTTGGCAGTCTGTATATCTTCTTTGGAGAAACGTCTATTTAGGTATTCTGCCCATTTTTGGATTGTGTTGTTTCTTTTTTTGTTATTGAGCTGCATGAGCTGCTTATAAATTTTGGAAATTAATCCTTTGTCAGTTGCTTCATTTGCAAATATTTTCTCCCATTCTGAGGGTTGTCTTTTCGTCTTGTTTATGGTTTCCTTTGCTGTACAAAAGCTTTGAAGTTTCATTAGGTCCCATTTGTTTATTTTTGGTTTTATTTCCATTTCTCTAGGAGGTGGGTCAAAAAGGATCTTGCTGTGATTTATGTCATAGAGTGTTCTGCCTACGTTTTCCTCTAAGAGTTTGATAGTTTCTGGCCTTACATTTAGGTCTTTAATCCATTTTGAGCTTATTTTTGTGTATGGTGTTAGAGAGTGATCTAATTTCGTACTTTTACATGTACCTGTCCAGTTAACCAAGCACCACTTATTGAAGAGGCTGTCCTTTCTCCACTGTACATTTCTGCCTCCTTTATCAAAGATAAGGTGTCCATATGTGCGTGGGTTTATTTCTAGGCTTCCTATCCTGTTCCATTGATCTATCTTTCTGTTTTTGTGCCAGTACCATACTGTCTTGTTTACTGTAGCTTTGTAGTATAGTCTGAAGTCAGGTAGCCTGATTCCTCCAGCTCCATTTTTCATTCTCAAGATTGCTTTGGCTATTCGGGGTCTTTTGTGTTTCCATACAAATTGTGAAATTTTTTTGTTCTACTCCTGTGAAAAATGCCAGGGGTAGTTTGATAGGGATTGCATTGAATCTGTAGAATGCTTTGGGTAGTAGAGTCATTTTCACAATGTTGATTCTTCCAATCCAAGAACATGGTATATCTCTCCATCTATTTGTATCATCTTTAATTTCTTTCATCAGTGTCTTATAATTTTCTGCATACAGGTCTTTTGTCTCCTTAGGTAGGTTTACTCCTAGATTTTTTATTCTTTTTGTTGCAATGGTAAATGGGAGTGTTTTCTTGATTTCACTTTCAGATTTTTCATCATTAGTTTATAGGAATGCCAGAGATTTCTGTGCATTAATTTTATATCCTGCTACTTTACCAAATTCATTGATTAGCTCTAGTAGTTTTCTGGTAGCATCTTTAGAATTCTCTATGTAGAGTATCATGTCATCTGCAAATAGTGACAGCTTTACTTCTTCTTTTCCGATTTGGATTCTTTTTGTTTCCTTTTCTTCTATGATTGCTGTGGCTAAAACTTCCAAAACTATGTTGAATAAGAGTGGTGAGAGTGGGCAACCTTGTCTTGTTCCTGATCTTAGTGGAAATGCTTTCAGTTTTTCACCATTGACAATAATGTTGGCCGTGGGCTTGTCATATATGGCCTTTATTATGTTGAGGAAAGTTCCCTCTATGCCTACTTTCTGCAGTGTTTTTATCATAAATGGGCATTGAATTTTGTTGAAAGCTTTCTCTGCATCTATTGAGATGATCATATGGGTTTTCTCCTTCAGTTTGTTAATATAGTTTATCACATTGATAGATTTGCATATATTGAAGAATCCTTGCATTCTTGGAATGAACCCCACTTGATCATGGTGTATGATCCTTTTAATGTGCTGTTGGATTCTGTTTGCTAGTATTTTGTTGAGGATTTTTGCATCTATATTCATCAGTGATATTGGCCTGTAGTTTTCTTTCTTTGTGACATCCTTGTCTGGTTTTGGTATCAAGGTGATGGTGGCCTCGTAGAAGGAATTTGGGAGTGTTCCTCCCTCTGCTATATTTTGGAAGAGTTTGAGAAGGATAGGTGTTATCTCTTCTCTAAATGTTTGATAGAATTCGCCTGTGAAGCCATCTTGTCCTGGGCTTTTGTTTGTTGGAAGACTTTTAATCACAGTTTCAATTTCAGTGCTTGTGATTGGTCTGTTCATATTTTCTCTTTCTTCCTGATTCAGTCTTGGCAGGTTGTGCATTTCTAAGAATTTGTCCATTTCTTCCAGGTTGTCCATTTTATTGACATAGAGTTACTTGTAGTAATCTCTCATGATCTTTTGTATTTCTGCAGTGTCAGTTGTTACTTCTCCTTTTTCATTTCTAATTCTATTGATTTGAGTCTTCTCCCTTTTTTTCTTGATGAGTCTGGATAATGGTTTATCTATTTTGTTTATCTTCTCAAAGAACCAGGTTTTAGTTTTATTGATCTTTGCTATTGTTTCCTTCATTTCTTTTTCATTTATTTCTAATCTGATTTTTATGATTTCTTTCCTTCTGCTAACTTTGGGTTTTTTTTGTTCTTCTTTCTCTAATTGCTTGAGGTGCAAGGTTAGGTTGTTTATTCAAGATGTTTCCTGCTTCTTAAGGTGGGCTTGTATTGCTATAAACTTCCCTCTTAGAACTGCTTTTGCTGCATCCCATAGGTTTTGGGTCATTGTGTCTCCATTGTCATTTGTTTCTAGGTATTTTTTTATTTCCCCTTTGATTTCTTCAACATACAGGTTTTTAATAATGCACTTTAATATATCTTCTTCACACTGGTTTAGCTTCTAGGCTTTGAGTCAATAAAACCATTTCTTCTTCATTTCAGGTTTTTAAAAATGCATGTGTTAATGGATTAAATTAGTATTATCAAACCCCTTATTTATGAGTTAAATTTTATTAATGGCAGTGAGAAAATGTTTTATAAGATACCTATGAAATGGAAGCCATAAGAAAAATAAAAGAAAATAAGGCAGTGACAGGGGAAGTTGGCAGTATTCAAAAGTAACTTTTGCCAAATGAGCCATCAAAAAATGCTGAATGTACTGTCCATGTACTATGCATAAGGCAATGTGCTGTGATGTGTGGAGGGATTAAAAGTGTGATACTCAGTTCTTTATCCTCTGTTATGTAAAAATATTTTTAAAACTTTAATTAATACCTGACACTATATTACACATATATTTATGTCTCTCCCTCATTACAAAGTAAACTCTACAGACAAGATGTGCTTTTTGTTTTGTTATTTTGTATTTTCTTCATGTTTGTTTTTAAGCACTGTATTTTCAACACTTAGAAAAATATCTGGCATATAGTAGAACTTAACATATATTTTTGAAAGTATAAACAAGGAGATAAAACATTATAAGAAACTAAGAAGACATCATAAGTTAATTTGATTGATTGACAGTGGAGGTGACCAATAAGTGTTAAAAGTTTGGAGTGTGTGGGCAGTGTTAAATAGACTACTATTAAATAGTTCCTAAATAGTTATTAAATATTTCTCAAATATTTACTAAATAAGAAAGTGGAGAAGTTTGCTAAAGAGTTTTCTTTAGATTTTGTTGCTTCTTATGATGAATGTACCTGTTCGTCACATGTAAACCATATTTCAATTAATATGAGACCACATCAGATATAAAATGTACAATTAGTTTGTGTATCACTAAGTAGAATTAAAGACTGTAACATAAATTATAATCTTCCATTGTCTATAAAAGGTATCCCAGTTAAAAGACGTTAAATGCAAAATTTTCTAATTATAAAATTAATTAAATATAAAATTTTTGCAAAGTTTAAGTAAGATGATATATTTAAAAATACCTTATAAGCTATAAAAATTTATATAAATGATAGATACTATACTTTACCCCAAAATTTAGTGTCTTGACCCAAATTAACACAAAAATTTAGCAAAGAAAATGTATGAATATACATATAATATACAAAAAAGACATATATACATTTAGGGTAAATCATTACTTGAATGAATATAAAATTATTACTTGTGTGTATATAGAAGTTCATGTGAAAAGTGACCATATACTCTCTGGAAGCAACAACAATGTGATCAGAACACCTGCAGGGTTAGCAAAATTTTAGACCCTTTTAATTGAATTACTTTGTCCAGGTATAAAAGATTATAGTCCAGTATTTTTAAAAATTAACATATTTTTGTCTACTTACCATGTGCAGGCATTGTGTTAAGCTGTTAACAATTCTATAAGTCAATTGCTAGTATTATAGATGGAGAGACAGAGGCACAGAGAGGGTCAGGAACTTGCCCAAGATTTTTCTAACAAGGAGCAGAGCTTAGCTGTAAACAAAGTCAGTCTGACACCAGAGCTTAAGCTCTTAACTTCTATTCAGCGGCTCTTCATGTGGAGCACTGGGTTCGGGCACCATGCTTGAACAGTTCATGACAAACAAGCTTGGTTTCAGAGCTGTCTGTATGGATGATGTGGGCTTGGACCCTAATTTTTCTGAATGGATGAACAAAATATAGGACTTAGTGTGAACATAGTAGCTGTCTTCAAAGATGTCAAGAGCCAGAGAGCATTATCAATCAAATGTTTGGCAGGGGCAGCAGAGATTCTCAAGTATCAGATTTTAGTTGGCTATCATGTAAATCTTAGAAAAGACCAGTGGCTACCATTGTGGAATGAACTTCCTCAAGAGGCAGTAAGTGTCTTTTCATTGGAGTGTTCAACAGAAGATGGATGAAGACAGAATTGAGGTATTTTGTAGAAGAATGAGCTGAGTAACTTTAAAGTACTTTCCAGCTCTAATATTATGTGATATGTAGATATAAAACAAGTTTAGGGGCAGATTACCTCTCAAATTCCCATTAAACATTTTTTTTCCCTGATGGATACCAAATCTGTCAAATACTGCATCTGTTGAATCACTGGGTATATTTTAATGACAACTTAATAAAATGTATTTTCTTGATTACTAAATAAAAATGGCTGAATATACTGTGAAATTTTCTAGTTAAGAATAAATGCTAACGTAAAATTTCACCTAGCTTACTAAAATTCACCTGTCATAGTGAAGAACTTCAGTTTAGCGTCTACTTTTAATTTAATATTTTTCTATGACTAACAATCATTAATTTATTTTTAAAAATCTAGTAAAAAAAGATTTTCACTAGACATGAAACATATGTTTCACTGAAGCATGTGTTCTTCAAAAAGATATCTTTTTGAGATATATTAGGAGTACCTCTTATTGTTTATATTTTTAAAATTCAAATTTCTTTCTTAATACCACTACTATAATCCATGCAAGTAAATATTTTTAGCAGAGTTTGTGGTTAAGGAGAATGCAGAAATACAAATGATTTGTTTGGACTTTTTTATTTTCCTCACCAGAGAAATTTGGAACCCTTCCTTATGCTTCCTGAATTAGTGTTTTATTTTGACTGTCTAAGAGATAACTGTTATCTCTTTAACTTTTATTTTCGCTATGTCTAGAAAAATATTTCCACTGAGATTCTTAATATATCGATGATTATAATAATCATAAAATACAACTAGATTTAAATTCAGATTTTAGATCCTCAGAAGGTACTTGATGAACACATAAGTAATCCCAAACTGATCCCCTACAGGTTTTTATTTTTCATTAAAAATAGAAATCGTTGAAAAATATTTTCTACCCTTTGAACATATATGTAGGACACAAGCTATATTTTCTTGAAAAACAGGAAAATCTAAAGAACATTAGTAAAGTTGGACAGTTTATTGTCTTATCCAAAAATTAGGTCACCAATGCCTCTGGTACAAGAATGAAAGTGGATTAACTCAACCTGGAATGAAAAGGAGACCAGCATGACTATTGCACCCTGAGTTCTGAATACCTTATTTATGTCTAAATTAATTGTTAATTTTATATATTTTTAGAAAAAAAAAAGGAAATAGTCATTTTTTTTTCCTAATCTCCACCTGCCTGTTGTTAGTATGTGGCATAATGGTCTGAATGAGCTGAGGAAATTATTGCTTAGGACTCTGACTAGTTCCAGGACAGAAGCTTGCTGGTTTTCATTTCCTAATTTGTCAAAGAGAAACTCCTGGGAAGATGAACCTGAAAACTCACAGCTCTATCAAGCAGTATCTTGCTCAGGCCTCATTTATTCTTCAACATATGTTATTTTGAGTAACATTATATATGTATGTGTTGTGATCACTTTTCAACATGTATTGTTCTACTAGACTATAAATATAAATAATAATAGGTAACATTTATTGAGCTAAAACTCTGTCCTGTACCCAGAGAATTACCAAATTAGACTTAGATGAAAAACAGTCTTAATAATGGCTACTATTTACTGATGTCTAACCATATATCAGTTACTATGCTAAACACTTCACATGCATAATTTTATTAAAACCTATAAACAATCCTCTATAGAAAGCTCTTTTTTAGATCCATTTTGCTAATGAGGGAACAGAAGTACAAATGTTAATAATAATTTTCTCCAAGTCATATGTCTAGGATGTGAAAGTCAGAATTTAAAACCAGTTTGTCGAATCCCAAGCCTGTGCTCTTACTTTACTGTCTTTCTCTACTTAAAATAATCCTAGTGAATGTATATGTTCCCTACCTTTCTGCTTCCTTACACGATGGTGTCTTCATTGGAAAGGAGGCTAAAAGTCAGGAAGTCAAAGGGCACACATTCTTCCTATCGACTCCACCATGTGATTTCTCAGGCCACGTTTGAATTCCTCTGATAAAAGGGAACTCAATTCACCTAAGAAAACCAGTTTTATCCTTGAGTATCTAATATTATTAGACAAAATGAGTTATCGTGGGAGAATAAAAGAAAAAAACCATCTTTTCCAAAGTGTGTCACAATTTAAAAATGCCACATGCCTGATTTGATTTTAATCTCCAAATCATCCTCTGTGTTAGTTCACATATGTACTATAATTATCCCTATTTTATAGATAATGGAACTCACCAAAAGATTCGGTGGCTTCATGCATTCAGCCATTCAATAAATTTTTGTCTGTACCTTCTATATGCCTGTTACCTTCTAAACTATTGGGGATAGAGAAATAAATAATATATAGCTCTACTCTTGAGGTCTTTAGAGACCATGACATTTTAGGGGCTCAGATTCCTTCAGTGTAGCTACTCTGCTTCCTTTCTTAGTACTGAATTGTCATCACCAGAAAAATTCAAGTAGTACCCATGTGATATTATGATTTCCTTAAGGTTTCAAAGTGCTCATAAAATGGTGGTATTCTCCAAACATTTGTAGGAAGAGTGTCCTAGCAGATTGCTACACACACACATACACATATATACATATACATACATGCACACATACATATGTGTGTGTATGCATATTCACTACACACAATTATTTCTGGAATTAAGCACTTATCAGTTTGTAGCTTTGCAATTTAAGAACACCTTTTTTCAGCATACAAGTGGGAAGAGACAGAGAGGAATATCACACAGGATGTTTTATAGCCAAGTTTGGAAGTACATCACTTTTCCCTTAGTACAATGGAAGTACATCACTTTTGAACTTAGTCACATGATCTCACCTAAGACACAGGAGTGACTGGGAAATGAAATCTTACAGTGTGCTCAGGAAGGTAATGGAATGGTTGTGTAACTATAGTACCGGCTCTGTTTCACTTAAGATTTAAAAACTAATTTTAATATTCTAATAGGTTACAGGGGAGAAGTCATCTGATTATTTCTATAAATACAAAAAAGGGTTTAATAAAATTTAACATCCATTCATGACTTAAAAAAAACAAAACATTTCTTAGCAAATTAGGAATAAGAGAAGCCCCTGAAAAGTGATGAAGAATAGCTTATTAAAAATCTCTAGCTGTCATCATAGCTAATGATGACACATTGAAAGCATTCCCTTTAACACCAGAACTAAGTTAAGAATATTTGCTATTGTCACATCAATTCACCAGTTTATTAGTCGGTCCTTGTCAGCACACAGTAGGATAAAAGAAAATGTTTAAGGATTGGAGAAGAAGATACACAGCTGCCATTAGTAACAGACAATATCCATGTCTTGAAACTCCCAAATATCTCACAGATAGTTTACCAAGGTTGATGTATACAAAATCAGTATACATTTTCATAAACTAGCAGTAAACAGTTCAAAAACATATTTTAGGTGCCATTTGAAGAGCATCAAAATATACAAGGTAGATCAAAATATATACTAATATAAATATTATACTGTATATAATATACAACAGTATATATACAAATTCAGATTTATATATATACATACAGATACAAAAATATACAGATGATAATCATTTGTGGAAAGACATGAAAAAACCTATATTAAAGGTGGGATATAACATGCTTATGAATTGGAAGTCTTTTTTTTTTTAACATCTTTATTAGAGTATAATTGCTTTACAATGGTGTGTTAGTTTCTGCTTTATAACAAAGTGAATCAGTTATACATATACATATGTTCCCATATCTCTTCCCTCTTGTGTCTCCCTCCCACCCTCCCTATCCCACCCCTCTAGGTGGTCACAAAGCACCGAGCTGATCTCCCTGTGCTATGCGGCTGCTTCCCACTAGCTATCTATTTTACATTTGGTAGTGTATATATGTCCATGCCACTCTCTCACTTTGTCCCAGCTTACCCTTCCCCCTCCCTGTATCCTCAAGTCCGTTCTCTAATAGGTCTGCATCTTTTGAATTGGAAGTCTTAACCTTGTAAAACCTCTATTAATATTACAGAATTTAATATTGTAGGAAGGCAAATGATCTTAGCATTTAGATCTCAGCTAAAATGTCACCTGCTCAAAGAGGTCTTCCCTGAACAGTCATTCCAAAGTAGCCACCCAGGCACTTTCACAGGTAACACCCTATTTTAATTAACTACACAGTACTTTACATCATTTAATAATTCCCTTGTTATTTAAAATGTATTTATGTATGGGTGAATATATGTGTTTCTTCCTTCATTAAAATCTAAGCTTCATGAGAAGAGGGACATTGTCTACTTTCAATGCTGCTGTATCTTCAGCATGCAAAACATCATCTGACCTAGAGAGGAAATGCAACAACAATTCATGTTGCATTATGATTGTATCATTGTCAAGCTATCTGGCTTGTTGCATACTTGTGTTTTGTTACAGTGCTTTCTTTGTGTAGGAAATCAATGCATGTTAAAATAGCTATCAAAAAAACAACAAAAATTTCTACTTAATGTATTTTAGAAGTAGAAAGGCTGTTATATTAATTTTAACTATTGCAAAGTAAATTAGATTTTAATTGGATTACTACTTTGTCTCTTGTCGATCTGACAGAGGCATGGTGAAAATGAATACTTAGAATTGAAGCACTTTGCTTCTTAATCGTAAAGCCAAGTCAAAATTTTTAAGATAGAGAAAGAAATCAATGACATTTGAGTAGCTTGGGGCAGGAGCCAGAAAAACACATTGTATGATATTGTGTGAGAACAACTATGAAATCAATAGAACTTCTGAGATTAAAAATATTAGACTATTAAATCCAAAAGTTTAGTCACTAATATTTTCCCTTGAGATTATTTTGCTAAGCAAGAAGAGTAGTTGTTTGCCAAGGAAAGACAAAATTAAATTAAAAATATTCACATGCACATTATCAAAGAAATTTGGATATGAAACAAACATGTTTTAAAATTGTGCCTATGCTCATACTCCCTGCATGTTCTTAGTTCCAGGTTGTCTTAGCACATCTAGAATAACATGTGTAGAGCCCACCAGATATATCTTTAACACTTTGAGTGAATTAACTCAAACTCAAACATAAAATGGTTTATTTTTATATCAAAAAAGTAATATACTTGCAATGTAGAAATTCTAAAGAAAAAACAGTATAAAGAATATTTAAAGTTTTAACTGTATATAGTGTTAGTATTTTGGTGAAACTTTTTCTTTGCATATTATTTTCATTTTAAATTTAATTTCTGAGTAGATAAAACATTCATTTGCTTTCAAAATCAAAACTGTATTAAATGTTTACATTGAAAGTCTTACTTCCCATCCATCCTTATTCTCCACTCCACACGCACACTCTCCCTATAGATAACTACTTTTTGTAACTGAAATATAGTTGATTTACAATATTATATTAGTTTCAGGTGTATAGCATGGTGATTGAATATATTTATAGATTATACTCCATTTAAAGTTATTATAAATATTGGCTATATTTCCTGTGCTGTACAATATATCTTCATAGCTTATTTATTTTATACATAGTAGTTCATACCACTTAGTCCCCTACCCCTGTGCTGCTTCTCTCCCCTGCCCTCTCCCCACTGATAGCCGCTAATTTGTTCTCTGTATCTATGAGTCTGCTTCTGTTTTGTTATATTCATTCATGTGTTTTATTTTTTGGATTGCACATATAAGTGATAACATGCAGTATTTGTCTTTCTCTGTCTCATTTATTTCACTAAGCATTACCCTTCATGTCCATCCATGTTGTTGCAAATGGCAAAATTTCATTCTTTTCTATGGCTGGGTAGTACTCCATTGTTTGTGTGTGTCTGTGTGTCTGTGTATATATGCAACATCTTTTTTATCCATTCATCTGTTGATGGGCACTTAGGTTGCTTCCATATCTTGGCTATTGTAAATAACGATGCTGTGAACACTGGGGTGCATATACACAGATAACTACTTTGATTAGTGTCATGTATATTCTTCCCATGATTTTTTATGTGAATAAAGCCAAATACATATATATGTTCTTGTTATTATTTCTTTATTATTTAAAATATAGCATACTGAATGCTTATTTCTAAATTGAGCTATCCTTCTTTCTAATACATCCCATAGAGAACTATTAATATATGTATTCTCATATATATTCTTTAATAGATATAGCTTATTTTATTTTTTGTGGCTGCATAATATTCCATTACCCAGATATATCATCATCTATTTAACCAATTTTTCATTGATGGACACTTGAGTTGTTTCAAATCCCGTTATTACAAACAATGCTGTTTGTAAAGCAAGTGACCTTGCAAATAAACCATTTCTTATGTGTGTGGGTGTGATAAATCGTACCAGTGTGCCCTCTGTATAAATTTTACCGTTTTGCCCTCCTACCACCAGTGGATGAGAGTAATGTTTTCCTTAGCAACAGACTATGTTGTCAAACTTTTGTAATTTTGAAAAAGCATATTATCTTTACAAAAATAAATATCACACTGTATTTACAATTTCAGCACTGTATTTTAAGGATTACATAGAACATAATTAATTGTAGGTCAAAGAAGTAGAAGCATGCCAATAAAAATAGGTGTCCAATAAGCCAAAGGAGATTTTTCATTTTAAAGTTCAAAATGTAAAAAGCAACTGTGTGATTAAGTCCTACTTTGCCTTTTTCCTGTTAATGACTTTTTTCCTCTTAGTTGTACTTCTCAGTTTTAAGATTCAAATATATGGAAAGTTATTAAATCAACTATAAAATAATTTTACTTGGTTGTTAAAAAATTAGCATGATCACTTAATTCAGCATCCCAGATTATTTTGGTATTATAAATTTAGCTATTATACCGTTTCTTCCAAGGTTAAACCTAGGTCTTTTCCGCTTTACTTTTTAAACACACAAAGGGTTTATTAGTTGATTAAGATAAAGGATTAAATGAAAGTTTTAATTATTAACAACTTTCTGGTCCATTGATAATGGCTTATTGGACTTTTCTCTTTAGGGTTCCAGATTTTCCCTTAATAAACATTATATAGCTATCACTGTTTTTGCTCTTTATATCTCTTTCATAATGAGACATAAACTCAAAAACATGTTTTTTTCTTTTCTCTTCTCCTCCCATAGACTTTGCTTCAAACTTTTGGCATTTATCACCCCCTGAGCAGCTGACATTTATTTTTCTAATTGAGAAATAATAATAAATGTGGTAAAATAGCATATACTGTTGGACATGAAATAAAAGGTCAAGGTCCTAGTAACCAGTTGAGAGGGGTTAGCTGTTGAACTCAGTCATTTCTGAATAAGGACTCTTACTTAACCTTGCCACAGATATTCCGTCCTGGAATCCCAGGACATGAGGTGACACTGGTTTAATCAATTCCTCCTATTGAGAGCAGAGGGTTGGATGAGGAGGGATTTTCTTTAGCTAACACCTATTTGAATGTCTTGCACACTGTGGATTCTCCCCTCAAATCCCTGGCTAGTTAAAATTTAGGCACCACTTACCAGCACTTGAGAATTAGCAGTGGACTCCTTTCAAAATGTCAGCTGTTTGTAAACTCCTCCCTAGGGGTCATTAGAAAGCTTGTTTCAAAGCCTTTATATGTATTTGTTTCCTTTGGCTACTGTAACAAATTACCACAAACTTGTTGGCTTAAAACAACAGAAATTTATTCTCTCACAGTTCTGGAGTCCAGAAAGTCCAAACTCAAGGTGTAGGCAGGGCCAAACTCCCTTCAGAGGTGCTAGGATGGAACTTTCCAGCTCCTGGTGACAGCATTTCTTGGTTTGCAACTGTGTCATTCCAGTCTTTGCCTCCCTTTTCTCATCACCCTCTCCTCTGTGTGTGCAACAGATCTCCCTGTGTCGAGCTCTTGTAAAGGCACTTGGCATTGTACTTAAGGTCCACACAGATAATTCAGGATAATTCTCTGTTAGGATCCTTAACTTAATCATATCTGCAGAGACCATTTTCGCAATAGAATAACATTCCCAGGTTCCAGGGATTAGGACCTGATATCTTCTAGTGGCCAATATTCAGAGTATTGTACTATATTTAGATATGTTCTAGAACTATCTTCAACAGTCCTTACCGCAAGGCAGTATAACTTTGAGACTCCAAAATGCTTATTCAACCCTACCTTCTACTGTCATTTTTCTTTGCGTTAAAAATATGTTTGGGGCTTCCCTGGTGGCGCAGTGGTTGAGAGTCCGCCTACCGATGCAGGGGACACGGGTTCGGGTTCGTGCCCTAGTCCGGGAAGATCCCACATGCCGCGGAGCGGCTGGGCCCGTGAGCCATGGCCACTGAGCCTGCGCGTCCGGAGCCTGTGCTCCGCAACGGGAGAGGCCACAACAGTGAGAGGTCTGCGTACCGCAAAAAAAAAAAAAAAGTTTGTATATTTTTCCTTAGTACACAGTAATACGTGCTCATTATTTTAACTTTTTAAAAAAATAAGAAAAACTTAGCAAAATAAAAATTATTTATGACCTGGCTATCTGAAGATTATCTATACTAACATTCCATTTTTTCTAAGCATTTTGGCATTCTCAACACATAGTACATACTAAATATATGTTTGATGAATAAACAGGTAAGTGAATGAATGAATAAATCACACTGCAGCTTTCTATCATATAAAAAATACTAGCTAAGGAAGTGGAGCTTGGATTTACAGAAGGTCAAATTGCATCTCTGCACTTCACCAGCTGCATGCTACTCAACTTATTTATGCTTCAACCTTCCTTCTGTAAAGTGGACAGTGGTAATTGTACCTCCACACATGGTATTCTAGAAGATTAAAATGTACATCAGAGTGCTGGCACACAGTAAGTCTCAGCAGATGGTTAGCTGTAATGATTCAAGATGGAAAAGGGGGATTTCACTCTGAAGGGAAGAATTTGGGGTAGAAATTGTTGGGGGATAGAGTTTGTGTCAACAGTTGGATTTTTTTTCTTCCAATTACAATGTTTCAAAAATGGCATGGGGCACCTTAAGAAAGGTTGTGAGATAGATGTCGTGGGAAAATTCTGGATGCCTGTGGTATCGCAAAGGGATTCATGTATTAGATAAGCGTGAAAAAAGTAATTTCTAAGGTATCTACCAATTTTGAGAGTGTAATTATAGAATTTTGGTTTTAGAATAATGTCTTCCTTTTTCCACATTTTCAATCTGTTTTTTCCCCTGTAGTCAAGGAATTTCTCCATTGTCCAATTAATTAAAAACATGTAGCTAGGATGATAATGTCTGTGTTTCCAGGGAGAATGTTCATTTAGAAGGACCCCATCAGAGAAGAAATTCAAGAACTTCTTCTGTTCTGTCCAGAGGGGGAGTTCACATGGGGCAAGGGATCCTTGTGTCTGAAAAGAAAGATTTAAAAGCTTTTAAATAAATTACATCAAAACACTGCACATATTTTTTTCTATCACAATTATTGCTATCCTGTTAGCCTCCTAGGGTCTGAACATATGTAATAATGTTATGCAAATGCTGTTTTAAAATTAGAGTGAACCCCGAATGACAATGCTTCTCAAGTTCTTAATTTGCAGTTTAGAATATAAAGCATCAAGATGAGACATCTGTATAGAGAATTTATTTCTATTTATTCAGTACTTATAAAACAGTTATGCTATTATGTTTATCATTGTTAATTTAAATAATAGTTTGGAAACATTAACACTGCTTAGGTCAGTGTTCCCCAAGCAGTTTGCACTGCAGAATTATTTTGGTAGATCCTAAATTTGAACCAATTTGCAAGTCTCCCCTTCTCGTAATTCCTTAGAAGCACCCCAGAAATCAGTAAAACTATTTCGGGGGCTAAGAAGAAACTCAATAACTATTTATAAACATTCTTCAAACTGCTTTAAGTAACAGTAATTGATTAGAAATAAGAACATGAATTGGGTTAATAATTAATATAAATAAGTATTTGGAATCTACTGTGCCAGTCTCTTTGCTAGGTGCTTCCTGAGCTTTATTTCCCTTACGTATAAAATGAGAGTCATGACACAGAGTCACGAGGCAAATTAATGATACTGTATAAGTAGAATACACATTTGCTTAGCAAAGTAATATATGGTCAAGAAATGTTAGCAATCATCATTATCAATATCATTTTGCTTTGCTGTTTGTTATTATGATTGCTAATTAGAGGTTTATTTGTTTTAATCTAGTCTTATGGACATGATAGACTGACTTCAAATTTTCTAATTAGTTTACTTCCCTGTTCACTCAACTAGATGATAATACTAGCAGATGTATTTTGAACCTTTACTAGAATCATCCTATTATTTGGGGATTAGCAAAAAATGGACCCAAAATATCTTGCAGACTTCTGGAATATAAGAAAGACTTTTTAAAATATTAAAAACCAACTAAAAATACCATGTACCCAGCATTTTTCTACAAACTACACATATATTAGTTCACAGTTATAAAGTAGGTTGTATTTTTATCCCATTTTAAGGATGAACATGAAGAATAGAAAGGATAAATATCTTGCCTGGAGTCACTTGGCTAATCGGTGGGAGAGTGGGTATCTGAACCTAGGCAGTTTGACTCCAGAGTAAATTTACTTAACCACTGACTTCATTGTAATTTGTAGATTGGGATATGGCTGGAGCACTTGTGGATACAATTTTACGTCCTTTAAAAGCATACAGTAACCTGTTTCCTTCTCATAACAGGGGCTTATCTGTAATAGGTTGGGTTTTTGGGGTTTTTTTTTTTCCAATTTTCTGCCTACCCTGAGTGATTCTCAGATCCAGGAGTACAAGGACATTATTGGACTTTCTAACCATTACATTCTCTGTGCCTAAGACAGGGCCTGGCACATGCTAGGTGTTATTTAATAACTATTTGTTGAATGAATTAATGAAGTTACTTGATACAAAGAAGAAAATCACACTGATCTACGCTATTAAAACCTAATCTATTTTACTCTACTAAACATTGTTGAGTAATATTTATTTCACCTTGATATCATTTTCAAACCTCTGTCTAGTCACATTAAAAATACACATATATTATCAAGCTGAGACTTTGCCTTGTTCCTTGTGATGCTCATGATCATTGTTCATGCTGGAAAAAAAATCTCATTATTGTGCTTATGAAACTAACGAAGCTACTGCATATGCATACATTTTTCCAATCCAAATCTCAGAGAATAATATCACCATGCTTACTTTCAACAGCATCTAGTCTTACCCCAATATCTTGTGGTTTTGGCTCAATGATCTGATATTAACTAGAGATGAGCTGCTTTTCTAATAGCAATTTTAGCTGAAAGCAAAATACTAGTATGGTTCTGAATTATGTTTCTTTTGCCAACTCTTAGTTTTCAACTATAAAAAAAAAGAATTTAGCATATTATTCCATTTTGAAGTTTTAAAGATGCTTTATAAAAGGGATATTCCCTATAGGGGAGAAAAATAAGTGTAATTCCATTCTGAATATGCTGATTAACTATTGCCATATAATTATTGCCATATGTAGTGAACTGTCAAAAAGAGTACATCCCCTTTCTTGTACTTGAGCCTCTTCTCTCTGATCATCCAAAATTTGCAGTGAGGTATATTGAACATCATGGGTTAATATGCCATTTCTTAAAAAACTCAAGAATATTTGCACCCTGGATATTTTGTCACTAAAGATCCACAGCAAGAAATTGATGGCTCTACCTCAAAAGGTGTAATTGAAGAGTGTGTGGTAAAGAAATTATTTACAATTTGTTGGAAAGGTTACTGGAAACTAAAAGGATAGTGAAAAAGCTCTGGGGCTAAAAAGAGGGAGGAACCCATTACCACTCTGGTCTACTGGCACCTGCAGAAGCCTGAAGGTCTAGGAGTTGTGGACTAAGTCAATACAACTAGGGTCAAATTGCTGCCTAGCATGGAGGGAGAGTTATCTTGGCTTGACTCTGGTGGCTTCTGACTTCCTGCTGTGGCCTTGAAACCAACCTGAAGCCAGAGGTCAAGAGAGCCTGGTTTATGCAATTTGTAGAGGTTAGTCTCCTAGGGTACAGAATAGAGTGATGGGTTGATAGACGATCTGGAGGGCAAATAAGGAATACCCAGCATAGCTACTAACAAAAAATTAAAGAATTGAGTTTGGGCTCAAGAGCATGGGTCTCATGGAGCTTGAATCGTCCTAATTTCCCATTTCTAACAAGAGGCATCAACTTTCTTTCAGATATACAGAAGAGAAAAACTGAAGTCATCTTGACTCTTCCTTCTTCATTCCCTGAGTTAAAGATATGACCAGTTTCTTTCATATTTCCTCAAAATAGATCTCTAATAATTCATCTCTAATGCAAATTTATGCCATTTCTACTGCTGACACCTTTATGTCTTGACTTTGCTCTCTTATGTCAAATTAATTGCTTTGTGGTAACAAACTTCTAAGAGGTGGTATTTTTAAATCTCCTGCTTTGCTCAAGAACCTACTCTGGTTCTCAGCTGTCATGGACATCAAGTGCAACGTCCTCTGCCTAGTGTTCGACTTCCCACAGCATGTCCTCAACATCACCAAGAAGCCTTACTTCCTAACTATTCCTCCACATGAATCTTCTCCTTAGTCTAACGTGCTCTGCACATATGGTTCTAATTACTGTTTTGCTGATACTACGTCCTCCATTTGGGAAGATTACCCCTAGCTCGCTAAATCTTAAAACCTTAACCTCCTTTAAAAACCATTTTCTTCATATTATCTTTCGAACTAATCAGACTGCCCTTATGGCACTCTCTTCTTAAACTTTTACTTTATATATATATATATTTTTTCAACCTACTTTGACACTCACTTGTTCAATAGTTATATACTGTTATTCTTCTATTGAGAGTAGAGTTTATTTCTTTCAAATACCTCACATCACCTGAGATAGTTCTAGAAATATTATCTGACATATGGTAGTGTCTCAATACATTATGTTTTAATCAGATGAGGTACTTGAATTGTATTTGTTTATTAGTTGTTTGTTTGGTTAGTTAGTTTACGGCAACTCTGGAAGAATTAACCAAACCCACACAAACAGTGCATACTTTTTGACTACTAATTTCTCTTGTAGGTATTTGTCCTAAAGAATAAGTTAAGGAGAAGCTCAAAGGCTTAACTTCACGGATGTTCATGGAAATGTTATATGTAATAACAGTTACAAAAAATCATAAACACTTTACAATAATAAAGGATGTGATAGTATGCATATTCAAGGAAGTAATGTACTATGCTATTCAGCTTTTTAAAATGATGTAGATTATTAAACTGACATAATAACAATATATGACTTAAGTTTTGAAGCAGATAATAAATATTTTGACTACTATTTTTGTAAAAATTACTGTATATGTTAATACACACTTTTACATAAATACATACCAATATGGATAGGTGCATATGGTGTTAATATTGGTTATCTATGGTGGTGGGTAAATTATAGATTTTTGTTTGTTTATGTGCATTTTCTGACAATATATACACTGCAAAATACTTAGAAGATAACTATCACAATTAACACCCTTCTTTTAGTTATAGATATTAACTGCTTTGTTTCTATACAAGGTGATCAAGTTAGTTGTTTCAATTAAATGACTTTATTTTACTTACTGAATGACTTAATGAACTAACCACAGAAAAGGTTTGGCAATTGCAGTATATCCTGCCCTAAACATTGCCTCCTGATAAGTAAACTATTATTTTTACATCACAATTTGTTTGGAAAACTGTCAAAATATAAATATAACGTCAAATTTGAAAATGAAAATGATAATTTCAGCCAGAAGTAGCTATTTCTCATCTACAAAAAAGACAACAAAGGATAGCATTACTCTGCCTTTTAATTATCAAGTGAAGTTGATTGGGATTTCATAGAGGGGAATAGTTTATGTAGAAGAGTGGCTTGAATTCAACTTATAGGACATATGTACAGTTTAAGATCCTAAATAGAGCCTGAAGACAGAATTAAATATGTCATACGTGTATACATACAAACATACATGCATGCAGAAATGAATGTTGTATCTATCTAGAAGGTTAGATGGTATGTTCTAAAACTGAGCTAAATCACACATTTAATTATTTCACAAAAGCACTTCAGGAAGTAAACGAGTAATTGAAACAACTGATTTTATTACTCTATATAAACCTCTCTATAAATGGTCTTAATTATAATGAATATTTTCAAAGTCTTAGTAATCTTTTAAATTATTTAAAAAATACCAGTAAGTAGAATGGAATCCATAGGCAAGAGGACACTAGATATGATGAGAAGTAGGAAATTTTACTTCCTGGAGGAGGAAAACAAAGGCAGTACCTCCAACACCTCACCTTGTAAGGTGCAGACAGATGGGGAGGTACCCTTCTAACCTCTAATTCCTTAGGTTTTAGTTAGGGAGTGCTATGCTTTATCACTCTAAGCCCAGAAGGAGGGACAAATACAATGACGATAATATTCTCTGCCAAATCAGGCAGAATGAAAGTTGTGTAAAATATTATTTGAGCTAAATATTGCTTAAAGCTGGGAAAATGGACAATATAATATAGTGGATAAGAATATAGGCTTTTGAATCCAGTGTGCTTTGTTTTGAATACTGAGTTTACTGTACTAACAGTACGCATTCACTCAGCAATACCCTTTTTTAAACATTAACCTTATGCCAGGTGAAGTGCTAGGCTTTGGCAGTAGCTTAGGGTAAAAAACACGCATTATGGGTTTCCCTGGTGGCGCAGTGGTTGCGAGTCTGCCTGCCGATGCAGGGGACACGGGTTCGTGCCCCGGTCCGGGAAGATCCCACATGCTGCGGAGCGGCTGGGCCCGTGAGCCATGGCCGCTGAGCCTGTGCGTCCGGAGCCTGTGCTCTGCAACGGGAGAGGCCACAACAATGAGAGGCCCGCGTACCGCAAAAAAAAGAAAACAACAACAACAACAAAAAAAACCATGCATTATATTTGCTCTTTTATAGTTTAATGATAGAGATAAACATTAATTAAATAATCTTACAAATAACATAATTGCATACACTAGTAAATCACTCTAAGGAAAATTCAGGAAGCTATGCAAGTATATTTTAGATGTAGTCAATCTGAAAAATTGGTATAAAACAACCAGAGAAAGAATGTAGTTCTAAGGTAAATGAGAGCATGATGCCATTTATAGAAGGGCAATTGACTAGATCATAGGAAGCATTGAAAGTGTAAGAGTGGAAAAATTAGTTTAAAGGTGTAGGTGGAGCCAGACCTCCCAGAGCTTTATTCTAAGACAAAGGAAAGCCATTGGAGATTTTCAAGCAGGAAAGTTGCAAGATCAAATTTCTGTTTCTAAAGATCACTCTGACCACCTTAAGGAAAAAGAATGGATTAAAAGATGTTCCAGTATTGAGGGGAATTTAATGAATGGGTATTTGAAACATTCCAGATAAGGAGACAACAGTCTCTTGGACTCGGGCTTGGTGGTGGTAAAGTTACAGTAGAATAAAAGTAATGACTGCTACGTTTCTGGCTTTTGCAGCTGATTGCAAGATGGTGCTGAGTTAGGGAATACATAAATAAGACCTGAATTAATTGCATTTTAATTTGACTAAGTTTAGTTTAAGATGCTTTTGAGATATCCAAATGGAAACGTCAAATAAGCTCAAATAATGGAAATAATGTCAAATAATGGAAATAGATTCAGTGTAGACAACTCTTTGCTAGGGAAGGAAAAAAAAAATGAAATGAGAACTGGAGTGGGAGGTGGAGTCAAAGTAACTTTTTAAATAGGACGACTTTTAAATATGTCTCTGTGCTGATGAAAATGATGCACTAAAGAGAAGAAAATCCAACAGAAAAGAGAGGGGATAATCAAGAGAAGGCTATGGCAGCATTGGCTAACTTATTGAGTGTCTCTGCCTTGGTTTTCACAGCTATAAAATGGGAGAAAATAATACCTACCTTATAAGATTATTCTAACAAGTAATATTATGTTGGTTGAATGCTCAGTAAAAATTTTCAGCACACAGAATACATTTAATAAATTGGTGCTTAAAATGAACTAAGCATCTAACACAGTGTTTTGTATATATTAGGTGCTCAACAAATATTTGTTAAATGTTGAATGAATATGATGCTGTTACATGATTTTGGACTAGATGGGAATATAAATGAGTCTGATGCATATTACTGTATCCTGGGTTACAGATGCACCTTGAATATTCACTGATGATGAAATTCAATATTTGCCATCTGATAATGATGTTTGGGACATTTGTGTTCACAGGGTACTATTTTTCTGCCTGGAAATAAAGTCCTTGAACATCCCTGCAATGAAGAGAGCCCAGGGAAATTCCTTTTTGAAGTAGTTCCAGGTAAGATAGTTTTCTGGTTTGATTCAACTATTGCCATTCCATGTTGGTAAAGGTGAAGACAGGTCAGACAGCCTCTATTTTTCTTGAGTCATGGCTAAGAACATTAATTTGACGAGGCAAGGGTCAATGTTGGTTAGTATTTACACAGATAATGATTCCAGGTTTGTACACTGGTACAAATGAACACATGTACACACATACATATGTCCACATGACTATTGGATTTCCATTTGTCCATGAGACTCCAGAGCTGACCAGAAGTCATGACACAGCACTTGTTAGGGACTATTGGAGACAAAGGTAATTTTACAGTGCTCTTGTGGCATGAAATTTGACTAGGTGTTCCAGGTAGAATGCCTTGTCCAGCTGATTCACTGTCATATTTTCTTACAAAACTGCATCTTTTTTTTTTTTTTTTTTTGTGGTACGCGGGCCCCTCACTGCCGTGGCCTCTCCCGTCACGGAGCACAGGCTCCGGACACGCAGGCTCAGCGGCCATGGCTCACGGGCCCAGCCGCTCTGCGGCATGTGGGATCCTCCCGGACCGCGGCACGAACCCGTGTCCCCTGCATCAGTAGGCGGACTCTCAACGACTGCGCCACCAGGGAAGCCCCAAAACTGCATCTTTAAGGAGCCTTTGTTATAAAAACAAAACAAAACAAAAACTCTCCTTAAATAACTGACCAAGGATTGCAGTTCTGTACCTCATCTTCATTCACAACCAACCACTTCCACATGTTTGGCTGGTAGCATTGAGAATGTCTCTGCCAAGTCATCAAATCCTGCAGTAGTTTATGACTGTATGCTGTAGAATCTGAAGATTGTCATTCCAAAAAAAAATTTCTTTTTTTTCAAGTAAGTTCAGGTTGGCTGCAATAATTATGGAAATAAACATATCAATACTATGCCCATAGCTCATTTGAAAAGATGCTTTCTGAATCATTAATACAATATGTAGTAGCTTCTAAATTAGGTTTTATAATTCTGAATCATCTTATGGAGTGACAAGAGAACTGTGCCAAATGCTTCTTTAAAGAGAGAATTGGAAAAACACAATGGCTGCATTGAGAATCCAGTGTTTGAGCCATGAATCTTGGTCATCGCGGTTTTTGGTGTGTCCCTAACATTAGGATGGAATTTCCAAGCAAATGTTTCTGTATTTGTATGAGGATGTGAGGGTTGGTATCACATGATTTTAACCAATTTTTGCAAAATCAAGATTACTTAGGGCTTTTTGCACCAGAAACTCTGGTTGGAAAGGCTGGGGCAAGGCATCTGCATGTGGCACCCTGTGAGCAAGTGAAGCTAAACTAAGCACAAAGGAAAATAGGACTTTTCATTCCTGGCCCTGCTTCACCTGTATACATGGGTGAACCCGTGTTGTGCAGCAGAACTAGAAAGAAACACTCATCCTTCCAGAAGCACCAGCCATGTGGCTGACAGTGTCTTGGTGCTCTGGCCTGGTGTCAGGCCTTAGCCTCTGAAGTGGGAGAGCCAAGTTCAAGACATTGGACCACCAGAGATATCCCGGCCTCGTGTAATATCAATCAGCGAGACCTCTCACAGAGATCACCATCTCAACACTAAGACCCAACTCCACCCAATGGCCAGCAAGCTCCAGTGCTGGATGCCTCATGCCAAACGACTAGCAAGACAGGAACACAACCCCACCGATTAGCAGAGAGGCTGCCTAAAATCAAAATAAGTTCACAGACACCCCAACACACACCACACGAGGCAGCCCTGCCCACCATAAAGACAAGATCCAGCCCCACCCACCAGAACACAGGCACCAGTCCTCTCCACCAGGAAGCCTACACAACCCACTGAAACAACCTCACCCACTGGGGGCAGACACCAAACAACGGGAACTACAAACCTGCAGCCTGCGAAAAGGAGACCCCAAACACAGTAAGTTAAACAAAATGAGAAGACAGAGAAATATGCAGCAGATGAAGGAGTGAGATAAAAACCCACCAGACCAAACACATGAAGAGGAAATAGGCAGTCTACCTGAAAAATAATTCAGAGTAATGATAGTAAAGATGATCCAACATCTTGGAAACAGAATGGAGAAAATACAAGAAATATTTAACAAGGACCTAGAAGAACTAAAGAGCAAACAAAAAATGATGAATAACCCAATAAATGAAATTAAAAATTCTCTGGAAGGAATCAATAGCAGAATAATTGAGGCAGAAAAACGGATAAGTGACCTGGAAGATAAAAGAGTGGAAATAACTACTGCAGAGCAGAATAAAGAAAAACGAATGAAAAGAATTGAGGACAGTCTCAGAGACTTCTGGAAGAACATTAAATGTACCAACATTCAAATTATAGGGGTCCCAGAAGAAGAAGAGAAAAAGAAAGGGTCTGAGAAAATATTTGAAGAGACTATAGTTCAAAACTTCCCTAACATGGGAAAGGAAATAGTCAACCAAGTCCAGGACGTGCAGAGAGTCCCATACAGAATAAATCCAAGGAGAAGAAAACTAGCAAACTATTAAATAAACTATGAAAAATTAAATACAAGAAAAAATATTAAAAGGGAAAAGCAACAAATAACATATAAAGGAATCCCCAGAAGGTTAACAGCTGATCGTTCAGCAGAAACTCTGCAAGACAGAAGGGAGTGGCAGAACATATTTAAGTGATGAAAGGCAAAAACCTACAACCAAGATTACCCAGCAAGGATCTCATTCAGATTCAATGGAGTAATTAAAAACCTTACAGACAAGCAAAAGCTAAGAGAATTCAGCACCACCAAACCAGCTTTACAACAAATGCTAAAGGAACTTCTCTAGGCAGGAAACACAAGAGAAGGAAAAGACCTACAAAAACAAACCCAAAACAATTGGAAAATGGGAATAGGAACATACATATTGATAATTAACTTAAATGTAAATGGATTAAATGTTCCAAACAAAAGACATAGACTGGCTGAATGAATACAAAAACAAGACCCATATATATGTTGTCAACAAGGACCAGCTTCAGACCTGGGGACACATACAGACTGAAAGTTAGGGGACTGAAAAAGAGATTCCATGCAAATGGAAATCAAAAGAAAGCTGGAGTAGCAATTCTCATATCAGACAAAATAGACTTAAAAATAAAGACTATTACAAGACACAGAGAAGGACACTACATAATGATCAAGGGATAGATCCAAAAAGAAGATATAACAATTGTAAATATTTATGCACTCAACATAGGAGCACCTCAATACATAAGGCAAATACTAACAGCCATATGAGGGGCAATCGACAATAACACATACATAGTAGGGGACTTTAACACCCCACTTTCACCAATGGACAGATCATCCAAGATGAAAATAAATAAGGAAACACAAGCTTTAAATGACACATTAGACAAAATGGACTTAATTGATATTTATAGGACATTCCATTCAAAAACAACAGAATATACTTGCTTCTCAAGTCCTCATGGAACATTCTCCAGGATAGATCATATCTTGGGTCACAAATCAAGGGTTGATAAATTTAAGAAAATTAAAATCGTATCAAGTATCTTTTCCGACCACAACGCAACGAGACTAGATATCAATTACAGGAAAAAAACTGTAAGAAATACAAACACATGGAGGCTAAACAATACACTACTATATAACCAAGAGATCACTGAAGAAATCAAAGAGGAAATCAAAAATCGCCTAGAAAAAAATGACAATGAAAACACGACGACCAGAAACCTATGGGATGCAGCAAAAGCAGTTCTAAGAGGGAAGTTTATAGCAATACAATCCTACCTTAAGAAACAAGAAACATCTCAAATAAACAACCTAACCTTACACCTAAAGCAATTAGAGAAAGAAGAACAAAAAAATCAAAAGTTAGCAAAAGGAAAGGAATCATAAAAATCAGATCAGAAATAAATGAAAAAGAAATGAAGGAAACAATAACAAAGATCAATAAAACTAAAAGCTGGTTCTTTGAGAAGATAAACAAAATTGATTAACCATTAGCCAGACTCATCAAGAAAAAATGAGAGAAGACTCTAATCAACAGAATTAGAAATGAAAAAGGAGAAATAACAACTGACACTGCAGAAATACAAAGGATCATGAGAGATTACTACAAGTAACTCTATGCCAATAAAATGGACAATGTGGAAGAATGGACAAATTCTTAGAAAAGTACAACCTTCCAAGACAGAACCAGGAAGAAGGAGAAAATATAAACAACTAATCGTAAGCACTGAAATTGAAACTGTGATTAAAAATCATCCAACAAACAAAAGCCCAGGACAAGATGGCTTCACAGGCGAATTCTGTCAAACATTTAGAGAAGAGCTAACACCTATCATTCTCAAACTCATCCAAAATATAGCAGAGGGAGGAACACTCCCAAACTCATTCTACAAGGCCATCATCACCCTGATACCAAAACCAGACAAAGATGTCACAAAAAAAGAAAACTACAGGCCAGTATCACTGATGAACATAGATGCAAAAATCCTCAACAAAATACTAGCAAACAGAATCCAACAGCATATTAAAAGGATCATACACCATGATCAAGTGGGGTTTATTCCAGGAATTCAAGGATTCTTCAATATATGCAAATCAATCAATGTGATACACCATATTAACAAATTGAAAGAGAAAAACCATATGATCATCTCAATAGATGCAGAAAAAGCTTTTAACAAAATTCAACACCCATTTATGATAAAAACCTTCCAGAAAGTAGGAATAGAGGCAACCTACCTCAACATAATAAAGGACATATATGGCAAACCCACAGCCAACATCATTCTCGGTGGTGAAAAACTGAAACTATTTCCTCTAAGATCAGAAACAAGACAAGTTACGCACTCTCACAGCTATTATTCAACATAGTTTTTGAAGTTTTAGCCATAGCAATCATAGAAGAAAAAGAAATAAAGGGTCCAAAAGGGAAAACAAGACATAAAACTTTCACTGTTTGCAGATGACATGATACTATACATAGAGAATCCTAAAGATGCTACCAGAAAACTAGTAGAGCTAATCAATGAATTTGGTAAAGTAGCAGGATACAAAATTAATGCACAGAAATCTCTTGCATTCCTATACACTAACAATGGAAAATCAGAAAGACAAATTAAGGATACACCCCCTTTTACCATTGCAACGAAAAGAATAAAATATCTAGGAATAAACCTACTTCAGGAGACAAAAGACCTGTATGCAGAAAACTATAAGACACTGATGAAAGAAATTAAAAATGATACAAACAGATGGAGAGATATACCATGGTCTTGGATTGGAGAAATCAACATTGTGAAAGTGACTATACTACCTAAAGCCATCTACAGATTCAACACAAACCTTATCAAACTACCAATGTCATTTTTCACAGAACTAGAACAAAAAATTTCACAATTTGTATGGAAACACAAAAGACCCCGAATAGCCAAAGCAATCTTGAGAAAGAAAAATGGAGCTTGGTGGGGAAGCAGGCTCCCCGACTTCAGAATATACTACAAAGCTACAGTAATCAAGACAGTATGGTACTGTCACAAAAATAGAAATAGATCAATGGAACAGGACAGAAAGCCCAGAGATAAACCCATGCACATATGGTCACCTCATCTTTGATAAAGGAGACAAGAATATACAGTGGAGAAAAGACAGCCTCTTCAATAAGTGGTGCTGGGAAAACTGCACAGCTACATGTAAAAGAATGAAATTAGAACACTCCCTAACTCCATACACAAAAATAAACTCAAAATGGATTTAAGACCTAAATGTAAGACCAGACACTATAAAACTCTTAGAGGAAAACATTGGCAAAACACTCTATGACATCAATCACAGCAAGATCCTTTTTGACCCACCTCCTAGAGAAATGGAAATACAAATAAATATAAACAAATTGGGCCCAGTGAATCTTAAAATCTTTTGCATAGTAAAGGAAACCATAAACAAGACAAAAAGACAACCCTGAGAATGGGAGAAAATATTTGCAAACAAAGCAGCTGACAAACGATTAATCTAAAAATATACAAGTAGCACATGCAACTCAATATCAAAAAAAAAAAAAAAAAAAAAAACCAAATCCAAAAATGGGCAGAAGACCTAAATAGACATTTCTCCAAAGAAGATATACAGATTACCAACAAACACATGAAAGGATGCTCAACATCACTAATCATTAGAGAAATGCAAATTAAAACTACAATGAGGTATCACCTCACACCAGTCAGAATGGCCATCATTAAAAAATCTACAAACAATAAATGCTGGAGAGGGTGTGGAGAAAAGGGAACCCTCTTGCACTGTTGGTGGGAATGTAAATTGATACAGCCACTATGGAAAACAGTATGGAGGTTCCTTAAAAAACTAAAAATAGAACTATCATACGACCCAGCAATCCCACTACTGAGCTCATACTCTGAGAAAACCATAATTCAAAAAGAGTCATGTCCCACAATGTTCATTGCAGCACTATTTGCAATAGCCAGCACATGGAAGCAGCCCTCGTGTCCATCAACAGATGAATGGATAAAGGAGATGTGGCATATATATACAATGAAATATTACTCAGCAAGAAAAAGAAACGAAGTTGAGGTGTTCGTAGTGAGGTGGATGGACCTAGAGTCTGTCATACAGAGTGAAGTAAGTCAGAAAGAGAAAAACAAATACCGTATGCTAACACATATATATGGAATCTTAAAAAAAAAATGGTTCTGACGAACCTAGGGGCAGGACAGGAATAAAGACACAGATGTAGAGAATGTACTTGAGGACATCAGGAAGTGGAAGGGGAAGCTGGGAAGAAGTGAGAGAGTAGTGCTGACCTATATACACTACCAGATGTAAAATAGATAGCTAGTGGGAAGCAGTTCCATCTCACAGGGGGATCAGCTCAGTGCTTTGTGACCACCTAGAAGGGGTGAGATAGGCAGGGTGGGAGGGAGACGCAAAAGGGAGGGGGTATGTGGATATATGTATACATATAGCTGATTCACTTTGTTATGTGGCAGAAACACAACATCGTAAAGCAGCTATACTCCTATAAAGATGTTAAAAAAAAAAGATTACTTAAGGATAGCATGACACTTGATTTATCTTTGCAAATGAGAATGACAAGATAATATTTTCTAATTATTCCAATTGTGTGATAGTTTGACATAGAGAATCTGGAAAATCCAAGAGTGTTTTCACTTGTCAGAAAATGCAGGAAACAGGAAGGATTGGAGAAATGTGGTCAATGCCTTGTATAGAACCTTCTGAAGGACTGCCTGTCTGCAGATCCTTGTAACACATACTTATTCTACACTGACTTTCTCTGTGGAATTTTGTCGATCACAACTTCTAAAATCCCATGCTGCAAATGATACTTACATATCCAACACGATTCTGTCTTTATGGACAAATACCTCAAGCCCAACTACCCAAGGTATAATCAATGAAAAATGATGAATAGGATTAAATTATTTAATCATATGTGCCTATAATGATTTCTAGCAAAAATGGCAAATACCTCCAGAAAGCTCTTTGCCAAATATCCTAGCAGTATATACATACACACACATTTGTGTATGAGTGTGTAGACTTGTGTGTGTGTGTATATATATATATATATATATATATAAATATATAATGTATATTTATATACACATTATATGTATATATCTTTAGCACCTGTATATCTTTATTATTTTTCCATGTATGCTACTTTGTTTTGTTCCATTTTTGGTTTTGCTTTAGTCTGAAATGTCCTATGAAATTAAATAATAATCATGTGTAAATTTGAAAGAAAACTCAAGATTTTCCAATAGAATTGAGGGTTTCAGGTCTTTGTATTACAGTACTTAATTACATTTGTTTTTGTATAACATTCCTCTGCAGATTTTAGGCTTTTGTAAAAATCTATCTGAAACAAATTACCATAATTTAGGGTTAATTTCTTATAGAGTACTATCCCATGAAAGGAATTGTCTCTCTGAATAATGTCATGATTTGTAACATTTCACTCCAATTTTTTCCTATTTATCTGCTTGTTATTCAAAAAGGAGATGTGATCCAAATTGGCAAATTTGCAGACTTTGCTGTCAGACATGCCAAATTTTAGACTGGAGTGAGCTTTTATGGCCAAGTACTAAGCTTTGGGGAAATGTGGTTGAGGGAGAAATGTTGGCAGACCTTTAATGCATAGTCCTCGAAGAGGGAAAATGCAGTCGGTTTCTTTCCTTCTCAAAATGTTTTCTGTGCATGTTTCCCTTGTGATGTTAAAATAAAATAGAGTAATTAATGGAATGCTGATGTCTTAGCTTTCTTAGAAGAATAGCCTGCCAGAGGGAGAAGTAGTGATTCAGAGACAGAGACAGGTAAAAAGAGATGAGGAAGTATGTACTTCATATAGTTAGGAACCACATCTATCTTCTCATTACTATATCCGTAACACCTAGTGCAATATAATTCAAGGTGCCGAGTACTTACTGAAGTGTATATATTTACCAGGTTGGTGGAGGAAAGTCAACCATATGAAATGAGTTTATTGTTGGCAGTAACTACTCCCGACTTGGCTATGTTGAAGGCTTATTCCCTCCTGTGTAGGATCTTTCCGCCTCATGGTACAGCAAAGACCTTTCTGCTGCTCTAGTGGTTCAAGTGGAGGGAAACTCCTCACATCCTCTTTCTTACTCCTCTGCCTTTTCTCTCTGGTAATGATACCAAGAGAAATGGAAGGAGGTAGAGATCTTCCTGCAGAGAAGCTACCGCTGGGGTGTAGCACCTTAACACTGACTGGTTATTACATACCTCTTCAAGTGCTGACTCTCTCATGAGGTGCCTTTGCAGATTTTATAATGTCCCTAGAATTGGAAATGCATGTCATGTGATAGGAGTCTCTACCTTGGGCATGGTCCTTGTTGATGGGCTACCAACAAAATGGCTCAAAGGCCAGCTGCTTGCTTTGTGCTTATTCAGCTACCTGGAAACTCATGGACCCTGGTCTGCCAAGTAGGGGATATACAGGCTATTTCACTGTCACTGACCCCCTCAACCCTGCCATCTTGCCCCCTTCTCCATGAAGCATGAGCTTCACACCCAGCAGTTCAGTGGTTTCACACATCATGTGAGTCTGCAACTTGGAGAAGTGCTAGGTGACAGTTCTAGCTTCAAAATTGATGAGCAGCTCTCTTGTGCTCCCCTGACTTGTTCTGATGGTTCAGAGAATTTTCTTCTTTCTCCTCAAAAAAATAGTGTTCATCTTGAAAACTGTTATATCCAAGTGGCACTTCCCCTTTTCTAGTCTTCCTCTTGTAATAGTCAGGGGCAGAGGGATGGCATTTGGGTTCCTTCTCTGAAATGTGTTTTATCCATAAGCCCTATAGGGAAGTGGCCAGGCACAACCTTCATTTTTTTTTTTTTTTAAACTTAGAGTGTGAGTAACTTCTCTCTTCAGATTCAGATCTTAACAATTTCAGGATAATGGAAAAATGACTTTTTATCTATATCTATCTATAATCTTAGATTGGAGTCCAGGGAAACACACTCTGATGGAGAGTTATGTTCGAACATTTACTGGGGAGTGCTGTCTGGAGATACTTCATCTCTAAGGAATTGAGGAAAGCAGGATCAGGCAGAAGGAGAAGCTTGCCCAAAACACCATTGCAGTTAATGTCTCAGCTGATGCTATGGGGAGCTCTGGAGCTTGGATGCTTCCTAGAGTTGCTCTAACCTGAGGGACCAAACCTTTGTTTCCTGGCATCAGCTAGTCTAGTCATTGACTGGGGGGAGGTGAGACAAGTAAACTCATGTGAAGCAGTTCCAGGTTGCAATGGAGAACAGTTTCCATGAGGGCCTCTATGAGCCATCAGCCAATATACTGGCCTCTGGGATCTAGACAGAGCATCACAGTATCCATTAGAGTATTTATAGCTTTATCTGTATCTAACTTTCTGTATCCCAGACAATGTTTCAGACTTTTTAAATGTATCACTTAATTTAATCCTTACCACATTACTATTTAATCCTCACCTCTGTTACTATATCCATTTCCAGATAAAGAAACTGAGGCACAGAAAAGTAGTTTGATCAAGGTCAAACACTAGCTAGTAAATACATGTGTAAATATAAATATTACTTATCACTGACTTTATTTATATATGTATGTATTCTGGCTTAAAATGTGAGATATTGGAGAATGGAGCCTAGTTTTTGAAATATGAACTTGTGAATAGTTTTTATTGGTAGTAATTGAAGTAGATAGACTTGTATCTCTTCTTAGATCTTCCATTAAGGATGACAATTTGGGCACTTGAAGTGAGAATAGGCATTTTCATTTACATGCAGTTATTTATATGTGTAAGCCTATCATAAAGATATGCACTGGCTAAAGATGTTCACTTAAGAGTTATAAGGCCACAACTATACTGTCATGAAAAAGTGGGGAGAAAACCACACTTGTCTGCAGTGGACTTTCTTATATGTGAATAGCTATGTGAAAGGAAGAATCTGCACCTGTAATTTTTTCTTACAGAAAACTATTACACGCTGGAGTTCAGTTCTCTTCATGGCAGAACTCACACTGCTGAAATTGGCCTCATTTCTTCACTAACTTCCTCCGCACACTAGCCAAGTTATCACCACTGTCTAGCCACTAACAAGCACACCTAATACTGTTCCTTTATTGGGAATCAGTCCAGTGACCTGCACAGGTATTATTCAAGCAGAGACCCATTATGAGTTTTAAGGGCAATTACCAATATCTAGGACTCCCAAAGCCCCATCTCAGCCCAGTGTCCCAAATCAATAATAACTAGAAAGTAGAGGTTTTCTTTTTCTCTTCCTTCCCCCAGAAAAAGAATAGAAGAGATGAACACAGGGGAAAAAAGGGGATGAGAGATGAAGAGGCAGCTATGGTAACAGAAAAAAAGAGAAAATTTGAAAGGTAATTTAAAGTGATTTTCATCTGCCTGGAAATGAAAGTAAACCCTTCAACAAAGGAGAAGGTGTCATTTATCCCAACTTTAGCCAGGAATATACTAATTATTAATAATATCCTTAGATAATTACATATTACTTACGTAAATTTTAATAAAAAATGTTTCCATTCTAACTATTTTCCAGAATGATTTTCAGAGGTAATTGAAAAATTAGAAAACATGGGTGCCAAGAGAATCCAATAAATGCATTATGGATCTTTTTGCTAAAAAAAAAAAAAATGTATTTACCTACCAAAATTGCAGACACTTATGGGGGCTTCAGAGATTCCCTGAAACTCAGTTGTGGACTCCAGCTTTAGAACTGTAATTTAAATTTAGGGACAAGAGACATTATTAGTCTCTATATTTCTATCTCCATCTCTATATTTAACTATTCATCTCTGTGTTCCTGTACATCATCTATTTCATCTATATACATATGTGCATAAACACGACAATCTTTTTTATTATTTGTAACTATGTGGTACTAGTAATCAGTTTTTGACTTTTACTGCCCTGATTCAGTTGTGTTTTATTCCCCCGCTGGTTCTATGATTATGTAATTCTACAGACCTATTTTATCCATTTACAAAAAAACTTTCTGGAGAACATTTCATGGCTCTGGAGGCTATAAAATTTTTAATTTACCAAAACTTGAACCTACTCAGATGGTGAGGCCATCTGAGAGATATTCATGGTGTCTCTGAGAAGGAAAAGCATATAGCCAATTTTTGAGTTTTTGAGATAATTATGTGACATCAGCAATGAAAGTTTATCATCCAAGTCTGTATTTGCAACTCCTTCTAGGGTGATCAAATAATGTTATTGGATAAATTAATTTGCTGTCATTTAAATTTGGTATCTACTTTATAGGAAAATTTGGGGATATTTTAATAGTGTTTTAGCATAGAAGTTGGTCATTTTCTTGATCACTGGTTAAATATGTTGCTAGGGCATTTAATTTTACAACACACTCTTTATCTTAATTTTTCCCTTTTGTGTTAGTACTGTAAGTTGAAAGCCATGTATTTATATTTGTTACCCAAAGGCAACTAGGACAATCTCTTTTTTTGTCTGCCTATGTCTGTAGGCAGCCATGAAGCTTGTATTTTTTTTCTTTGCTTAGTTAATGTGTGCAAACCATTTAGAGAATGTGAGTAGGAATTGTTGTGGTATGAAAACATAATTCTATATACACAAGTAGTTCTGAACATGACTTAAATAAATGCATTGAAAATCAGCATGCTTTAGCTACTCGTATTCTTCTATATAAAAAAAGTATTTGAGATGTTTGCTTCCAAATTCCCTTCCTACTTAAAATGCCTTAAAATATACATTTAAAAGAGGCTATTAAAATGTCACAAAGGGCATTTAAAAATGTTTGTAATCTCTTGAAATTCCGAAAGACATTTTCAACCATGTCAACCGAAAGACATTTGGAGCATTTATAAACCGATCATAAGATCCCACTTTTGAGAAGTGTCCATATGAGAAGGGCTCTCTTACAGTATTTGTAGAAATGTTGACCTACTCATATTCATTTCTATCATTCATTCTATATCCTAGATCAGGGGTCAGAAAACATTTTTCAGAGAGAACAAGAGAGCAAGTACTGTAGGCTTTGCTGGCCATAAAGTATCTGCTACAACTGCTGAACTCTGCTGTTGTAGTATAAAACAAGTGGTTATGGCTGTGTTCCAATAAAACTTTATTAATGAATACCGAAATCTGGGTTTTATATAATTTTCAAATATCAAGAAATATTATTTTTCTTTTGATTTTTTTCCAATCACTTAAAAATGTAAAAAATAGACAGTAAGCCAGATTTGGCCCATGTGCCATAGCTAGCCAACGCTTGTGCTAGATTAAAAAAAGCAAACCTATGAAAAGGAGTCTGAAGATACTATTATAAATCACTAATCCCCACTGGTGCCACCAGAGACAAAATTAGAATTCTGAGACAGAGTGTCTCCCCAGGCCATGCCATTACCCACTGCCTCAACATCATGATTCAGGACCTGTTTGCCAACATTTTTATTTAGAAGCTCCATCTCTGAATAATATCTCTTTTTTTCCCCCAATCATGATGAATCTAAAACGTTTTAGTGACCAAACCGAAACCCTCACTTTAAATTTTGTCTTAGCTCATTTAGAACTCTAGAATCTGACCAGAGCTGAAATCTGTGATGTGACTTTTTTTTTTTTTTTTTTTTTTTTTGCGGTACGAGGGCCTCTCACTGTTGTGGCCTCTCCCGCTGCGGAGCACAGGCTCCGGACGCGCAGGCTCAGCAGCCATGGCTCACGGGCTCAGCCGCTCCGCGGCATGTAGGATCTTCCAGGACTGGGGCACGAACCTGTGTCCCCTGCATCGGCAGGTGGACTCTCAACCACTGCGCCACCAGGGAAGCCCTGATGTGACTTTTAAAGCAATGAATACCATTAATAGGAGATTGGGTGTGCCTAGCATGAGAAACATTTCCCATACTTTGTTCAGTCCACACAAGTTCAGGGAGATATTCATAAGTATTCTGAGATGGAAGCATCCCTTGCAAGATCAAGTAAGCTTGAAGTTTCTTCTAAACTCTCCTTTTTACAATGTACATTAACGTCTTAAAGCTCTAAGTATCTCACACTAAATGTCAATACTTTGTTTGCTCGTAAAACTAACAAACTTATTTACTCAGAGGAGTAGTTTATTCCCCCCACCACTCATTTATGAACATGTCTCTGCTCCTAACCCACCAGTTTTCCTTTAACATCAGTGTGAGAAACACTTCCATAATTTTTAGAGCTAATGTTCACTGAACTGTGTGAGGCCTGTACTAATGAATGTCAGATTTTAAATACAACAGTTCATTTAATATGAATACACTTGTGATAGATGCCATTCTCCTCACTCATCAACAGTGATAAAATTCACATTCGTAATAAATGCTAAAACCAGGCTTCACACTCATCTGAGCCCACAAAACCACCACATGCTACAGCTTCCTTATACCAATGAGGATATAGATAGGTTAATTTTCTAGATCCCACAGAAGCCAAATATCCAAGAGTTAAGAAAAATAAGGACAACAAATGAAGAAATGAGATTATGGATTTAAAAGTTAGTGTACTCCATAGAGAACAGACTTGTGGCTCCCAAGGGGGAGGGGGAAGGGAGAGGGATGGACTGGGAGTTTGGGGGTTGGTAGATGCAAACTCTTACATTTAGAATGGATACACAACAAGGTCCTAATGTATATAGCACAGGGAACTATAGTCAATATCCTGTGATAAACCATAATGGAAAAGAATATAGAAAAGAATGTCTATATGTGTATAACTGAGTCACTTTGCTGTACAACAGAGATGGGCACAACATTGTAAATCAACTATACTTCAAAAAAAATTAAAAATAAAAGTTAGCGTACTCTGCATTTCCTTCCTCTCTCCGCAAGACTCGCTTTTCTTATGTTGTCTGTATTCTCTTCCTTCTCCATCAGATTTGATGCTCTTGAGAACAGAAATGATACCTTCCATCCCTAGTACCTAGCAGAGTGACTGTCATGTAGTATATGCTCAATGCACATTCGTTGAATTAATGAATAGACTAGACCTCAGTTTTATCATCCAGGGAATGATTGTATTGGATTAGCCAAAATGAAAAGAGCCTTGCATCTCTGAGCTATTTAATTTGATCATAGCTCTTTTTCTCAGTGCCTTAAGACACTGGAGAAGTTCATTAACTTCACAGACTCTACGCTCTTTAAAAAGCAGTCCACACTGCCTCATCCTTCACTCCATTACCACTAACACCAATTGTGTCATTTAGTACTTTGATGATAGAAGCTGTTTACTAACAAGTTATCTGCTGGAATAAATGTGATCCCCTTCCCCTCATTGTTCTCTGTGGCTTGGTTTTAATTATGTACTCATGGGCTGTTTGCATTCACCTTTTTTATCCAGTAGTTGAAAAGGGCTTTGCCATCCAATCAAGCTCAGAAAACAGACAGTACAGTGCTAAACAAATGTCAGTGGCTGTTACTAGGAAGAATATTTCTCCAGGCAGTTCTTTTTCTGTGGCAGGGCTTCTTTGAGCTGTATCTTAGCCAGGGAAAGAGTGTGTCTGAATGAGGCAATGGCCAGTGAGGAGAACAACCATAGGTTAGAAGTGATATGGGAGTGAGAAAGAGAAAACATACTTCACAGGAAACACAATATATCAGAAGAAGGAGGATGAGTGTGCTGCAGAGAAGCTGCTGGTAATTAGGTTGTAGGAAAAAAGCTTGCAGCAAGGATGAAACCAGCATGTTACCAAGTCCTGTGCTAACTCTTAGGGAACCAGGGTAGCCTTTTTCATTTTTCTTTTTTTTTTCCTTTTCATTTTTAATATAAAACTGAGCTGAACTGGTCTTGAATGTTTCCAAAAGTGAAACCTCAAGGACCATCTGCAACCCAATCATGCATCCTTGGGCCTGTTGGACATCCTGACTTTAAAATGATTGTTATCTTTTTCTATTGATCTGTGGGTTCATTTGCCCTGTGTCTGTTTTTCAAATGCTGCCTTTCTTGAGAACTGTCCATCTTCACAGCCCTGTGACATCAGGCCTAGAAAGGCCCAAATTGAAGTCCTGAGAGGTCCTGATTTGGCAGAAATGTATGGTCCTACCTGCTAAAATCCCTACAACCCAATTAAGAAAACTGGCGACTTGGACTTCCCTGGTGGCACAGTGGTTAAGAATCCGCCTGCCAATGCAGGGGATACAGGTTCGAGCCCTGATCCGGGAAGATCCTACATGCCGTGGAGCAACTAAGCCCGTGTGCCACAGCTACTAAGCCTGCGCTCTAGAGCCTGTGAGCCACAACTACTGAGCCCGTGAGCCACAACTACTGAAGCCTGCGCGCCTAGAGCCTATGCTCCGCAACAAGAGAAGCCACCGCAATGAGAAGCCCGCTCACCGCAATGAAGAGTAGCCCGCACACAAGAACAAAGACCCAATGCAGCCAAAAATAAAGTAATTAATTAATTAAATTTATTTAAAAAAACCACAGCTGGCGACTTGAGGTAAAGCCACCTAGGATTTATAAAACCCCAATTTATTCTGGGTGATTTGCTAAGTACTTTGTTAACTATAAAACTCTTTGCTTTAGGTATACAAGAATAGAAAAAGACCTAGGACCTAGGAGGAGAGATGCCTAAGGGGAGAAAAGTAGGCATTGATGGTGAGGAAGGAAAGCCACGAAGCCCGCCCTGGAGACCAATGTAGGAAGAGGAGAGAGGTATCAGACTTCTCTGTCAGACAGTACTAGAATCAAACCCCAGCTCTGCCACTGGAGCTAGTTGCATAGTCTCGCTAAACCACAGTGTCCTCTCAGTGAATGTGAAGTAAGAATGCCTCTGTTATAAGGCTGTGGTGAGGATGGAAGGAGATAAGGGTATGGGGAGCAGTCAACACTCTGCCTGGCCCAGAGAATGGCTTACTGAAAAGTAACAACATTTGGAACTATTGTCCATATAGTACCATGTATAAATAAGCACTGGCCTGGATATTGAACAGTCTTAGATGGCATTATAGATGCACTGGAAATTTAGGAAGACATAGGTCATTGTGGGCTGGAGTAATCAAGGAAGACTTCCCGGAGGCAGTGAATCTGCCACCGGAATGTAAAGAAACTACAGGATTTTGATTAGATGACTATAGTGTTAAGAATTTTTTTTTTTAAATATTGATGAAGCATGGAGAAAGTTCTGAAGCCAGAAAGGGGTACTAATGGAGTAAGAAGAGGGGATGTACCAAGGACTTGTAGTGTGATTTATGTGTGTCCTGCTGTTCTACACAGTCCTGGAGAGGCGGCCATTTGGCTCTTCCTTCTATAGGACCAACTCGGAAGAGCCCTGATTCTTAGGGAACTTGGTAGCATTCAGACACCAGGCTGCCCTCACATAGGCAATCAGCTAATTCTGTGAAAATACAACGAGATAAATGCTAATCAGATGCTTATATTTCAAATATTAGAGTAGAAAAACAAAATTCAAACTTAGTACATTCAAATTGCATCAACCAGCTCTGGGTCTAATAGGCCTCCCCAACTTTAGAGGACTGTCACTAGATTGTCATCATGCAGTGACATTGGTTTAAGGATCTGCTGGTCCCACATGGAACGTTTTCCTATGAACTTTTAACTTGACCAGCAGTATTTCTAAACTAAACTTTTGTGTGCCTGTGACAAGAAATAGGTACGAGTAGAAAGAGTGCTTATTAGTCTGCTAGGGCTGCCATTACAAAGTACCACAGACTGGGAGGCTTAAACAACATAAATTCATTTTCTCACAGTCTGGAGGCTAGAAGTACAAGATCAAGGTGTTAGTGAGATTAGTTTCTTCTGACAGCTCTTTGCCGTGTAGATTGCTGCCTTCTCCCTGTATCTTCACATGGTCTTCCTTCCACGTGTGTCTGTGTCCTAATTTTTCTCTCTATAAGGACACAAGTAATATTGGAATAGGACCTACCCTGATGACCTCATTTTAACTTAAATACTCTTTTAAACCCTATTTCCAAATAGGGTCAGCTTCTGAGGTGCAAAGGGTTACTTTGTCAACATATATATTTTGGAAGAACACAACTCAGACCATAACAGAGTAAAAAAGATGAGACATCACTGTTCTTCCAGAGGCTTCTCTTTTTATGGGCAAACTCTTCCTCATGTTTACTACTTGACCCCTATCCTACTCTTCAAGGAAGGTATGTACACCTTCCTTGCTGTATGTACACCTTCCTTACTGTATGTACACCAAACCACAATCCAGAATTCTGCTCAGTCCTTTCATAAACGTTGGAAAGCCTGAGTGATTAACCAACCAAAGGATTAACTAAAAAACATGTGAAATAGAAATGGAGGCTGCTCAGAGAAAGACCAAATATTTTATATCTAGCTACTCTTTCCTACAAATTGTCCTTGGATTTAAAATTCTCCTTAATTTTGTTCCTCGGTTTTTTTTTTTGTTGCTCTTGTTCTTTGTTTTTATCACTTTGCCTAAAGGAAATAGATTAGACATCTAGGCTTGTGTCATAGTTAGTGTCTTTGGGCTTTTTTAAAAAAAAATCCAGGCTAAATTTTATTTGGGAACAAACTCCTTTCCAAAAGTGGTACATTAATGCCTTAAATACTACTGTCATGTGTCTAATCAGGGGGAGAAAGCCAAACGGAACCCTTGATAGATCTCATCCTGTTGCCCAGGCCTTCGGTAGTGAATTACCAACTTGTCATTCTGTGTGTGGAGGAGCACAGTATCAAAACAGGCAATTAAGGTTTCTGGAAAACGATTAGTGCAGGGGCATGACATGATGTGGGGTTCATTTCTCCAGCACCAATCACACTGTCTTTCTCATGACTCACTATTTCTGATGTGTCACTTGTTTACAGGAATCACAGGGGAGATAATGACAGATCTGTCCTTGGGGGCTGTTTGGCTCTAATGTAGGGGCTGTGATTTGTCATAATGTGTTCTTTGATTGAAAGATAACTCATTCCGATATGGATATAACTGATGCAAATCAATTCTCATTTAAATAGTTGATTTATTTTGGTTTTTTATTTTTGTTCAGCCTTTCTTTCCCACAGATAACCTTACTGCCAACTTAATTTTATGGAAATTACCTCAATTGCCTGATACCAAATATACAAAACTGCTTACATCTGCCATTTGGTCCTCTTTCCCTCTATTACAACAGAGCAGTGGTCCCTTTTCCTCCCTAAATCCAGTCTTGCATCTGGCGTGGAATTCCATGCACTCCCACCTTTTTAGAAGCCAGCCATAATCTACTGATTGTGCTGTTTCCACCTGGCTATGTAGCTTTGTTTTCTATATTGGATTATCCCCATAGGCTCACAGGGGTAGCCTGGGAACTGGAATTTTTATGCAAAAAAAGTAAATTAATCTCATGTATACTAAAGTTTTAAAAATATGAGTGTATAACATGCTATTATTCCTCTGATTTTAAAAAAATGATCTCTTGGCCACTCTCCTCCCACTATCCATCACCTCCTGTGTTTTGTGTTTTACTTCTTCCTGCAATAAAACTGCTCTATGCTCTATACTACACTCTCTCCAGTTCCTTTCTTTGGCTCAATACGTTTGTCGCCCACCACACTCCACCTGACTTTTTCTTATTATTGTCATCAATCACCTCTAATTTTCCCAAATGCAACAATTACGTTTCAGCTCTCATAATAATAATTGCCAATAAGACCATTTGACACAGTCCATCACTGCCTCTTTCTCTTTTTTTTTTAAATTAATTAATTTATTTTTGGTTGCATTGGGTCTTCGTTGCTGCCTGTGGTCTTTCTCTAGCTGTGTCGAACAAGGGCTACTCTTCATTGCAGTGCTTGGGCTTCTCATTGCAGTGGCTTCTCTTGTTGCAGAGCATGGGCTCTAGGCATGCAGGCTTCAGTAGTTGTGGCTCGAGAGCTCTAGAGTGCAGGCTAAGTAGTTGTGTCGCACAGGCTTAGTTGCTCCGCGGCATGTGGGATCTTCCCAGACCAGAGATCGAACCTGTGTCCCCTGCACTGGCAGGCGGATTCTTAACCACTGCACCACCAGGGAAGTCCCCACTGCCTCTTTCTTGACACACATTCTTCACTTGGCTTTAAGGACACCGCACTTGCCTGGTTTTCTTCCTACTTCACTGCCCATGTCTTCTCAGTCACCACTGCTTCTTCCTCCTTGTCTCCTTAACCTCCTCATGTTGGAGGGAACTTGGGCTCTGTGTCTGGTCGTCTTTGTCCCAGAGATCTGTAGTATATTCTCCTAGCTCATGTACAGACTCTACTCTTCCCGTCACTCTGTTTTATCCCATAAACTGTAGCCAGAATGATAGTTTTTAATAGAGTTTATTCTTTAGAGAAGTTTTAGAGTTATTAAAAAAAATGTGCAGAAAGTACAGAGAGTTTCCTTATACAGAGTGATGTTTTTGATATTCAAATCCAATCAAGTCATCTCCTATTTTTTTAAAAAATTAACCTTATCACAGCCCACAGGCCCCCACATAGACTATCCAGTGTGTTTCATCTTCCTTCTTTGCTCTCTAACCACACTGGTTTTCCTTCAGTTTCTCAAATGTGTCATGCTTCACTGTAGCCACAGAACCTGTACATACACTGTTGCCTTTTTAAAAACTTCGTCCTCCCCATCATTCCAAGATTCATAAGATAACTCCTACTCATTTCTCAGATAATACCTCATTTGCTACTTCTTCAGTGAAACCTGCACGTGATTCTCCCTCCCAGTCTGTCTTAACCCACTATTGAAGGCCCATGACCCATTTTTCTTGTATAAATAATGTATCTCTCCCTCACAAAAATCTAAGTTCCATGAGAGCTAGATCTCTGTTTTTTGCTCATTATCTTACTTATAGCACATAGCCAACTACCCAACATGTCATGGCCATTTAATTAATATTTGTGGAAGGGAGAGAGGGAGGAACTTGGAAGGAAGGGTGAAAAAGAAGGGGGGAGGGAGACATAGGAAATCAGTGTAAAGGAAGTCAGTGTAATCTAGAAATGGGTAGATTCTGGGGTTGATAATCAGGAGCCTTGAGTATAACACTAATTCTATTACTCAATTCCCACTCAAGGTTTGGTTAGTTCAACAAACATTAGTAAGAATCAGCTATGATCCAGATATTATGTACCAAGTTCTTATTCTCAGGCAGCTATGGTTTGCCATCCCAGAGAACATCCCTTAGAGGTAGAGTTCCACTGAACCCACTGAAAAACACGGATTAAATCCATTTATGAAGCAGTCTAGCATCACAGAACCAGTCGGTCCGTGAAATGGGACTGCTGCTCCTGCTGTATCTCTTAGGCAAGTCCTCTAATCCCTGTGGTATCCATTTCCTCATCAGTGAAATAGACATTACATCATAGAATTACCAGATGAGTCTGTGTATGTCAATGTCTGCAAAGTGGTGTCACCCAAATGAGCATAATTTAGTCCCATTAGTCTACCATCATATGCGTGTCTAACTTGTCCTCAACTCTCCTCTCTTTAGGGGCACCTCATTATTTCTAATGTGTTGGAATCCAGTGATAAGTCTTAGTAACATCATTCTTCATCATTTTCTCCCCTAGTTGATGTGATGTGTAAAAATCAAATTGTGTGAAAGGACTCACTGGAAAAAGAATGGGATGATCTATGTGCCTGTGTAAAAAAATGGATTTCTTTTATGCGGTTGTGTTCCCTTCCCTCTCAAAACGCTGAAAATCCAGATCTGAGCCATAAATGACTCCTGTCCTCAGTCAATATGAACTGACAACGGAACGTTAAACCCACGCATTCTGCTCAGCCCATTGTTGTTAACCTGTGGACCCCAGTAGATTTGATTGCTTCTTCTTTTGAGATGAATGTTTCCTCCTGCACTTCCTGGGAGCTAGGGGTGCCTATACATTAGTTTTCTGAAACACAAAGCCTCAAGGGCATAAATGATACTACTGATGGGAGTAGTAGTGATGAGACTGATCATACGTAGGAAATGGGTTGTATGCTCAGTTGATTAGTTACTGACTGAATTATGCAGAAAGATCCAAGCACAATGGCTTAGTATGTTAATAGTGGCTGAAAACATTACCCTATTCAAAGCACAGTATTACTATCTCCTTGCTCTTTGAAGAGGTCTCATTTAAAAATATTTAAATTTGAAGCTTTTACATGCTCTCACTTTCATGACATTTGCTTTATCTTTGAAGCAACTGAGTCCCACCCTTCCAGCAAATCTTGAATCTTTAGGATTCCTTGGCAAAATTAACATTGAAAATTACTTTTAAATAAGACCTAAGATTCACCTAATAACATTAGATTTTATCTTTAACTGAAAAAAAGAAAAGAAAAGAAAAGAAAAACCCAAAATCAAATGGGGGAATATAATTTTGTTTTAGAATCTCAACAAGATTTTAAATAAATGTCTCCTTACAGTATGCATGACATATGTTATTTTTGAAAAGATTGTTTGAACTAAAAAATGTGTTGCAAATTAGAGTTAATATTTTTCTATTAAAAAAAATAACAGGGCTTCCCTGGTGGCACAGTGGTTGAGAGTCCGCCTGCCGATGCAGGGGACACGGGTTCGTGCCCTGGTCCAGGAAGATCCCACATGTCACAGAGCGGCTGGGCCTGTGAGCCATGGCTGCTGAGCCTGTGCGTCCAGAGCCTGTGCTCTGCAACGGGAGAGGCCACAACAGTGAGAGGCCCACATACTGCAAAAAAATAAAAATAACAATAAAGAAGTAGCTTCTTGACATTTCTCAGTACCTGTCACGTACATTAGATAGAAACTATCTCACATAGCAGAAATTATAAAGATCCACCTCCTCAGTGAGCCATGAGTATCTATATACTTAGATGTGGCTAGAACAGCAATAGCAAGACTAACATATTTATTTCAATTTTTGAGAAATATGGAGTCTGGATCAGATAAGATCCCTTGCTTTTTAAGGCTTTACAAGTTTGTTCATTCATGTAAACTCCAGACAATTTTAAAGTGTTTCTTGTAACCAAGGGATGAGTGGTTGTGGCTTTTTTATATTCCCAAGATTATAGATTTAAATCCATTAAAAGATAATGTTCATTAGTGTTTGTGAGATTTGCTATTATTGTTTCCATCCTTCTATTCCAAACATGAATTAGCTTTTAAAGAAATCAGTTTGAGTCTGAAATTAAGACAGAAAGAATATTGTAAGGAAAATGAAATTTAATAAATCTCTTATTTTATAGAAGTTATAAAGAACCTCAAAGATTGTTGTGTTCATTTTGCAGTGAGGATTATGGTTTCCAGAGAGGTTATTGTGGCCAACCTTGTATAAATGCCCATGTTCTCAGTCGAGTAGTCTTTCTACTCTTCCACATTCTGTTTGATTGTATTAATATTAAAGTTCCTTGGTTTCTCAAGTTTAAGTAGCAAGACTACTCCTAGTCTGCTTGATTCTAGTAGTACAGTGATGCCAATATAGTGAACATCATAATAGCTACTATTTGATGTACTTTAAGTGCTAAGTATAGTGTTAGGCCCTTTTTATGCATTATCTTATTTATTTTTTTGCCATTATTATGAGTTAAATATTGTTTTCTCATATGGTGAAGTTAGGTTCAAAAGATTAAGGAGCTTTCCAAGATCACAGAACTAAGTTTGTGACACAGAGTTCGGATCCAAATTTTCTTTTCTAAGTTGGTTTACTTAGGATGAGAAATAGAAAATGATCAGAGAAATTAAAATTTTGTCCTGTAGTCAAAATATTGTGAGATTTTATTAGATCTCTAGAACATGGTGTCTGTAGTTAACTATCAGTATATTTTATTGATGAAAATTTCTATCATATTTTATATATCATGTTAATAGGAAACTGTTGGCATATTTGACAACAAAACTTTTACTGGCTTAATTAATATTTGATAATTGGGCTCGATTTTGAAGAGATGCTTCCTCTAAACAGCAGGATTTGAGTCGTTTTGTCTGTTGCTCTTATCTGTTGAGAATCTTCTGTGGAGGATGTGGCCCACCCCTGCACACCTGTCAAGTGGCCAGCACTGTAGTGATTATACCTGTGTCTCAAGACAGAGAATTAGGAAACCTTCCTTCCCGTAACCTGCCCTATATACGTATGTTGTCAGAGTGCTGTTCAGTGCCAATGGGGAGGCAAGGTATGGAGGGATGGGAAAACTCTGTAGTCTTTTCAGTAGTTTGTTAAGGCCACATACATAAATGTATTAAAAATAAGACGGTAAATAATTTCATGGAAAATTAACTCAAGAAACTAACCAAAAGTCATTAAAATGCCATATGGAAGGAGGGAAGATGAAGAGATTGCATTTATCCAACCATGTGATGCTGAACCATCTTGATATGCCAGCTATCATAAGGAAAATTTCAGTGTGGAGGACAATGTTTCTTGAATATTTACCTTGAAAGTAAGCAAATCAGTATAAATTGACAAAATTTAGGGCTTGTTTAAAGGCAGTATCTTATCTGATATTAACTTCTGTGTGGGCAAACATATTAACTTCTAGTTTCATAACTATTCTATCAGAAAAAGTTTGATCTTAACAACTTTACTCAGGTAGAATTCATGTACCATACAATTCTCCCCTTTAAAGTGTACAATTCAATAGTTTTTCGTATATTCAGAGAGATGTGCAGCCATCACCACAAACAATTTTAGAACATGTTCATTGCCCCAAGAAAGAAATCTCATACCCATTACCTCACTTCTGTTTCACCCAAGCTTCAAACATCAGGCAACCATTAATCGATTTTCTGTCTGTATAGATTTCCCTATTTGGGACATTTCATATGAATGGAGTTATACAATATGTGGTCTTTATAACTGCCTTCTTTCACTTAGCACATTTTCAAGGTTTATCCATATTGTAGCATCTATTCCTTTTTATTGATGAATAATATTTCATTGTATGGACATACCACACTTTTATTTATCCTTTAATCTGTTGGTGAATATTTTGCTTTTCTTCTACATTTTGGCTATTTTGAATAATGCTGCTATGGGCATTCATGTACAAGTTTTTGTGTGGACATATATTTTCAATTCTTTTGGGTATATACCTAAGGAGTGGAATTGCTAAGTCACATTATAACCCTATGTTTAACATTTTGAGGGATTGCCAAACAGTTTTCCAAAGTGACTGCATGATTTTTACATTCCTACTAGCAATATTTGAGGGTTTCAATTTCTCCATATCCTCACCACTTTTTTAGGTTATAGCCATCCTGGTGGGTATGAAATGGTATCTTTTTGTGGTTGATTCACATTTCCCTAATGGCTAATGATGTTGAACATCAGTTCATGTGCTTTTGGCTGTTTGTATATCTTCTTTGGAGAAATATCTGTTCAAATCTTTTGCCTATTTTCAATGGAGTTATTTCTTTGGTTTTTTGTCGTTGTCGAGTTGTAAGAGTTTTTACGTAGTCTGGATACAAGTTTCTTATCGGATATATGATTTGCAAATATTTTCTCCCATTCTATTGGTTGTCCTTTTACTTTCTTGATAGTGTTCTTGAAGTACAAGAGTTTTTAATTTTGATGAAGTCTAATTTCTCTATTTTTGTTTTTGGTCATTTGGTATCATATCAAAGAAGACTTTGCCTATATCAAGGTCATGAAGTTTTATTCTTCTAAGAGTTTATTATAGTTTACTCTTACATTTAAGTCTAAGATTCATTTTGAGTTAATTTTTTTGTGTAAGGTGTAAGAAAGAGGCCCAACCTTTTTTTTGCATGCAGAGATATTTTTCTAGCACCATGTGTTGAAAGGGACATTTTTTCCCACTGGATTGTCTTGGCACACTTTTTTATTTTTTAAATTATGAGGTTTTCTCCCTCTGGTTGAGTCAGCTGCAGATAGCACAATTCCAGGCATGTTTTTTTAAAAATCCTCATTCTTTAATTTCCAATAATTCTCTTGTCTGCCACTTGCCATATACTTTAGTCCCAGGGAGGATGCTCAACATCTAGTGTGCGATCACCATGGATTGCCTTGTGATGTTATCAAAACCTTGAAAATAAAAGGAGCATTTAGAGACTATGCCTCACCTAACTTGCTCTGTTGACTTCTTCTCTTAATGGGGCCACTGGCCCTTTTCTAGCTTCGGGCTGGAGGAACTGCCTGGTCTCTCCGCCTGGCTCCCCTCTTGCCTGCCTCCTTCCCTCCTGCCTTGCCATCACCCTATGTCTTGATAGTTTGAGTCTGCCTGGACTTCTCCTCATATGTTCTTCCCCAGGTTGCCAATATGCATTTCACTGAATGAAAAATTCAGGACTTTTCTATCACTCAGTGTATGATCCTTAAATCCTCTGTCTTCCTCACCCTTGACATCCAGTTCATCAGTCAGGGATGCTGACTAAACTTCCCAAATATATTTCCACTCTGTCCTCTTCTCTCCATCACCTCTTTCTCGTTCTTATCTAGGCCATATCATCTCTCTCCTAGGTTTCTAAACTCTATTTTCCTCCAAAATTCCAGAGAAAACATTTTAAAATAAGCTAAACCAAGTCACTGGCTGTATGAAGGCTTCAACAGCTTCCCAGCGCCCTTAGCATATCATCCAAACTCCAGGTCCTGCTCACAGCCCAGCAGGATCGGACCTCCACCTGTCACCCCTTGCTCACCAAGCTCCAGCCACACCGGCTTGCTTTAGAGTTCATGAGAGCCCCCAGACTTTTCAAATGTAAAGCCTTTTGTGCATGTTGGACATACTCCTTATAATGCTCTTGCCTCAGTTTTTTGTTTGTTTGTCTCTATTTCTTATCATTTGAATCTCAATTTAAGTGTCTTCTCCTCAGAGGAGACTTCCTAATGAAAGTAACTACCTCCAATCTAATATTCTTTTTTTTATATTGAAGTATAGTTGCTGTACAATATTATATGTTACAGTTTACAATATAGTGATTCACAATTTTTAAAGACTATACTCCATTTATAGTTATTAGAAAATGTTGACTATATTCCCCATGTTGTACAATGTATCCTTGTAGCCTATCTTATACCTAATAGTTTGTACCTCATAATTCTCTACCCCTATACTGATGTCCCTCCTCCCTCTCCCCGTTGGTAACCACTAGTTTGTTCTCTGTATCTGTGAGTCTGTTATATTTGTTTCTTGTATTTTTTTAGATTCCACATACAAGTGACATCATATAGTATTTGTCTTTCTCTGTTTGACTTATTTCACTTAACATAATGTCCTCTAAGTCCATCCATGTTGCTGCAAATGGCAAAATTTTGTTCTTTTTTATGGCTGAGTAGAATTCCAGTGTGTGTGTGTGTGTGTGTGTGTGTATGTGTGTGTGTGTGTGTGTGTGTGTGTGTGTTTATGTGCATATACCTCATCTTCTTTATCCATTCATCTGTTGGTGGACACTTAGGTTGCTTCCATACCTTGATAATTAGAAATAATACTGCTATGAACACTGGGGTGCATGTATCTTTTCGAATTTGTGTTTTTGTTTTTTTCGAATATGTATCCAGGAGTGGAATTGCTAGGTCATGTGGTGGTTCTATTTTTAGAACGACCGTAATGTTTTTCACAGTGGCTGCACCAATTTACATTCCCACCAATAATGTGGGAGGGTTCCCTTTTCTCCACATCCTCGCCAACATTAGTTATTTGTGTTCTTTTTGATGATGGCCATTCTGACAGGTGTGAGGTGATACCTCATTATGGTTTTCATTTGCATTTCCCTGAGGATTAGAGATGTTGAGCATCTTTTCATGTGCCTGTTGGCTTTCTGCATTTCCTCTTTGAAAAAAATGTCTGTTCAGTTCTTCTACCCATTTTTAATTGGATCATTTTTTTTTGATGTTGAGTTGTATGAGCTGTTTATATATGTTGGCTATTAACCCCTTATCAGTCATATCATTTGCAAATATTTTCTCCCATAATAGTATTCTTTATTAGTCATCTTATTCATATCTGTCACAAGGCTTTACATTCTGAATTTAGTAACTTGTTAATTTTTTAATCTGTTTTATTCACCATTGTATTCTGTGTTCAGCTCATAATTGGCAGACAATAAACAATCAAATATAAGGATACTTTCTTATCACTGTCTTTCTTCCTTCCTCTTGCTCCTATTTCCTTCATGTCAAGTGAGTGGAAGAAGATGTCATTCTTTGCATATTTTAGCTGATGTCTTTATCATGAGATAAGCCCCCGCCTCACCACCAGATATTTTCAAATATAATACCACCTGTATCTTCTCCTCACCAACCCCACACTCTCCCAGAAACACAGATCCCTGGGGCACAAAAGAGCAAGAGTAACAGCTAACTTTTTTGAACATTTATTCTGTTCATTATGTTTGGATTCTTGTTTAACTTAACAATGCTGTAAGGTAGCTGCTATTTTTATCATGATTTTACCAAGAAGAGAAAGCTCAAGGTGAAGTCACTTGTCCAAGGTCACCTGCAGGTAAAATGGCAGATGCAGGGTCCTTTTCATTAACCATTTTGTGATTCTCTCAGAAGGATCCGACGAGGCTAGACGTTAACGGGAGGTTTTTCTCCCTTCAGCATCAGACAGGTAGATATGTGCCTCCTTTTACACAAGAGAGAAAAGACAATATAGAAAACAATATTGGGATCAGAGGGAAGATGGTGCTCGAATGGCTTTTGTTATTAGGAAAAAGATGGGGACTTCTTGGAGAATGTCTATGGTGATATCTTGTTAAATGACTCAGAAGTAAAGAAAAAGGAACGTTTTAAAAAAAACAGGTTTTTGTTTTCATTTTCAGAAATATCTCTGCATGCAAATAGTTTGAGGGTTGTGTCATTAAACGTGTGAAGCTTCTTGCTGTCTGAATGTTATTTATTTTTAGATTCAGTTTGGTGCAGTCGGGCATGTGCATGGCTCAGAGACAGGCAGGGACGCCCAATACCTGGTAAATAGTTACAAGGACTGTGGGAAGGAACTGTCTCTGTTACCTGGATGTGGTCCATTTTCCTCCCTTGGAACTGGAAAAAGAGCTGTGATAGAGAAACTGACTGAAAGTTGAGAGTGAAACTGGATTTGTTGCAGTGCCTAGTGATATTTTGGTGCATGGTTTTACAAACTCACAGCACCATTCCATGAGTGTCAGAGAGGAAAGAAGTGTCCCAAGGACATAACTTCTTTTGCAGGTCCTGGTGTTTTTCCTTCATGTTTTATGTGATAGTCAAATGTTGCAAGGGCAGCAGACACCACCTCACGTGGTATGATTATGTAGTTCAAAGACCAAACCAAATAAAAAGATCTGCTCTTTAAAAACTCTCATTTCCACTGAGGGGATTATTGAAAACATGACTGTGTTTAAAAGTCTATGTCCTATTTGCCAAAGTGGAGGAGGGAGTGGAAAAGTTGGGTGGAGTAAACAGGCCAGTTGCCATGTGCCTCCTAGAGGGCCTGTGGGGAAGATGCCAGCTGCCACCAGTTGGTAGGATTTGGTCACCAGGGCACAGAGTGGGCAATTGTCCTCGGCTTTGGAGTCAGAAGCTGGCAGCTGACCCAATAGTCTGCTTTCTCCTAGAGAGATAGACAGTCATCGAGCTGAGATAGTGATGGTGTTTCTCTCCTATTGTGCAACCTGGAAACTGGGAGAAAATGAAGGCAGGCCCAAGAGAGTGGAAGCAGGAGGAAAATAAAGAAAAAGAATACTGATTAACTCTGAATGTCTATTCAGCTTAGCTTGAGATTGATTTTGCTCACTGAATAGAATAGGAAACCCACATTTCTTATTTTTAGTTATTTTATTTTATTTATTTTTGGCTGCGTTGGGTCTTCGTTGTTGTGTGCGGGCTTTCTCTAGTTGCAGCGAACAGGGGCTACTCTTCGTTGCAGCGTGCAGGCTTCTCATTGTGGTGGCTTCTCTTGTGGCAGAGCACGGGCTCTAGGCACACGGGCTTCAGTAGTTGTGGCACATGGGCTTAGCTACTCCACAGCATGTGGGATCTTCCTGGACCAGGGCTAGAACCCGTGTCCCCTGCATTGGCAGGCAGATTCTTAACCACTGCCCCACCAGGAAAGTCTAACCTGCATTTCTGAATTGAATAAATAACAGAATTACCAAATTACAAGTGTAGGAGAAAAGATGGGAATGAAAAGTGTAGGAGTTTGTGTACATATAAATATATGTAGATATAGATAGATATAGATTTAAATGCATGTTGAATTAATTCATTGATGCTTACTCTATACCAGGCAAAGACATATTATGTAAATTTCACAATGGTGCCATTAAGGTAGGTTCTTTGAGTCCAATTTACAAATGTGGAAACTGAGGTTTGTGACAAGGTTTAGTCTCTGGTTTGTATGACTCTAAAGTATGTGCAGTTATCTAGTGTTTATATATTCTCCATTATTAATGGTTTCAAGTTTTTTTTTAATATCACTAGCTAGTGTATAGGTTTCTCAGGGGTCCAAAACATTGTCCTACTTTTGTTATATCTCAGTGCCATTTTGCACATAGTTTATAGGCAACAATCATTTTTATGACCTTTAACATACTGTTTAAACTTGTTAGAATGTAGATATTTTATGGTAAAATATATTTGAAATTTCATACGGAGTACTTTAAAGTGTTGTAAACCTCATGGTTTACATGAGACCCAGAGACTGAAGTCTTAGATAACTGCAGCTTATGTGAAGTCTCCATGTGTCATCAGGACCCCTGGATATCAGTTAAAGCGAGAGAATCTGAATCTCTGAGCAATAATGAATGATTCTGAAATTCAGATTCACCAGGAAGAAATTGAAAGCCAAAGGAAGACCATGTTGTTAAATTACTGTATACGGTTACCTGGCTGGAAAAGGGGGGAAAAAATCACAGAAGCTAAAATACATCACTGTCATTAGATGTTTAGGAGAATAAAAGATGTCTGGGACCTTGGAGGAGAAATAGAGAAGAAGACTAAGGGATGTCAAGTGTTTGAAAGAATCAAAGAAACCAAACACACAGAGAAGATAAGCATTGGTATCGCCCTGGAGGGGCAGCTCCCAATCATTCCACTGAGACCCACAGGCCAGCTGAGACTCACTGCAGGTTAGCACAAGAGTGCAGTGACTCTAATTCTACCCCTTGCTCTCCTCAAGGAAGCACCTGAAACTCAAGTGAAAGTAACCTTAAATCAACTTTAATTATAAATAAGCAAATCTCTTGCCAATGTCACTATGTTAATTGTCATTAGCTACTCCTAGATTGCAACGTAGCTCATAGCACAGCAGCGTGACATTGAGCCTGAAAACTACTTGAGTATTTAACTTCTAGGTACTTTCTAGATCTCAAATCCCATGATTTACTGTTGATTTTACTAAGAACTATTGAATTGTTGTTCAGTAGGTGATTTTTATCCTCAGGATCTTTAAAAAAAAAAAGCATCTCTTTTAAGGAATCCATCTATTTGTAAAAGTATCTATTTCCAGTGGTTCTGCTGTGTTTGTTTCGATTATCACACAGGAATTCAGCTTTTTCCAAATGTTCATAAAAAAAAATGGAAGCCATTTTCCACTCAAAAAATGCTTTTTATTTTGTAAGACCACAGAGTCCTTTACTGGTGACATGACAATTCAAACATGTTTGGCATTAAGCTTCAACCCTAGAGCAGGAGGGGACCTGGTTTCCATTCCTTGGAATGCTTATTTGCTTGATTTCAAATCCCATGGCCCCTGAATCTATGAATTTTTAGAATTCTCCTTTTAATCTCAGTCACGTCCTTACTCGGTATGTGTGAGAAAGATATAAGGCCCAAATCGCTGAATGACTGAGTAGAATTTCCTAAATGAGAGTGAAAATTAGTCCTCTGAGTGAGAATGTAATGAGAATGCACCTTTGGCATCTTGGTTATTAAATGCTACTCCACTTTTTAAGAAGAGAAAGGAGGGTGAGAGAGATAGATTGCTTGAGACTGAGATTGACCAAACTTTCTAGTAAACGCTCCCCATGTAGTTAGAGGCAAACGAGGCAGTTGCTTATAGCTATGACATTCCTGACTAACAGGGCTCCAGAACAACTCGTAACACAAGGGGCATGCCTGTGGTAATTCATCTTTCATATTAGTTCAGGGATATTTTCCATTAGGTAAAGCTGCTTTTATTTATATTTTTCATTTATTTTTTTTAACATCTTTATTGGAGTGTAATTGCTTTGCATTGTTGTGTTAGTTGCTGCTGTATAACAAAGTGAATCAGCTATACATATACATATATCCCCATATCTCCTCCCTCTTGCGTCTCCCTCCCACCCTCCTTATGCCATCCCTCTAGGTGGTCACAAAGCACCGAGCTGATCTCCCTCTGCTCTGCAGCTGCTTCCCACTAGCTATCTATTTTACATTTGGTAATGTATATATGTCAGTGCTACTCTCTCACTTTGTCCCAGCTTACCTTTCCCCCTCCCCGTGTCCTCAAGTCCATTCTCTACGTCTGCGTCTTTATTCCTGTCCTGCCCCTAGGTTCTTCAGAACCTTTTTTTTTTTAGATTCCATATATATCTATTAGCATATTTTAATGGTTCTTGAGTCTTTAAAAAATATATCTATCTCCATAAATGTTCTTCGTTAAGCCCATATTTCAGAGAATCCTTAATAGGTATTCCAGTCACTAGAGGGAATTAGCCAGGTGGTACAGAGTATCATATGCAAGGCTCCATACACAGCCAGACAAGTCGAAATATGCCCTCTATTTTCAGAAGCCTCCTGGACCTTAATCTAGTCTCAATACTCTCCATTATTCATTCTAAACAATGTTTAAATATGGATGTGAGGTTAAAGCAAGGTGCTTTTATCTTCAAAGCAGTTGTCATTATCAGATATGGGTAAATTGGTGCCAGAAAAAGGTGAAAAGAGGAAAATCTTCTAAATTCAACAAGTACTTATCGTGTACCTACTCACACACTACGCAGTATGGAAGACATAAAATAAATGGATAAAATAGTTGATGACATAAACTCAAGACATTTTTAATCTAATTGGCTGCAGAGTACCCACTCCTCCTCTGCCAAAAAAAATGTGTATTGAGTGGAAGAATGTACTCTGTACAAGACAAAGTACTGGAGGAGTCCACTGAGGGGAGAGTTCCCATCAGTTGCATTAGATTGGAGAATGGAATTTGTATGTTTTCAAGTTCTATATGTTCTCTCAGGTCCTCTTCTAATAAACCTCACAATGACCAATCCAGAACCACTAAACCACTAAATCATGAAAGATACATTTTTTTCATATGATATTTCTTATATTTGATTGTTATTTTTTCCTCGCTATAATTTCCATTTTTTAAACATTTTCTCATACCCTGACCTTTCATAATAAAGAGTGAATTCCTTGGGGCAGAGGCTATATTTTTTGTCTCTGTGTATCCTTTAGCCACATGCCTGGATAGGAGAGGCACTTGGGTTGCTTGAGTGGCTAGCACACAGGACGCCAGGGTCCTTCTTTGTGTGTGACGCAGCAATGGCTTGGACCCCACTGCCAGTCAGTACCAATATGTATTGAGAATAGCTGCTTCTTTCTGTCACGTAAAATCATTATGAACAGCATTAGAAAGAACATTTTTTTCCACTTTTAAGTAAATGCTTGAAGCAAAGCTTTTTTAAAATATAAGCTCTTCCATATTTTGCTTTTCATCTTTTTGCATCAGTTTGGGTTTTGGTTATGTTTTTTAAATGTGACAATATTAAAATATTTCCAAAATATAAAAGATCAAGTACAGCTTTTGAAAAAGTCTTGTTTGGGAGGTAATCTTTGAACTTCTATTGTGCAAAAAGAAGCACTGAGCGTGAAACAAACAAAAATGAAAACCAACTACAACATGACATTAAAATAGTCAAAACGTGATCATCTTTTATATTTAGAGTCTGAAACAGAATAATTTTTAATTTTTAAAAAATATAATCATGGGGGCTTCCCTGGTGGTGCAGTGGTTGAGAGTCCGCCTGCCGATGCAGGGGACACGGGTTCGTGCCCCGGTCCGGGAAGAGCCCACATGCTGCGGAGCGGCTGGGCCCGTGAGCCATGGCCGCACAGCCTGCGCTTCCGGAGCCTGTGCTCCACAACGGGAGAGGCCACAACAGTGAAAGGCCCGCGTACAACAACAACAACAACAACAACAAAAAATATATATATATATATATATAAAATCATTAGAACAGACCAGTCAATAAAAATTGTGTTGTAAATAAATTAAGAGGATTTGGGTGTGGGTGGGAGGGTAGACTTCTAATGCTTTAAAATTTTGTGAGTGATTTTAAAATAAGAGTAATAAACCGTGTACAATTAAAAAAAAAAAAAAGCTGATTAGACTTTTAACCTAACAGGCCTATTTTTGTTCGTGCCTGGGTTGTTTGGCTCTGTAGTTATAGTTTCTTAATAAATATGTACAAAATACACAGCAATACTGCCCTCTACAGTTCCCCTGTAAGACAGTCACTTGTCTTCAAGTGTGTAAATGCCTAGTTTTAAATGAACCTAACTTACATGGATGATTTCTGGTGTGTTTAGCTCTGATGTTAGTCTTAGCACTAAGCAGCTGGGGCCATCCCCCGTCTCTTTGCATAATGAACACTTAGAGAAGTCAAATCCTCTAAAATAGTTACATGATCCGTCTTATTTCTATGAATATATGATATCCACTGTTCTTAAAAGCTTTCCACTCTGTGGTACAATTGGCAATACATACCCCCTTTTCTCATACATATGCCATACTGGAATTAGGTAAGTAGTCTGATATGCCAGAAAGACAGTGGAATATATAAAATCTGTGGAAAGTGTTTAAGATTAAAAATAATTATGCTGCCTTATAGTCACATTTTTTATTTGTAGAAGAGGAAAGTTAGTAGATTAAACTCAGTTGTCCTCAGTAATTAAAAGTAAAAAGTAGAAAGAATATGTGATCCAAACTAGCTTCAGTACCAAAAATTTTGGTGTTTAAATGAGATGTAGATATCTTTTTAATTATAGGTGCAAATGAGAGAACATAAGAAACTAGTAGTCACATGATATAATACATAAAAGCTTTGCAAAAAGACATGAAAATAAAAAAGTCTAAAGGAAGAAATATGTTCTATCCCCCAAATATGTTGCAGAAAGGCAGTATTTCCTGGTACATAATTGCAAAATCAGAATGAATTCAAATCTCAGTGTTGTTACATACTGTATGAGCTTTGGCATGTTGCTGAAACTCTCTGTGACTTACTTGTGAAATTAAGTGGTAACTATATAAGTATTATATAATATTTGCTGCTAATAGATTACTATTTTCAGAGTTAAGTATTTGTATAATTTGCTTATGAGCATATGTAAATTGTGGGGAGATTGAGGGCTCAACCGTTGCCTTCTTTAGGATGTTAGTTGTAAGTAGCAGAATGCAACTCATATTAGTTTAATTAAACAAAGGGGGTAGTATTATAAGAATTCAGGGATTATTTTCCAGAGCTCAAGGAAAAATCACCACCAAGTCTCAGGATAAACAAAAACACTTAACTTGAAAGTCTGGCAAGCAGTATTTTTCTCTGCTCTTGCTTGTCCTTGGATATTCTGTTATGTCTGCATTATTCCTCTCTCTCTTGTCAGACTGCCTCTCCGTCAACATGTCAGAATACGGCCAGTCACAGCTCTAAAGATGTTGTTACACTTCTAGTCACACTAAGATACTGAATGACTTTTTTCTTAGCTCCAATCCCAAATTCCTAAGAACAGGACTCTAACTCAACATGGATGAGACGCTCAATTGTGACTAACCAGCTATGGCCATCAGGAGAAATATAGAGCTAACATGTTGTCTTTATGTCATTTTCTAAATGTAGACTTTAGGAGATTCCTTTAATTCGTGCTCTATAAGCAATCTCCAGTTCACCAACCTTTACATTTAAATGATTTCCTGTTGGTTGTTGTTTGGAATTCCAAAATAATTTCCTGTGTCAACTCTGTTATACAGCATTGTTACAGCCTTAGGAGAATCTCACTCCATCCCTCCCCCAAAGAAAAAGTGCAAATAAAAAATTGCTTAACTCACTACGTGTCTGAAAAATTATTACTAATTTCCATAGTAATCACACACTAAAGATTTTTTAAGACTATTCTATTTTCATACGATTTTGTCAGATTATTAAACTATGCATTCCATTCTATTGTTGTTTGGAAACATGGTCCCACCATGTTCTTAAGAATGTAGTTTTAACCATAGTGTATTGTGTTAGTTTAAAAAAAAAAAAATGAGTTCAGAGCTCCTCTCCGTGGTCTTGGCAGCTGAAGCTAGAACCCCCTCTTATATCCATCCATCCAACCATATATGTGCCTGGCACTATTGTAGACACTTAGGGAGACAGTATTAAAGCCAAAGTGTCATCTGTTCTGGAACAAACAAATGTACAAACAATAAAGTATCAGTTAATGTATAAGTATCAGGTAATGATAAAGAAAATCAGGGAATTGTGATATGGAGTGACTGGGAAGTCTCTTTAACTGGGCAATGAGATCAGAGATTCCTAAACTTTAATTTAGCAGCTGTGATTCTAGAACTAGGACAGGGGCGTCCAGCAGAAGGGTGAGGGATCCAGGAGATTGAGAAGGCCAAGATAGCCTTGTTACCTTGCCCCATCAGAGGTACTTAATACCAAAATCGCTCTTACTCACCCTTCTTTCTAGAGCCCAGGGAATTAACTTGGCTCTGTACTATCTCTTCCTTCTTTTTTCCATTCAGAAATTTCCCCCTTCCCTGTTCTACTGCAGAGCCGAAATCTCAGAGAACTCTCCTCCCTTCTACACAGTTTTGTTGTGGTTTTCAAAGTGTTTTCTTTCCCTTTTTATAATCATTTTTAAAGTACTCCATGAACATATGTTTTCCTGAATTATGGATTTCAAATCTTCAATCTCCCTGCCTAGATTTATAAACATGAATGTGTGTGTGCAAGTAATATATGTATGTGTTTATTTGTAAATAAAATAATTCAATACATATATTCACTTATGAACTTATTGGATGTAGTTTTCATTCTTGTTCTGTATCTTTTTTTAACTTAATTTATTTTAGATATCTTTTTATATCAGCACACATAGATTTACTTTGATCTTTTTAATAGCTGCATAGTATTTCATTGTACAGATGCAAAATAATTAAAATTTTCATCCAGCTCTTGATAGATATTTAGGTTGTTACAGTATTTCCTATTGTAAACAAAACTGCAATCTCATAACTTATGTCTTGGCAAAAAGAATTTTTTATTGAAGTATAGTTGACTTACAATGTTGTATTATTTTCTAGTGTACAGCAAAATGATTCAAATATATATATATATTCTTTTTCATATTCTTTTCCATTGTATGTTATTATAAGATATTGAATATAGTTTCCTGTGCTATACAGTAGGACCTTGTTGTTTATTTTATATATAGTAGTTTGTATCTGCTAATCCCAAATTCCTAATTTATCCCTGTCCCCCCTCCTTTTTCCCCTTTGGTAACCATAAATTTGCTCTCTATGTCTGTGAGTCTGTTTCTGCTTTGTAAATAAGTTCTTTTGTATATTTTAGATTCCATATATATGATATCATATATTTGTCTTTCTCTGTCTGACTTACTTCACTTAGTATGATAATCTCTAGGTCCATCCATGTTGCTACAAAAGGCATTATTTTATTCTTTATTATGGCTGAGTAATAGTCAGTTGTGTATATATATATATATATATACACATCTTCTTTATTCACTCATCTGTCAGTGGACACTTAGGTTGTTTCCAGGTCTTGGCTATTGTAAATAGAGCCACTGTGAACATCAGTTCATGTATCTTTTCAAATTAGAATTTTCATCTTTTCCAGATATATGTCCAGGAATGGAATTGCTAGGTCATATGGTAGTTCTATTTTTAGTTTTTAAGGAACCTCCATACTGTTCTCCAAAGTGGCTGCATCAACTTGCATTCCCACCAAAAGTGTAGGAGGGTTCCTTTTTTTCCACACCCTCTCCAGCATTTATTATTGTGGACTTTTTGATAATGGCCACTGTGACCGGTGTGAGGTGATACCTCACTGTAGTTTTTTTTTTTTTTTTTCTCACTGTAGTTTTGATTTGCATTACCAATGTTGAGCATCTTTTCGTGTATGTCTTGACAAATATTATATGGTATCACTTTATGTGAAATCTACAAAATAATACAAATGAATCTACATAAAAAACAGAAACAGACCCACAGACATAGAAAACAAACTAATAGTTATCAAAGGGAAAGGGAGTGTGGGAGGTATAAATTAGGAGTATGAGATTAATAGATACAAAGTACTGTACATAATATAGATAAGCAACAAGGGTTTACTGTACAGCACAGAGAACTATATTCAATATCTTGTAATAACCTATAATGGAAAATACTCTTTAGAAATTTATATATCTATAACTGAATCACTGTGCTGTACATGTGAAACTAACACAATATTGTAAATCAACTATACTCCAATAAATATATATATGTGTATGTGTGTGTATATATATATATATATGTATCTCGGCATACTAGCTATGTCAAATGCTCTGTGTGTGTGACTGTGTATGTATTAAATTTATTTATATATTAGGTTAACAAAGTAAATTCTGGAGTCTATAGGTAAAAAAATGGTCAAATATTGGCAATTTTATGTCGTTTAACCTAATTATAAAATTCCTCTCCAAGGCTCTAAGCCCAACTTTGTTCGTTTTTCATTTCTAACAGCTGTTGAAACAGAGAGGAAATATCTTAGAGGCTAAGCTCTGTTGGATCAAGTGAAAAAACTATATGGATTGTTATCACTACAAAATCAGAGTTTCCTATTAACTAGACCTACATTTCCATTCGGGTATGTTCCCAGGAGGCTGCCTTCCCATCCTCTAGTGCCAGAGGGAGTCCTTTATAGTAGGAATCAGGTAGCTGAATAGTGGAAAGGAGAAAATATGGACCAGACTGGCTCTAGAATGACATTTGGTAAATCATTAACATTTCTAGCCTGATTCCAGTAATAAATACAGATAATATCTACCTTAAAAATAAATGAAATAATTCTTACAGCACTCCCTAGCACAGTATTTGACCCTAAATTCTTGCTTAATAAATCACATCTTCCTTCCTCCTTCCCTTCCCCCTTCTCTCCTTCCCTTTCTCCCTCCTTCACATCTATGCTCTGAATCTCCAAACTACAGGGAGATGGCAAGGAAGAGAGGGCCTCTCTGGGCCACATAGCCACACAAGCATCGACAGGCATTTAGAAGCCATTTCTGCCCCAGAGATAGGCACTGAGCTACTTCAGTCATCCGACAGGTGCTCACTGCTATCTTATATGTCAATGACCTGGGCACAGCGCACAAAGCCTGGCACCACAGGGTCTGGATACATCCTAATTGAGGCCCAATCTGTGTGTGCAGTTACTGGGGAGCTCAGTGGATAAACACAACTTCTTCCATATTACTATCCATCGCTTGCAAAACACTGTGCCCACCAGGAAGCATCACTCCCCTGTTTCACAGGCTTCTCTCAGAGCCATCCTCAACTTCAACTCCGAGAAGCACAGATTTCTACTTCAGTGTCATTTGCATCTGCTGAAATGCCTTTGTGTTTATTCTCTTTTTTTAAGGTTTTTATAATAACATTTATTTCCTAAAAGTTAACATGTGCATAATAGGAAACCAAAAAGCAAAAAACAAAGTCATCCATAATCACAAGCAGTTTACCATTTGATGTGTCCTTCTAGTTCTCCTTTTTGTATCTACACAACTAAGCATCCATTTTTATGTAATTAAGATCATACAGTTATGTATTATGCTTTTTCACACATCATGAATATTTACCATTTCAAAGTCCCAAAGCTATGAGTATTTTGATAACCAAGAATATACTCCACCAACTCAATCTGGAAGGAAAAAAATGTAATCCTGCCTTTCTTGGTAACAAAAATTTCATAAAAGACAAAAATGGCAACAGGCTTTATTCTCTTCGATAACTCAAGAAACTCAGGTACTGTTCCAGGCTCTGACTTGGCTGTCATTCAGTGTTTTTGTTTTTTTAAATTTTATTTATTTTTGGCTGCATTGGGTCTTCGTTGCTGCACGCGGGCTTTCCCTAGTTGCGGCAAGCAGGGGCTACTCTTCTTTGTGGTGCGCAGGCTCCTCATTGCGGTGGCTTCTGTTGTTGCGGAGCACGGGCTCTAGGCCCGTGAGCTTCAATAGTTTTGGCTCACGGGCTCAGTTGCTCCACAGCATGTGGGATCTTCCTGGACCAGGGATCGAACCTGTGTCCCCTGCATTGGCAGGTGGATTCTTAACAACTGTGCCACCAGGGAAGTCCCTCATTCAGTGTTAATCACTTGGTATTAAATATGAGGGCCCATCACTTTTTTACAGATGAGAAAAGAGCGACACTGTGCTTATGTCTTGAAATTGTGGAGGGATTTCCATGGGAGTTGGAAAGGGACAGACCTGAGTTCCAAACCTGACACTGGCACTTAGTATCTTTATTCTGTGAGCAAACTGCTCTACATTTCTGAGCATCAGTTTCATTTCCTGTAAAATGGGTTAATAACTCTCATTAAAATTGCTGGGTTGTGTTTCTCATGTATTAGTTGAGAAAATGCATGCTAAGTACCTGACACCTTGCACAGCACAAGGAAGCCCTAAATAAGGGTTCACCTTGACTTATGATTCTCTCTATTGACCTGCCACTAGAGATACTTGCCTCTACAATCACTGCCAGAATTTCAGGACCATAGAGGATTTGTGTTTCCAGGAATAAGGCAATATAAATCTTGGCAGAATTGATTAAAATATTTTTTTCAGGAATATGAAGTTCTTTCAGTTATCTGGTTGATGTTTAATCTGGGAAAAGTTTTTAAATGGGTATAAGAGGATGAGAGAATGAGCAAATAAGGTATCTTCTGACTCCTCCTTGTCACTGGTGTAGAAGAAGAGAATGTGTCTTTTTGAAGCGATTGTTATACTGATTACAAAGCCCCTAACATAATGACGACCACAGATTTGAGTTATACAGAGATGTTCCAGTGGTAGGAGTACATTCTGATAATTGTCAGGTTGCTTTTATTTTTCCTCTTTTTTCTTCTTATTCTGTCTTATTGTCATGGTGGACTTGGTGTGATTAGCAATGTTACCACTTTCCATAGGGGTTAAACCTAGTAAGGGGAGGGGACTTAGAGATATACTTATAGTTCGCAGATAGTAAGGTAATCATTCTGTGGGACCTTTACTTCAAAGCCTCATGCACACACCAGACTGTAATAAGCCCTGCCTTTGCTTCAATTGCTAAGAAACCTTTCTCTTAATGCCAGGGTATCATCCTAGCTTTTGAATCTGTGCATGTTTCAGAATAGTGTTTAGAAGCCAACATTTCTATAAAGCAATTTGTGGGCCACACACATAAGCCTTTATGCACTAGCTGATGGCTGTTTCAAATACTTGACTGTTAAATTGGTTTTGAAAAGAGGAATGTTTCCTTTTCTGGCTTATTTTCAGATTAGCATCATCCTTCTGAACAAACAATAGTTTTCCTGGAAATATGCCTATTTACCGATATCTTTCTTATTAAGCATTATCTTTCACTTCATCTTAACTTTCAAATTATAACCTCCATCAACAGTACACAGCAGATTTTTCTCATGTATTATCCTTATTAGAATAACTTCAGTGATGTTTAGGTTCTTATCATATTCCCTAGAAAGGCTCAGATTGGAATAGTCCTCTGAGGAGATATATGGTAGGCAACACAACTTTAAAAGTCCAACTTAAAATTCAATAAATTCATGAAGAATTTAATACTACCTAGCTGGGCAGACACTGAATTCTAAGTTCTCGTGAGCAAGTAATGTCTAGGTTTGCCTCTTGAAAAATTATAAACATAAGGAAGAGTAATTTGTAAGAAACTTTAATGTCTGCCAGATACTGAATGCAGCCAGAAAATACGAGAAAGGGCACTGAACTGAGAACTGTATTTAGTCCTGGCTCAAACATTTGTGAATCATGCGACACTGAGCAGCCCACTTAAATTTTCGGTGCCTCTGTTTACAAGTCTGTAAAATTGGGATGATTATTCCTGCCCTGTTCACCTCCTATGGTTGTCACAAGAATCAGATTAGAAGATGCATGTGAAAGAGCTTTGTAGCTATACAGTGCTCTTCAGATGTAAGTCTTTGGTATAGGTTGCCTCTAGTTTAAGTTCTGTAAGCTTTTTGAGGACAAAGATTGTTATCTTTGAGTCATGAGCACTATATTAGGACAAGTGAATGAAGGGAGGTGATTCCCCCTCTGCAATTTTCTGTGAGGTTGTTTATTTTGCATTTTTCCCAGAATCACAAAGTGTAACTTTTTTTTGTTTACCATCTCAACATACTTATGGGGAAAATTCTCCCTTTATTTGAACTAACTCGCTTACCTGGTAAGAGCCTTTAAACTTAGCAAGTGAACATTTCTTGTGGAGAAGTCCATTCCCAATCTCAGGGCATTGTATTTCTAAGTGTATCTGATGTCAGAGATCAGAATGCAGACATGTCAAAGCTTGTATGGTACTGAGTGTTATAACACATGAAATAACCCTGAATTCTTCATCGATTAAATAACGTGTTTAATTTTATTAGAAAGTAAACGTATTCCTTCATGGGGTACCACTGCTTCAGCTACTGACCTATGGGGAAAAAGTTAGTGCTCTGGGAAGCTTCCATTATTTTATATCAATTATGACTGGTAACACTGAGTTGAGTATTGTTCATGGCCCCTTCTAGCAAAAGATAAAATGCAAAGAAATGCAATGATGTTTGAGGCTGCAAGAGCCAACAGATGATACAATATACCCATCAAATTCTTTTTTAATAGTTAATAGATGAATGGATTAAACTGAAATGATTGCAAGTATTTAAGCTATTCTATACATTTAATCAATAAGATGCATTTTTAGGGATTGAACATTATGACCCACACTTAACTCACCTTCTAAAAATTAGAGCCTTAACATTTCATATCTGACTTCAAATGTTGAAATTCCAATCTCAAAACTTTTTAATTATACTACAATTTTAGGGTATTATAAATATTCCCTTATTTTTATTGGAAAAGAACTTACAGAGCCTAGTTCCTCTTTCCAAATTATAAGAATCAGAGTCTCACAGTAAAAAAAGAGGGGAAGTGTTTTGAACAAATATTTCAAGGTACTGAATAAGCTCTTTTCTTAGTATCTTTTATTTTTTCAATGACTTGAATTTTTTCAAAGACAAATAACTTTTGAGTAAAGAAAGTGTTTATACTGTTTACAGAGGAAAAGTCTCATAAATCACACGTAAGGCAGGGCCAACCCCTTTGCCACCTATTTTTCGTTTGTGGCTTGCTATGGAAGGCATTTTACTTCCTGAAGTTGGCTGTATTTTGTTGACCTCCAGGATTCAAGATCTGTTTACTGAACAGCAGTGTAATCCCAAAGCCCTTGTTGAACACGGGGGTTGGAGTTAAGACTGGAATAGGAGGGATCCCTCAGTGGCTGCACTGGCTCTAATTCTATAGCAATGATGAAGGAATAAATTCATTTCAGGGTATTACTGGGGCCCTGAGAAATCTTAACTATGTTGCAAAGTTATTTTTGTATGTTCTCTTGTTTGTCTTCTGACCAGAACAGTTGTCTGAAGGTCCCTGGAATCAGGCTGTTCTCTGAGGTCAGATGACCTTTCTGAGCCTAGAATGAATCAGTTACAGAACATTTGAGTCAGGCTACCTCTCTCTTTCTCCCAGGCCTAGTTTCTTCCTGATTGTAACCCTAGGGGGATATGCCAGACACTCACTAGAGGGCAGCAGGGGGTCAGTGGAACCAATTCTTTAGGAACATGCTAGACTGTATTATGTGCTTTGAAAAGTGCCTAACAGTTTTTAAAAGTTTATTCACTGCTACTTCCATTACAAAATGCAGTGGCATCAAGAATCTATTCATGTGGGTGTGTTTGTTTCCACAGAAACCTGGAATAAAAGACACATATAACCTAGCTATTTTAATGCAAGAAGTCTGTCAATTGCAAGGCATTCATCAGCTACACCTATGAGAGTGTGGGTCCCCGAAGGACTGGTCTCTGTGTCCATGATAGGAATCAAGCCACAGTTGAGTAGATTGTGAGGGAGGAGGCCTAAAGTCCAGGAGTGAGAAATGAGGGAAAATGACTGGACCTCTCCAGTAAGCTGGGGTGACAGGGGGAAAAGGGGTGGCAGGTGAAGAGGTGTTCCCTCCATTCAGTAATGAACCGTATCCTCCAGCTCTACCCAGGTGGTGTGTTTGCAGGAAGGAATATCACTCGCACTATTTTCCGATGCAGCCCCCTGAGGGAATTTGGGAAAGGGATGTGGGCATCTCATTTTGCAGTTTTATGCTGTGAGAGGGGAGCCCAGCCACTCTGCGCACATGGCACATTAGAAGGAGGGAAGTGAGCAGGTCGACAAGGGAATGACTTTATGAAACGTCATGAGGGGGAACAACTAACTTTGTGGAAGGTGGCAAGGACGAGGGGGAGACAAAAGAGAAGAAGGATTTGAGTCATTGTGCACTGTGCAGTGAGCGTGAAACGCAGAGACCACAGTCTGTGGAAGAGAACAGTAAAGGCTGTCAAGGAATATGATGCATGAGCCACACCAGGACCCTTCTAAGCAAAGGAGAGGATTAAGGTACAGAAGGTTCTATAATCTTGCTAATGAGACTTGAATATAAAAATTATTTTTCTCATCCTTTTTATTGTTAGCACACTCCTTCCAGTGCATTCTATAGGATGGCATGAACTGGACAACTTAGTTCTCAATTAACAGAAATAATTACACTTTCATCCCCACATTTCACTCTCAGAGGTTCATTGTGGATAAATATAACATACCAGTGTACAATTTTGTTTTTAATTTGAATATCACTGGGAAAATATTAATCCCAATCTCTATTTTTCTCTGTGTCAACTGGGTACCCTTTGCATTAGAATCATACAGGATGAATTGATTCTTATACATTAATAATTTTAGGAGGAAGAATTTGTTAAGGACTATAAAAGAAAGATATAACCAAATGTCAAGGGAACATAAAGAAGGGGGAAATTACTTTCTGCCAGAAGACTCTGGGAAAATTTAATGGGAAAATGGCATTTGAAAAGATTCTCAAAACATAGGTAAGATTTCTTTACAAGGAAAGTAGTAGGAATAACATTCTCGCAAAGAGGAACAGATACCTGTTCTATACCTGCTTGGCTAGTGAAGAGAGATTGATGACTGAAATATTGGCACAGAGGTTGAACCCAGCTTGTAAAAGGCTTTATGCAGAGTGCTAAGAAGTTTGAAATGTAGTCTGTGGTCACTTCAGCAGGTGTCTGCACAGAGCTACGTGATCAGAATGGCACTTGAGGACAGCTTCTCTTTCTGTAGGGCTGGGGCAAAGACTGAAGGCAAAGGCATGTTAGGAAGTAGAAGAGATTGTCCAGGTCTGAGGAAATGACTCTATGAGGTAGAGCTATGGCTGTGGGAATGGAAGAAGGCAATGAACAAAACAGGCATTAAGGAGGGAAGATGTTGGTTGTTTAACCTGAAATTTTTAAAATGTGCTTCGTCAATTCTTGGAATGCGGGAGGAGCTTTGTCTTTAAAAACTTTGTGTGTTGCAACCGTGGATCAGTTGGGATGTGGCCAAAGACAATCCAACTCTATCTTCAAGGTTCTGCAATTGACTCAGAGAGGGAGACAATGAAGAGGTAACGACAAGAGGAAAATATGTCTTGTTAACTGAATGCTGCAAAGTGTTGCAGATAGATGGGGCTTCATTTAGCCAAATGAAGATACACTTTTCTTTCTTACTTCCTCGGTTTGGGTTTACTGAATTACATGTTAACATGTTTTAATTCAATGTACTTGTTAAATTGAATACCACAAGGTTATTTCAATGAGGAGATATCTAATTTTAACCCCAAATCATAATAAACAAAGTTTGAACTTTGAGATAATTGAAGTCAAGTCGAATTTATGTAGTTCAGGATTGCATTATTTTAATATTCGGTAGTACTGCTAGAATAGTATTCAGCAGTCACAATGAGCTCAGTAACCTGAATTTTGCTTTTATACTTCTTATTTAGTAAATTTTTCAATCCTAGGAAATACCATTCTTTTATATTGTGATGGAATCTTACAGGCAGGTCTAAGAAACTTAGAATTTCCTATTTGAACTTTTCTTGACTGTAGCATGGAGCTTCCCGTATGCCAACAGAAATGACATTTTCTCTCTGCTATTTGAGTATTCTGCTTCCAAACAGGAAAAACAGGGAATAGGACCAAACGCCTGTGACAATTACCTTTGGAGCAAGATTTGAAGCCAATTGAATCATATCCATATGATTTTGTTTGGACTATAATTGCTATCGCAATGAGATGCAGGAAGAACAGGAGGCCCTGCAGCCAAAAAGGACAGAACTTGGAAGAGTTCAAGGCCCATCACATTAGAGATTCTTATAAATTGTACTCAGAAGAGATCTGACTTGCCCCAAGCAGTTCACAAATTGAGCAGTCCAACTGTATCTTATGTACATTTTCTGCTTTCCAGTTTTGACAGATGCGTACTTGTTGTGTTCCAATTGCTCTCTAAAATATATTTCTTAGCTGCCTGCCTCTGCCTGTTTTCAGTCATGGATCAGTATTGCTAACAGCTTATCAATAATTTAAAACAAAAATATGAGATCTCTGTAGGCATTGCACTGTCAGCAGGAAAAATGAAGACATGGTAATGAGGAAAACATTAGTCTGATTATTTTAGGAGGGATACATTCTCATGCTTTCGTGGTAGTGTAGAAGCTGTAATTACCTCCCCCCAGTGCTTCAGGCCACAACAGCTTGGAGAGTGCTAAAGTTCTTCGTAATTTGATTCTCTCTTGTTATTCTGTGCTTTATCAAAGTTAGAGAAATGTGCACCCAAATCTTACCAGTGCACCCAAGATAGTTCTAGAGTTTTTTTCTCCAAGCCTGGGGATGATTTCTCTTTAGTCTCAGCATGTGCTGACACCTCTGAATAGCTGAGAATGCTCTCCTCAACAGAACTCCTCAGCGGTCACCTGCATCCCACCCTAAAAGAGCCCTGCTGGGAACACTTGGGTCTTCATTGGTCTTTTGTTTATATGAGTGAATTTTCCTGGAAGCTGGAAGTTGTAATCAAAAGAAGGTGAATCACAGAACTGAGAGAAAGGAGTTAAAGGGAAACCAATGGAAATTATATTTAGAAACCTGAGTAGACTGAAAGAGGATATTTTTAAAGGAACAGAAAATAAAGCCGTGGTGCATGGGTCAAATTAAAAATGAATATGGTATGAGAAAGGGGTGGAGTTTCAGATGAAGCAAAAAATATGCCTAAAATACGTGATGCATTCTCTCTGTGGGATGGAATGACGTTGAGAATTTCAGAAGCAGATAGCACCCCAAAGAGCAGACAGCAGAGGTGACCTCTTTCCACCTCGGCATTACAGAAGACTTAACCTTCTGGATGCTGACTCTGCCTTTCTTGGGGAGAGCATAATGTACAGTGAACCAACAAATGGATTGAAGTTGTTTGTAAAGAGGAAAGACTGAGTCCATAGTAACAGCTATATTATGATCAACAGTGCTACTTTGTTCCTTTGTTTATGTCTCACAGCCTTTATATTGTCTTTTCGAGAACTGAGCCAGTTGGCCAGTGGCCATGGTAAAATTTTCGTTGCTAGTGAATATGAATATATCCCATCAGTGGATGCATCTTTCAGTATTCTGCTTAAACTCAGCCTTCCATTTGAAATGTCATATAGTTATAGGTGAATAGAGAACAGTATTTAAGAAAAAATGATTTGCTCAAAATAGTGTCCAAATACTAAGCTACATTATGGAACAATTATCGGTATCATTAAGTAATTTGCTTCTATTTTTGTATAAAAACTATAGCATGAAATTACATTTAAGGAAAGTATTTGACTTTGAGCATTTGTCTCATGTCCAGAAGATCGTAGGGTACATTTTCTAAGAGAATGAGAAGGAAAGAAGGTTGTCAGAGATGGCTCCGAGAGAGAAAATGTGATGATCTACTGCCAGTCTTCTACGTTTCTAAACTTCTCTGTACCAAACCTAATTAACATAAATTAGCAGGTATTGTTATTAATAAAACTATGGTTCCTTTAAAAGTGGCAATCTAATTATTTATCTAATATTTTATCTGAATTATTCCTTCAGACAATTCTGTGAGATAGATTATTATTTTCTATTTTACAAATTAGGAAAGTGAGGGGAACCAAAAGGTTAAAAAATGAATACCTGACATCATGTAGCCCATGAGGGAATGAGCTGGGATTGGTCCAGGTCTGTCTGGCCCACGCTTTAGTATTTAGGGTCTGCTGCCTTCCCTTACAGCCAGAAACTCCTCCAACAGCAGGCCCACCGAAAGAAAGGGAAGCAATTTCCTGTTACACTTATGCAAAGAATTCCTGTGTGCCTAAAATAAAAGGATTTACTCTACACCATTGGTTTAATTAGCGTAACTGTGAAGATCAACGTGTTCAGAAATGCTTTTTTTTTAAGAAAGGAAAACCAAGATGACATGGCATAAAACTTGGAGTAGCTATGATTTTTTAAGCACATGTTTAAATTTTAATGACATAATAGCTTGTCTTCTTTTAAACGACTGATTTTCCTATTAATATCTAAAATAAAAATTTTTTTAAGTATAAATTTTGCACCTTGCAAACATTGTATCAGTATTTTGAGTATATATCCATTGCTACATTCTGGTATTTTATAATTGCAGGAAGTCAGTATTCCAAGTGGAATGATTTGGTGTAGTTATTTTGTTCTGAAAAAGCACACAGTATAGCACTGGCTTGTGATAAATCACTGACATTCTGCTATGGTGGCCAGACCATTATTTTCTTATATTAAGAAAAACACTGAGTGCAGTAAACCAGAATTGTAGCCCATGTCATATTATTTGCAAGAACAATAACTAAGGTGCCTAGGGCACTTGCATAAACCTCTGTTTCTTGTAATTTCCAGGTGATAAAACCTACTAGTTTGGCAATTTATAGAAAAGCCATAGATCCATCTCAGTGCCACTGGAATAACTGATGCCCCTTTGGCAGGGTACATCTACCAGCAGCAAGAGGTGGAGGGTGGGAACCAAGGAAGAGGCCTGGGAGAGAGGGTCAGTGTCTAACCACCTACCAGCTGGGAAGAAAGGAGAGAAGCTAAGAGCCTTCAAGTGTCAGAGGGAGGAGTCCAGGATTACTTAGTCATTTATTCTTGGTTTGTCTGTCTGTTCATTAATTTCTTTATTTTAAAGGGAGAATATGTGTTAAATACTTCTCTTTACCCTCCTGAATTATTACAGTCTCTAAATTTTCAGAAGTCTATGATATACATATCATCTGAGCTATCACAAGCATGCTTTCTTACCAGGATTGAGAAAGCATCTTCCACATGAAAGGCCTTTTTACAAAATGCAAAAGCAGAAGTAAACAGGATTGATACTTACATTAACATTGCATGTAAACTCCAAAAGTCAGCGTTCTATATTTTCCTTATCAGAGTATATATCACACTTCATTTTTTTTCAATGTTCATTTTCTGTCTCTTCTAATAAATGTTAAGGTCTGTGAGGAAATAGATTTGCAAATTTTCGAAAAGTATAGAATTCAGCATCGAATGCAATGCTGAATGCCATGGAGTTCACCACTGAGGGTTTCTTGAAAAATTTAATGATGGTATTTTGGGGGTTTTTTCCCTGCCAAGAAACTCTAAGCCAAATATTCTTTTCTCCAGCTTTCCTTTAATTTGTACCTCCTCACACTTTATTTTAGAGCATTATCATAGATATGCTGAAGAAATCCACTTTTCTATTTACTATGATGTGAGGGCTTTACGAGGCAACATTTTATATTAGTTCTCCCCTGCAATAATCAATACATTAAAAGGGAGGAGATGCTATGCAGGGATACTTAAACAATCAATGAAACACATTCCTAAGCAACAATAATGTGAGGGAGGCACTGCAATTTGATTAGTGACCTTTTCATTCTGTATAGAGATAACCTTTACTGATATCATTAACCAGATGAAACCCTGGTTTGATGCCGCTCTTTTAAGCACAGAGCTTGGTATTGATTGAGAAGCAAGATCTGAGATTTTGTTAGTGTCGAGCTGTTTACAGAAACAAGAGGTACATTCCTCTCCTTTTCTCCAACCCCCGAAGTAATTGTTTTTTACCATCAGCTAACAGAGGAGAAACCAAGGACATTTTCTTACTTCTGTTCTTTTGCTGTATACACAGAAAGCTGTTTCAGTGAAAGAGCACTTTCTGTATGCTATAAGGATGGAGGCTTTTGTATTAGCAATTCTGGTGTGGCATAAGTGCATCCTCTTTTCTGTTATTTTATTCTCAAGGATCACTCATTATACTGCTCCTTGTTAGTTAGTACTTTTCAATTCAGAAAGCCTACACTACTCCTACATGTGTTTACATTTAAACAAACCAGGTACACTTAATTGTTGCCCTGTAAAAGGCATATGTTATCATGGGGAAGACCTAGAGATTTTTGCCTTTCGGCCCAAATGGCTGATTATCTTTGAAAAGTTTAATCTTCATCTTCTTGCATACCATAAAAATAGAGTATTTGTTTGGACTTTTAATGAATGCACATAGGAATCAAACATTAAGTTTTAATTCCTGAGCTAATGTTTAAATGAAAGTCAACTCTTAAGTTGAATACACTATACATTCTAGAAAAAGAGAAGTTTAGCGCTTTTTAACTTAATTTGGTGAGACCAATTTGAGAATAATTCTTTTTATGGTATATGAGTTGGATTGTGTAGTACCTGGAATATTAGAACATGCATTTGAGTGGAATTATGAAGTTTGATTGATTTGCAGACTAAGTTCATAGCATGTAAGTGTGATCTATGGATTCAGAATGAGTAATTAACGTTTAGCAAATAAGCACTAGAAGAAAATGAATCAAAAGATTTACTAAGGGGACTTCCCTGGTGGCTCAGTGGTTAAGAATACGCCTGCCAAGGCAGGGGACAAGGGTTTGAGCCCTGGTCCGGGAAGGTCCCACATGCCGTGGAGCAACTAAGCCCATGCGCCACAACTACTGAGCCTGCGCTCTAGAGCCCGCAAACCACAACTATTGAGCCCGCGTGCCTAGAACCTGTGCTCCGCAACAAGAGAAGTCACCGCGATGAGAAGCCCGAGCGCCGCAACTAGAGAAAGCCCGTGCACAGCAACAAAGACCCAATGCAGCCAAAAAATAAATTAATGGATTAAAAAACAGAAAAAAAAAAAAAAGATTTACTAAGGTACAAAGATATTTGAGGGAGGAATAGAAAAATTCTTAAGGGTAAGAGTGTTTTCATATTCCCTTAGGTCCCCAAACACAATAGTAATTTAAATAAAGCACTGTGGGCATCTACTGTTTTTTATTAGCAAGTTTCTTATATATTAAGAAAATATATTAAGTTTCACAATTATTATGTATTTGTAGTTTCAGAGGGACAAAATTTAGTAAAATAACTATGAACGATTGTGGGAATGGGTAGTAAGAATGGATATGGTTGCTTATCATGAAAACTGAAAATTTATCTAATTCTAGGTGTCAAAGACAGAGACCAAATTTTCAAATGGAAAGTACATTTTTAAAAAATCAGTGGACACTCTCTTTTAAAACATGAAATCTCATGTACCATGTGAAGCCCTTTGGTGATGAAAAGTTGAGAACAGAGCAGAAATAAATTTACAGTCAATACCATGGGGTTGTTTTTAGTTTGGAGTTGACTTTTTCTCTGTCAGTATAAACTTGGTTTTTTTCTACCCTTATGAATTACGGATTACGGTTTGTGCAAACATAAAAATGTTGATTTGCTGCACTTTACTGTTGAGTCAGATGTTTTGTTCTTTGTAATCTGTTTTCAGCCTAAAATAACATCAACAGTGGTAATGCAAAATCAAAATACTTAAAGCCCTGGAGGGAAAATCCATCAAAATAATGTCCCCACTTCCTAATTCTGAATATTGTGATTCATCTGTCCTTTTATATATAGAAGAAGGAAGTGGAGAAGAGTCTGGGGACTGGGAATCAGAGAAGTAAATAAAGACGGAAGGAAGGAAGGGAGGAAGGGAGGGAGGATGGAAGGGAGGGAAAGAAAGAAAGAAAGAAAAGATGGGTAAGGAGAGAATAATAAAAATATTGGAAGACGATTTCGGAATTGATTGCACTCACTTAAACGTCTGGGGTGCAGTTTAACACACTGAAAGAACTCTTTGTTCCTTGGCCCCTGCAGTACCTCTAGGTCCTTAAAACAGAGTTATTCTTTTTAAATCAGTGGTGTGCAGATTCTTGCCACTCAAAGTCTAACTCTCTGGCCAGCAGTATCAATGGGAACTTGTAAGAATATCACCTTCTCATGTCTCCACCAGCTCCCTCAGGCCAGAATCAGAATCTGCATTTTTAGGTCGATCCCCAGATGGTCATATGTTGTTAAGAATAAGTTCAGCCGTGCACAGCCCTGTGTCTACTGGCAGAGTGTGCACTTGTCCCTGAATGACCAGGGACCACAAACAAAGAAGCACAACGTGTAAAAAGCAGAAGAAAAATCTCCCAGGAAGAAAGCATAAATAAGAGGAAATATAAAATCTCCCACTTATGCTAAGTGCTTCCCACTAAACAAGACATCACTAAAGTCATTCATTAGCTCTAACTTGAGAAAAACAAACTATAAGGGGTGGACTTGCTTTTTTCTGCTTCTCAACATCAAACAAAAACTTTCTTACAACTTTGATGTTTAATAAATAGTTTTAAATGGTGTGTTTATCCTTACCAGCTCAAGTCTCAGGTAGTAATACTTTAATGTTTTGGTTTTGAATGAATTTAACTATTTCTCTAGGTTGCACTGCTTCCAACTGTCCATTTCCACGTAGATATGTGTTTTTTAGAATTTTTTATGTGTGTTTGTAATGCATATATTATGCGACCAGGATACATAAACACACGTGATACATAAACACACCATGTGAATGCTTCATCATCTTCATTACATGCTGTGAGACTACAATAGTTTCTGCCTTTCTGTAGAAGAGGAAGAAGGCTTATCTGTATATGCCAAAAGCACTGGAGACTTAGAGCATCTCAACAACAATAAAACCAACCAGAGTACCTGAGAGAAGAAAAATGGCATCTGCTCTTCAGCCAATAGACTGCAAAGAGGGGCAAGTTATTAAAGAAGAAAGAAAACATGTTTTCAAATTTCAGTATTATATTTTAGTCGTGGCAGTAGTAACTTATTTCTAGCTGATGTTAACAAATGTCAAATATGATTGTGGAGAGAAAGAAAGGCTCTTCCCAAGCTATGACATTCTTGGTAGGAATTAAATTTCTATTATCTTTTTTTTTTGGCAAATGATCCTCTGATGTGTGAACTGGAGAATACAGTACATGTTTGTGTATATAATGCTACAATGCTTATATTATCAACTTTTGTTTATAACTTGGCCCTTGGAAGTGACTGTTGAGGAAAGGAATTGCTCTAAACTTGAAAATCCTAAGACGTTCTGAGGGTACTGCCAAAAAAACATACTGACTTCTAAAAAAATGTGCCGACGTCTTTGCTTTGAAGGAAAGATAAACAGTGTTCTTGCAAGGTGGGAAGGGTGTCAAAGAGTTTCACACTCACAGTCCCAGAGAAAAGAGACTGTTTAGATGTGGCTGCTTTGTTAACCATGAGCAAAGTGAAATGAATTGGCATGACGACCTGCAAACATACTGTAGCAAAAGAATAACAATAAAAAATAAAATAATTAAAAACAAAGAAAGCAGAAAACAAATGAGAATAGCCTGTCAAATACAGATTGAAAAAATACCTAAGACAAAAATGAGATAGAAATCCAAAGTCTTCCACAAGTACCCAATGCTATGCATTATTTTAAAAAATGCATTATCTAAAGAAGACCAGGAATTCCGTAGATGTGAGCTCAAAGACAGAGTGATAAAACCAGAGAAAGTATTTATTTTCTTCAGAGCTGAGGAGGCAAATTGAGAAATTTAAAAAAGACCTTTATAAATCTAACAAGCAAATTAGCATCAAGAAAGAACCACGATGAGATCACCGGCATGAAAGAAATACTTGAAATAATTGTAGTGAAAGCAGATGGGAGACAGAAATTAGAATAATTAGCAAAAAAATGATAGACAAGAATGGGTATCTCTGAAGGGCAAAAGCCATTAAATGGAAAGGAAAAATATTTAAAGACACAATGAAAGAAAAAAGTAAAATTAAAAGCATACCTGGATCTGCAAATTAAATGGGCCCATCAAACTGACATAAAACAGGATATGTGGACATATCCTGTTATCTAGCATCAAGGAAAAGAAAAATTCCACTGGCACCCAGATGATAAAATCAAGTCGCATAGAAAGGGGAAAACAAACAAAACAAAACAAAACAAAACAGGCTTACCTCAGACTTCTTCACAGCAATTATGAGTGCCAGAAGACACTGGAGGATAATAATTTTCATTGGTATCATTTACCAATGAAAATATATCTAGCAAGCTGCTGTAGGAACATATTCTCTGTGATACAATACCTGTCTATGCCTTCCTGAAAAAAATGACTCAAATGTAAACTTCGTGAAATAAAGAATGAATCAAAATCAAAAACTCAAGAATAGGAATGTGTGATAAGATTCTCACAGTAACACTGACTTAATTTAACTATAGGACTAAGAGTAAATACCTGGTAAAAATAGGGTTATAGAAGAGAAAGCAGGTATTATTATATCATTCTTATTATTTTTGGAATATTTATGTATAATTAAAATGTAGGGAAAGGTGGGAGAGGAGATGGAAGAAAGTATAAGTAATAATAGTCCATATTTTTAAATCTGAGCATCCAATTATATTGTGAGAACTTGAAATATATGATTAAATGAATAAAAGATATATTCTGTGTGTGTGCATATATATCTTTAAATTATTTTCCTAGCTCTGTCTGGTGAGAGGGTCTAGAAGGAATGTATGAGTGTTCAGCACTTGGTTCCTAAATGCTGTTCTCCATTAAGATAAATCAAGGTGAGAAGACTGATTTTAGTCTGGGACAGGGAAAGTATAGCTAAGCCTGAAACATCTTGTTGCCCCAGAAATAAGAATGTGCTCAAAGAATGATAGTGACATAACAAAAGGACACAGGAGCCAGACTGAAGGGGCTCTCACTGGCCAAATTTGAAATAATTTCAATATTAAAGTAGATAATAAAATAATTGGTTTTAACCAATTGAATAAAATAAAAACCCATGAGTTTCTTTTAATATAAATAAATAAAAATGGTTGTGACAGGAAAGCTTTTTTATTATACAATAAAATGACAGCTAATAAATACACAAGTAACCAATGGATGCTAAAAACTGCTGGGTGAGACTATGATAAGAAAATGGATCAAAGTTAAGTTCATCAATTTCAGGGCAATTTGATGTCACATGCCTCTTGATATAATGCAATGAGAAGGACCCAACATCACTTTCCTGGCATTTCTGCTAAAAACGTATAACCTGAATCTAATCCTGAGGAAATGTTAGGCAAATACAAACTGAGAGACAGTCTATAAAATAATTTGCTGTACCCTTAAAAATTTCAAGATCAATAAAGACAAAGAAAGATTGAGGAAATGTTCCAGATTAAAGGAGTCTATAGAAAAAGAACAATAAATGCAATGCGTGACGATGGACTGGATCCTGAAACGGAGAAATAATAGCTCTAAAGGACATTAGTGGGATAATTTACAAATTTGAATATGGACTGTGGGTTAGATAATAATATTTTATCAATGTTAAATTTCATAATTTTGAGAATTATACTGTAGCAATGTAACAAAATATCCTTGCTCTTAGGAAGCACTGTGTACTGCTAAAGGTATACATTGTCTCCAACTTACTCTCAGTGATTCAGAAAAAAAATGATATGCCTATACATAGATTGATAGATGGAAATTGGTAAATCTGGGTACAGGGTGTTTGGGTTTTGTTTGTAGTATTCTTCAAATCTTTCTGTAAGTTTGCAATTATGCCGAAATAAAAAGTTACAAACATCTAATGATGATTCATCTGTATTATAGCCCTTCCACCTTTGCACAACTATTTCTGTACCACATCTCTCCAAGTAGAAACAGGCATCTCCAAAGTTTTTCACTGAATGGTGTATCCCAGTGCATGTATGTCTTGGTCATATGTTTATAAACTACACACACACACACACACACACACACTACCAATACTTCTAACACTTCAGTGGAGTGCCACACGTCTCCATCCTTGTTCATCTTTTCTAAGTACACTCACTCTTCTATCTCATCTACTCATATCTTTACATGTCATCTACTTGTCAATAACAAATGGAGTTTGAAGAATAAAAACACTTTAACATTTCACCAGCAAAGTCCAATGATATCTCCTGAAATATATATTCTTTCATAGGAAAGTATTACTAACATAGATGATGATAGACTCATTGAATAATATCAAGAAAGAAATCAACGTTGAAGTTTATTGCAAGACCCAGGGACTTGATAGTTTCCAGGATGAAAACATAAAGAATATACTGACTAAAATTTCAAAGAAAAATAAAATTATTTTCTAGATAAGCTAAAACTGCTAGTAATTATCTTACCAGTTCAATAACTGCTGGCTAAACTGGCTTATGGGAGTGCTTTTTTCCCCTAGAACTGTGGGAAATATGCATTGACATCTCTTAATCTCAAATGCTGGGATTAATAGACCCAACAATGTGTTGATTAAAATGATGGAGGAAACACTGCAAGGGCCAATTTTTGATGAAGGAGACGGATCTATTCAAGTAAGACTTTTTATTGATTAGTGGCCATATTGTGATGAAGAAACATACAGTATTCAGATTTGAAACAGACACATCTTCACACAAAAACAATCCTTAAGAGATATTCAAATAAGCAATTCTTGAACACTTGATAAAAAGAGGAATGGATACTAGGGAAGTCAATTCACATGTGACTAGTTCCTGGAAGCTTCTGCCACATTGATGAGATTAGGGTCCTTGGTGTGATTCATTCATTCATTCAAATCAGTAAACATTTATTAGGTAGTCATTTTGTTAAGCTTTTTGACTGACAGTAAAATATGGCATTTATTTTTCTTAGCCACCTGAGAAGTTTTGTAGATAAGTCCAAGGTATTAAGGATAGAGGAAAGAGATTTTATGAAGACAAAAGAAGACACATTTGTTATTATGCTTACTTGCTTGTCTCTAAAGTTAACAAATTTGTAACTTCCAAAAATTGGGGTAAATAAAAATAATGTTTTCTTTTGAAAAACAGATTTGTGGATATATATATGTATGTATGTGTGCAAATATACGTGTATGTGAACAGATGTAGATGGATGGATGGACAGATAATATGGGTGGATGCACAACAAACTGTTGACAATGGTTAATCCTTAAGAATAGGATAGAATTGAGGTGGTAGGAACCGTAAATTTTACATTATATTCATCTTCATTACTGTTTGTATTGTTTATAAGGAAATATGTTACTTCTGCATTGAAAAGGAATCAAAATAATACAAGGAAAAAGTCTGACTTCCTTGTATTTGGTGGCATTGAAGCCTGAGATCCAATAGCACAGGATTGATGGGTACTTTGTTTTTATTATTTTTTGAACCATGCTTATGTATCTAGGAACTTGTCAAAGACTACAGCCCAGGGAGGCGCCTCCTCTATTCATTTTCAACACTCTGTCTTGTAAATGTGGATTCATTCTTTTCTTGTGAGAAATGACAAAGTCAGGAAGCAGCTCTACACTTCTGAGAGAAATCTTTTTTTCTGTATAAACTCAGGAAGCTTGATCCTCAGTGTGTTTGGGGATCCCAAAGAAGTTTAATATTTAAAAATTATTAAGCACAATGTGGTTTGGCAATATATCTGATGACTCCTCCCATAAGAAAATACTAACAGTCCTCCTATTATACACTGAAAAATAAAATGTCTCCCCACTGCCTACATTTTTATTCTTGGGAATCTTAAAAAACTCAACATTGGTGTTACCATTGCAGTTGTTTTTTCAATAACTGGCTGTTTTAATTTTCTTATGATACAGCAGATATCTTCCCAGTCCTCATAGATAAATAAACCTTAAACATATTTAAAACATATGGGAGATAATTACCTCAGAGAATAGTTGAACTTCACATCGGAAAGAACCTCCAAGGTACTCTAACTAAATCCTCTCATTTTGTATAGGCAAAAACTAAGCCCCAGTGAAGTGTTTTGTCCAAGGTCACACAGCTAATTGCTGACAGAACCAAGGTTGGAAAACTAATTGGTTGTGACTGATATCTCCTGTCTGTACCTGGGAATGTTAGCTTCCCACGCTATGCCGATTCTTCCTTTTGTGCAGCTTAGTTAGGAACTTTGCCATATAAGGAAGGATATCTTCATCTAAGAAAAAAATCCAGGAGTGGAGCAGGAGAGTGGATTGAGATTTGACTGAGTTTTGTGTTTATCCATATTGACTCACTGATGGTTAATGCATTGAAAAATAAGCCTGTGCTTATTAAATAATCAAAATATCTAGGGGCACTCATCTAAACTAAGATTCTTATATTTTATAGCCAAAATGTTTATGTGAATTCATCACTTTATATGGGAGACTAGACACTATATACTTGTTTTCTGTGACTCTCTTATAATGAGGTGTCACTTTTCATTGTTCCATATAATTTTTTAATAAAATATACTATGGAACTGAAAGATTAATATATCCCAAATGGTTCAGTTGATCTGGCTGTTTTATATATATTGTACTCCTTGTCCAAGTTGTGTAAAAATCCTTCACTTTTTAAAAATCTTGCCTCGCTTTAGGAGCCAGTTACTCTAAAACCTCTGACCTCAGTTTTGATACTATCATCATCTGAAAGGCAGGTTTAATGCCAACCTCTAGGTAGGGTGGTGTATATCCAGGTTTGTCTATAAGAGTCCTGGTTTTTATCTGCTATCCCATTGTAATTAATGAGTGCCTCCTTTTATTCTCAAAGAGTCAAGTTTTGGATAGTGAAATATATGGTTATCCTACCTACAGTGGATGTAAAATATGCTAGAGAAGGAATTTTCCTACTCCAACTTTAAAGCAAATCTCAGCATTTTTTTTCCTGTTTGAGCTGTCTGCCCCTTTCTGTTTTCAATGTCTTAAGAGTTTTACCTCTTCCCTTCCTAGATTCATTGAAACTGATTTTTCTTTCAAACTCCATTCTACTCAAAACTCAATATTTGACTTGATTAAACTAGGATATCTGCCAAGTCCACTTTCATTTTGGTTTCAACTGACTATCCTTTTATAGAGTGTGAATAGATCTTTTAGGCTTAAAATGATTAGGTTATCAAGAGGAATTTGATGAAGGGTTTGTGCTTTGCAGGGAGAAAAACATATAGTTCCGTAGAAACAATGCAAATACAATTGTTTGTGTGTTGGGTCTCAAATCTGAACACGCTTATACCTAGAAAAACCTAAACAGTTCTTCCTAAGGAATCTTTTAAGATCCTGCCAAATTATATTCCAATCTCTTCAAGCCTAATCATCCAAGTTTAAAAATCTATGATCTCCTAAAAGGGGCAGAAAATTTAGTGTAAAGAATATGGGCTTTGTGGCCACATGGACATGATTTCAAATTCTGCTATCACTCTTTCAAGCTGCGTGCCTCAGCTTCCTATTCTGTAAATGGAGAGAACTTATGAAAAGTGTCTTTTATGTAATGAGGATTTACTACATTTTCATGCAATTCTAATACTGTATACATTTTTCTGTAATGATTTTATGGAAATTTTGGAAGTAAGTTTGCCTTTCCTACATCTTCCTACCTATGGAACAATTTAAATATCTTTTGAGGCCATCTCTATCTTTCTATCCCTACTGCCTAATTCCAGACCATCACGATGTCTTAACTGGATAAAGAAAGATCCTCTTAAGTAGTCCTTTAGATCACTTTTTCCTAAATTCTTTCTCCACTTAACATTCTAAAAGCAAAATATCCCATGTTTAAAATCCTTCTGTAGCTACCCATTGTCTTCAGGATAAAACCCCAATTCCTGACTCTGGCTTTTGCCTATATTTCTTCCTGCATATTTTATCTATTAGTCTGTCATTCATTCTACATTCCATCTCTGTAGAACTACTTGAAGTGGCCCAAGTATGTCCTGTCTCCTGCCTGGAATGTTAGTCCTTTTCCTTTCCTTCTGCATTCAAAATGTGCTTTGGTTTCATCTCCTCAAGGAAGCCTTCTTCGGTCACTTCCCTTCTTGATTCCATGCTACTCTAATGTGCTCTCCTATAATTTTATACTGATTTCCCAAGTGTGTAGACTTCTTCCACCTCCAAAAGGTAAATCTCTCCCCATACTGGATTTCGTATTTTTCTTTATACTCAAACATTGCACATTATATGAACTCAATAAATGTGGGCTTCAATAAATTGAAGGAAGGAAAGAAGGGAAGAGAGGAAGAAAGGAGGGGATGAAAGAAGAAACTTACACCTTATATTCCTAGGAAATTTTGTATTCTGGATAAAGAAATATTATTATCCCATGATATAGCAAGGAATAATTATACAGCTCTCATGACCGAGCACAAGGCCCTGTCTATAGAAGGCAATCAAAAACTATTTGCAGCTTTGATTTATTGACTAAATAAATGGTACCTATGTACTTAAATTAATATTTAGTCAGTACCATAAGAGAAGGGTACTTTTTTCCATAGCAATTTAAAATGATGTTATTTGCCACTGAGTGGTAACGGTGTTCAAGCAAGAAATTTCCTCTACCAGGGTGTCCTAGGGGGATAGATGCTGTGGTGCCTGGGAAGAATCATTCTCTTTCAAACAAAGGATCGCCCTCTCTTTGCCTGCCATCACAAAACACCTTTCTGATGTGACTGGACCCAGAGTGTGTTTAGCCAGTCACATCACCCACAATACATCTGAGTCCCAGGACCCAGAAAGGCTGACTCACTAAAGCAGGTAATTAGGAAGCAGTAGGACATGAGACAGGAGAGGAAATCTAATTTACAGCTCACTGGAGAGCTCTGAATCAGTGTGGAGGAGAACTGAGATGGGAGATGAAATTATCTGTGAGCTCACCTCTCTAAAATTATTTAGTCTTCCCCCTTTTCATTTAAAAAACATATGTTGTAAATGCAAGGATTTAACTTCTGCTCCTGAAGAGTTGGCAGCTGAGAGCAGTTTCTTGAAACCACCTGAAAAGGATAGAATTAGGATATCTGTTATTTTAATAAGTGCAATTACTGTAGAGTTCAGGAGAAAAAGGAGATATCTGGAAGCTCTTAGGAACTTCCAGCAAAAAAAACCCCATACCTAGTTAGGTGCATATATCCATGAAGGATATTCTGGCAAGTCAAGGAGACATTCTGGCCTTTGTGTTAAGAAAATTCAAGGGTTTAAAGGCCCCTTGTGTAGATACAACTACATGCCTAGAGCCCAACAGGGGCTCTTTCTTTATTTCTGGGATGCCTAGCTTCTGAGCCACAAGGAGATTTGCAGGGTTCTGTCAGTTGTAAAGGTGGATTAGTCTTTGCCCTCATGCTTATGGACTTGGGTTAGATGATTGTTCACTGAAGAGTAGTAACCCAGGCAGGAATATAAATAATACATTCAAGAAATATTTATCAAAGACCTATATTATAGTTGATACTGTTCTGAACACTGAGAATAATGAGGTTTTAAAAGCCTAAATCTTATGTTTCTGATCTTATTTATAACTTCTGATACAATTCTGATGGTATAAAACTTATTCTAGAGGACATAAAGTAAACATATTTAAACTAACTAATGAAATTAATGAATAAGTAAAAAAGAACCAAAGACAATTTTGGATAGTGGTAAGTGCTATAAAGAAAAACCGAAATAGGGAAATGAGGTAGAGAGAGTAAGTGTATGTGGTGGGGAAGATGGTGAGCCAGAGTGGTCAGGAAATTCTTTTTCTGGGGAGGAAGCATTTTTGTTGTTGTTGTTGTTCTTTTTTTTTTTTTTTTTTTTGGCATTTATTGTTTGTGGGTCATGCTCTTTTTTTTTTTTTTTACATCTTTATTGGAGTATAATTGCTTTACAATGGTGTGTTAGTTTCTGCTTTATAACAAAGTGAATCAGTTATACATATACATATGTTCCCATATCTCTTCCCTCTTGTGTCTCTCTCCCTCCCACCCTCCTTATCCCACCCTCTAGGTGGTCACAAAGCACCGAGCTGATCTCCCTGGGCTATGTGGCTGCTTCCCACTAGCTATCTACCTTACGTTTGGTAGCGTATATATGTCCATGCCTCTCTCTCGCTTTGTCACAGCTCACCCTTCCCCCTCCCCATATCCTCAAGTCTATTCTCTAGTAGGTCTGTGTCTTTATTCCTGTCTTACCCCTAGGTTCTTCATGACATTTTTTTCCCTTAAATTCCATATATATGTGTTAGCATATGGTATTTGTCTTTCTCTTTCAGACTTACTTCACTCTGTATGACAGACTCTAGGTCTCTCCACCTCATTACAAATAGCTCAATGTCGTTTCTTTTTATGGCTGAGTAATATTCCATTATTATGGAATACTGGAGTAATATTCCAGTATACATGTGCCACATCTTCTTTATCCATTCATCCAATGATGGACACTTAGGTTGTTTCCATCTCCGGGCTATAGTAAATAGAGCTGCAATGAACATTTTGGTACGTGCCTCTTTTTGAATTATGGTTTTCTCAGGGTATATGCCCAGTAGGGTTGCTTGGTCATATAGTAGTTCTATTTGTAGTTTTTTAAGGAACCTCCATACTGTTCTCCACAGTGGCTGTATCAATTTACATTCCCACCAACAGTGCAAGAGTGTTCCCTTTTCTCCACACCCTCTCCAGCATTTATTGTCTGTAGATTTTTTTATGATGGCCATTCTGACTGGTGTGAGATGATATCACACTGTAGTTTTGATTTGCATTTCTATAATGTTTAATGATGTTGAGCATTCTTTCATGTGTTTGTTGGCAGTCGGCGTATCTTCTTTGGAGAAATGTCTTTTTAGGTCTTCTGCCCATTTTTGGATTGGGTTTGGTTTTTTGTTATTGAGCTGCATGAGCTGCTTGTAAAGTTTGGAGATTAATCCTTTGCCAGTTGTTTCATTTGAAAATACTTTCTCCCATTCTGAGGGTTGTCTTTTGGTCTTGTTTAAGGTTTCCTTTGCTGTGCAAAAGCTTTGAAGTTTCATTAGGTCCCATTTATTTTTGATTTTATTTCCATTCCTCTAGGAGGTGGGTCAAAAAGGATCTTGCTGTGATTTATGTCATAGAGTGTTCTGCCTATGTTTTCCTCTAAGAGTTTGATAGTTTCTGGCCTTTCATTTAGGTCTTTAATCCATTTTGAGCTTATTTTTCTGTATGGTGTTAGGGAATGATCTAATCTCATCCTTTTACATGTACCTGTCCAGTTTTCCCAGCACTACTTATTGAAGAGGCTGTCCTTTCTCCACTGTACATTCCTGCCTCCTTTATCAAAGATAAGGTGAACATATGTGCATGGATTTATCTCTGGGCTTTCTATTCTGTTCCATTGATCTATCTATCTGTTTTTGTGCCAGTACCATACCGTCTTGTTTACTGTAGCTTTGTAGTATAGTCTGAAGTCAAGGAGCCTGATTTCTCCAGCTCCGTTTTTTGTTCTCAAGATTGCTTTGGCTATTTGGGGTCTTTTGTGTTTCCATACAAATTGTGAAATTTTTTGTTCTACTTCTGTGAAAAATGCCAGGGGTAGTTTGATAGGGATTGCATTGAAACTGTAGATTGCTTTGGGCAGTAGAGTCATTTTCACAATGTTGATTCTTCCAATCCAAGAACATGGTATATCTCTCCATCTATTTGTATCATCTTTAATTTCTTTCATCAGTGTCTTATAATTTTCTGCATACAGGTCTTTTGTCTCCTTAGGTAGGTTTATTCCCAGACATTTTATTCTTTTTGTTGCAATGGTAAATGGGAGTGTTTTCTTGATTTAATTTTCAGATTTTTCATCATAAATGTACAGGAATGCCAGAGATTTCTGTGCATTAATTTTATATCCTGCTACTTTACCAAATTCATTGATTAGCTCTAGTAGTTTTCTGGTAGCATCTTTAGGATTCTCTATGTATAGTATCATGTCATCTGCAAACAGTGACAACTTTACTTCTTCTTTTCCAATTTGGATTCCTTTTATTTCCTTTTTTTCTCTGATTGCTGTGGCTAATATTTCCAAAACTATGTTGAATAAGAGTGGTGAGAGTGGGCAACCTTGTCTTGTTCCTGATCTTAGTGGAAATGCTTTCAGTTTTTCACAACTGAGGACGATGTTGGCTGTGGGTTTGTCATATATGGCCTTTATTATGTTGAGGAAAGTTCCCTCTATGCCTACTTTCTGCAGGGTTTTTATCATAAATGGGTGTTGAATTTTGTCGAAAACTTTCTCTGCATCTATTGAGATGATCATATGGTTTTTCTCCTTCAATTTGTTAATATCGTGTATCATGTTGATTGATTTGCGTATATTGAAGAATCCTTGCATTCCTGGAATAAACCCCACTTGATCATGGTGTATGATCTGTTTAATGTGCTGTTGGATTCTGTTTGCTAGTATTGTGTTGAGGATTTTTGCATCTATGTTCATCAGTGATATTGGGCTGTAGCTTTCTTTCTTTGTGATATCCTTGTCTGGTTTTGGTATCAGGGTGATGGTGGCCTCATAGAATGGCTTTGGGAGTGTTCCTCCCTCTGCTATATTTTGGAAGAGTTTGAGAAGGGTATGTGTTAGCTCTAGTCTAAACATTTGATAGAATTTGCCTGTGAAGCCATCTGGTCCTGGACTTTTGTTTGTTGGAAGATTTTTAATCACAGTATAAATTTCAGTGCTTGTGATTGGTCTGTTCAGATTTTCTATTTCTTCCTGATTCAGTCTTGGCAGGTTGTGCATTTCTAAGAATTTGTCCATTTCTTCCAGGTTGTCCATTTTATTGGCATAGAGTTGCTTGTAGTAATCTCTCATGATCTTTTGTATTTCTGTAGTGTCATTTGTTACTTCTCCTTTTTCATTTCTAATTCTATTGATTTGAGTCTTCTCCCGTTTTTCTTGATGAGTCTGGCTAATGGTTTATCAATTTTTTTATCTTCTCAAAGAACCAGCTTTCAGTTTTATTGATCTTTGCTATCATTTCCTTCATTTCTTTTTCATTTATTTCTGATATGAGTTTTATGATTTCTTTCCTTCTGCTAACTTTGGGGGTTTTTTGTTCTTCTTTCTCTAATTGCTTTAGGTGCAAGGTTAGGTTGTTTATTCAAGATGTTTCCTGTTTCTTAAAATAGGATTGTATTGCTATAAACTTCCATCATAGAACTGCTTTTGTGCATCCCATAGATTTTGGGTCGTCGTGTCTCCATTGTCATTTGTTTCTATGTATTTTTTGATTTCCTCTTTGACTTCTTCAGTGATCACTTCATTATTAAGTCGTGTATTGTTTAGCCTCCATGTGTTTGTATTTTTTACAGATCTTTTCCTGTAATTGATATCTAGTCTCATAGCGTTGTGGTCGGAAAAGATACTTGATACAATTTCGATTTTCTTAAATTTACCAAGGCTTGATTTGTGACCCAAGATATGATCTATCCTGGAGAATGTTCCATGAGCACTTGAGAAAAATGTGTATTCTGTTGTTTTTGGATGGAATGTCCTATAAATATCAATTAAGTCTATCTTGTTTAATGTATCATTTAAAGCTTGTGTTTCCTTATTTATTTTCATTTTGGATGATCTGTCCATTGGTGAAAGTGGGCTGTTAAAGTCCCCTACTATGAATGTGTTACTGTCGATTTCCCCTTTTATGGCTGTTAGTATTTGCCTTATGTATTGAGGTGCTCCTATGTTGAGTGCATAAATATTTACAACTGTTAAATCTTCTTCTTGGATCGATCCCTTGATCATTATGTAGTATTCTTCTTTGTCTCTTCTAATAGTCTTTATTTTAAAGTCTACTTTGTCTGATATGAGAATTGCTACTCCAGCTTTCTTTTGGTTTCCATTTGCATGAAATATCTTTTTCCATCCCCTTACTTTCAGTCTGTATGTGTCTCTAGGTCTGAAGTGGGTCTCTTGTAGACAGCAAATATATGGGTCTTGTTTTTATATCCATTCAGCCAATCTGTGTCTTTTGCTGGGAGCATTTAGTCCATTTACATTTAAGATAATTATCAATATGTATATTCCTATTCCCATTTTCTTAATTGTTTTGGGTTCATTATTGTAGGTCTTTTCCTTCTCTTGTGTTTCTTGCCTAGAGAAGTTCCTTTCGCAGTTGTTGTAAAGCTGGTTTGGTGGTGCTGAACTCTCTCAGCTTTTGCTTGTCTGTAAAGGTTTTAATTTCTCCATCAAATCTGAATGAGATCCTTGCTGGGTAGAGTAATCTTGGTTGCAGGTTCTTCTCCTTCATCACTTTAAATATGTCCTGCCAGTCCCTTCTGGCTTGCAGAGTTTCTGCTGAAAGATCAGCTGTTAACCTTATGGCGATTCCCTTGTGTGTTATTTGTTGTTTTTCCCTTGCTGCTTTTAATATGTTTTCTTTGTATTTAATTTTTGACAGTTTGATTAATATGTGTCATGGCGTATTTCTCCTTGGATTTATCCTGTATGGGACTCTCTGTGCTTCCTGGACTTGATTGACTATTTCCTTTCCCATATTAGGGAAGTTTTCAACTGTAATCTCTTCAAATATTTTCTCAGTCCCTTTCTTTTTCTCTTCTTCTTCTGGAACCCGTATAATTCAAATGTTGGTGTGTTTAATGTTGTCCCAGAGGTCTCTGAGACTGTCCTCAGTTCTTTTCATTCTTTTTTCTTTATTCTGCTCTGCAGTAGTTATTTCCACTATTTTATCTTCCAGGTCACTTATTCGTTCTTCTGCCTCAGTTATTCTGCTATTGATCCCATCTAGAGTATTTTTGTTTTTTTTTATTTTGCCGTACGCGGGCCTCTCACTGCTGTGGCCTCCCCCGTTGCGGAGCACAGGCTCCGGATGCGCAGGCTCAGTGGCCATGGCTCATGGGCCCAGCCTCTCCGCGGCATGTGGGATCCTCCCGGACTGGGGCACAATCCCGCGTCCCCTGCATCGTCGGGCAGACTCCCAACCACTCCGCCACCAGGGAATCCCTAGAGTATTTTTAATTTCATTTATTGTGTTGTTCATCATTGTTTGTTTCATCTTTAGCTCTTCTAGGTCGTTGTTAAATGTTTCTTGCATTTTCTCTATTCTATTTCCAAGATTTTGGATCATCTTTACTATCATTATTCTGAATTCTTTTTCAGGTAGACTGCCTAGTTCTTCTTCATTTGTTAGGTCTAGTGGGTTTTTATCTTGCTCCTTCATCTTCTGTGTGTTTTCCTGTCTTCTCATTTTGCTTATATTACTGTTTTGGGTCTCCTTTTTGCAGGCTGCATGTTCGTAGTTCCCGTTGTTTTTGTTGTCTGTCCCCAGTGGCTAAGGTTGGTTCAGTGGGTTGTGTAGGCTTCCTGGTGGAGGGGACTAGTGCCTGCGTTCTGGTGGATGAGGCTGGATCTTGTCTTTCTGGTGGGCAGGTCCACGTGTGGTGTTGTGTTTTGGGGTGTCTGTGGACTTATTATGATTTTAGGCAGCCTCTCTGCTAATGGGTGGGGTTGTGTCCCTGTCTTGCTAGTTGTTTGGCATAGCGTGTCCAGCACTGTAGCTTGCTGGTCGTTGAGTGAAGCTGGGGGCTGGTGTTGAGATGGAGATCTCTGGGAGATTTTCGCTGTTTGATATTATGTGTAGCTGGGAGGTCTCTTGTGGACCAGTGTCCTGAAGTTGGCTCTCCCACCTCAGAGGCACAGCACTGACTGCTGGTTGCAGCACCAAGAGCCTTTCATCCACATGGCTCAAAATAAAAGGGAGACAAAGTAGAAAGAAAGAATTAGTAGAACAAGAAAGAAAGAAAGAAAGAAAGGAGGGAGGGAGGGAGGAAGGAAGGAGGGAAGGAAGGAAAAAAGAAAGAAAGAAGATAAAGTAAAAAAAAGTAAGATAAAATACAATAAAGTTATTGAAATAAAAAATAATTATTAAGAAAAAAATTAAAAAAACACAAAAGAACGGACGGATAGAACCCTAAGACAAATGGTGGAAGCAAAGCTATACAGACAAAATCTCACACAGAAGCATATACATACACACTCACAAAAAGAGGAGAAGGGGAAAAGATAATAAATTCTGCTCTCAAAGTCCACCGCCTCAATTTGGGATGATTCGTTGTCTAAAGGAGGGAAGGAAGGAAAGAAAGAAAGAAAGAAGATAAAGTAAAATAAAATAAAATAATTAAAATAAAAAAATTATTAAAATAAAACAAGAAAACGGACGGATAGAACCCTAGGACAAATGGTGGAAGCAAAGCTATACAGATAAAATCTCACACAGAGGCATAGACATACACACTCACAAAAAGAGGAAAAGGGGAAACAATCATAAATATTGCTCTCAAAGTCCACCTCCTTAATTTGGGATGATTCGTTGTCTATTCATGTATTCCACAGATGCATGGTACATCAAGTTGATTGTAGAGCTTTAATCCGCTGCTCCTGAGGCTGCTGGGAAAGATTTCCCTTTCTCTTCTTTGTTCTCACAGCTCCCGGGGTTCAGCTTCGGATTTGGCCCCGCCTCTGCGTCGCCAGAGACCGTCTGTTCTTCGCTCAGACAGGACGGGGTTAAAGGAGCCGCTGATTCGGGGCCTATGGCTCACTCAGGCTGGGGCGAGGGAGGGGCACGGAGTGCGGGGCGGGCCTGCGGCGGCAGAGGCCCGCATGACGTTGCACCAGCCTGAGGCGCGCCGTGTGTTCTCCCGGGGAAGTTGTCCCTGGATCCCGGGACCCTGGCAGTGGAGGGCTGCACAGGCTCCCCGGAAGGGGGGTATGGAGAGTGAGCTGTGCTCGCACACAGGCTTTCTTGGTGGCGGCAGCAGCAGCCTTAGCGTCTCATGCCCGTCTCTGGGGTCCGCGCTTTTAGCTGTGGCTCGCGCCCGTCTCTGGAGCTCCTTTAAGCAACGCTCTTAATCCCCTCTCCTCGCGTATCAGGAAACAAAGAGGTAAGAAAAAGTCTCTTGCCTCTTTGGCAAGTCCAGGCTTTTCCCCGGACTGCCTCCCGGCTAGCCGTGGGGCACTATCCCCCTGCAGGCTGTGTTCACGCCGCCAACCCCAGTCCTCTCCCTGCGCTCCGACTGAAGCCCGGGCCTCAGCTCCCAGCCCCGCCCGCCCCGGCAGGTGACCAGACAAGCCTCTCAGGCTGGTGAGTGCTGGTCAGCACTGATCCCCTGTGCGGGAATCTCTCCGCTTTGCCCTCCGCACCCCTGTGGCTGTGCTCTCCTCCGCAGCTCAAAGCTTTCCCCCTCCACCACCCGCAGTCTCCGCCCGCGAAGGGGCTTCCTAGTGTGTGGAATCCTTTCCTCCTTCACAGCTCCCTCCCACTGGTGCAGGTACCGTCCCTATTCTTTTGTCTCTGTTTTTTCTTTTTTCTTTTGCCCTACCCAGGTACGTGGGGGGGTTTCTTGCCTTTTGGGAGGTCTGTGGTCTTCTGCCAGCGTTCAGTAGGTGTTCTGTAGGAGTTGTTCCACGTGTGGATGTATTTCTGGTGTATCTGTGGGGAGGAAGGTGATCTCCACGTCTTACTCTTCCGCCATCTTCCTGGAAGCTGAGAGGAAGCATTTGAGATGAGCTTTGAGTGCTGAGAAGGGGGATAGTTCTGTGAAGATATGAGGGAGGAACATGCTAGACAGATGGAACAACAGGTTAGGAAAGCAGCAGGAAAGATAAACAGGGGCGAAATGATGAAGAGCCTAGGAGGCTATGGTTAGGCATTTGGATTTATACGAAGGGCAGTGGGAAACTTATAGGGATGAAACAGGGAATGATGGGAAACTATTGGACCCTATGAACCAGGGGATAATGGGAAACCATTGGAAGGGATGAAGGAGAGTAATGATGGAAAACCATTGGATGATATGTAGCAGGGAATGATAGAAACCAGCAGAGGAGAGGAAGAGGGGAATAATTACTCTGGCTGCTGCTAGGAGACTGGATTGTGAGAGGAAATGGGCAACCAAGTAAGCATGTGCTGGAATTGGTTTAAGAGGGTTAATGCTTGAGATTTTTTATGTGCATCAGTCCCCTGGGCCTGTTAAAAACTTCCATGTATGAAAACTTCTCCCAAGCATAGAATAATCTAATAACTGTTCATGCATTCACTTCCCTTCACTGCTATCACAAAACTGCTCTCTGGGATTCTTTAGTACAAGCTTTCTTCTTACGTTACTGTAAACCTGAAAAGGAGGAGGAGATCAAGAGTTAGAGAATTCCGACTGCCTTGTCTGTGTTAATACAGTCTGCCCTGGAGTTCACCTCTGCCATAAGTACTTCTCCCATCAGTGGAATTCAACTCCACAGATTCCGTCTTCATAACACAGTGACTCTTCCCCTCTAAACTACCTTAGTATTCTGAAATTCAGAGCATGCCCAGTGTAGGGCAACCTGGAGTATGTCCAAGGGTCCTAAATATAAAGGGACAAAAAAGTTTTAAATGGTCGTATATCACTGTGCTATTTTAGATCGTGCTGAATTTCACATATTGACAGCGCTTGCTTCCCTCCCAATTCGTAGAAAGGAACCATGTCATGAATTACAAAGTAAGTTTGAGGGCCAATTTCCTGTTGCTTGCACTGGTCACCAAAATTGCTGGTTCTTTCTTTGCTTAACCTATTTTGAGAGACTTTGGTTCCTGAAGTCAATACCTATAATCTATTGTCTGTGGCTCAGCCCACTTCTGTTCTAAACAACCTGCTGGTATGTGACTTCTCTCTACACCTTTTTTCCTGAGTCCGCTCAACAACCCTGAATCCATCTAAATCTCTGTGTGTCTCCTCACAGCCTACTTCTCTTTCAAAGTTTTACTCACGCTTCCTTTCTGCCTTTTCTAACAGACAACAGGCAAAATGTTCAAATCAAAAAAGAAATAAAAGGAAAATATGGAAAACTTTAAGTAAGCCCAAGAAATACATATCAGTGTGTCAAACTTGTCATATTTGACATATTAGTGTTACGTATAAATGTAGATTAGATGTTAATGTCTGTGGAATTTCCCTTTGCATAGAGCACAATCAGACAGTTCAGAATAAAAGGAGAATAGGATTGTGCCATTGTGTCAAGAAGCACTTGGTTTTACGAGATTTCTCTCTCAGCATTTACGTGTTCTGAATATGAATTGCTTATTTGTCAGTGTTGTAAAAATGATACTGTATGCATTAATTACTCAGCATTTTGGAAAACATGTTTCAAAAAATCTAATCCAATTTTCATTTTAAAAAGTATACTTTTATAATTATTTGGTCACGTATAATAAATAATAGTCAAGAATAAACTTGTATGTGTGGTAAAAATTTTTCTGACAAATTGGAAGTGGAGATTTTTGGTAATAGTAATGTGTTTCCCGTTCGAGAGCCATGTAACAATACCACTGATACTGGGTAGAAATACTGAACACCTGTCACAGGTCCATCCCTTTCAGAAGTAGTTCTCTGTAAGCACTAAGGGATGTTCACATCCCCTGAAAAATGGCAACTCCTGAGTCATAAAAATATTCTGGAAAATCATCAGTGGAAAGATTATTTCCTAAGTATAAAAGAAATTAGGCATTATAGAGAGACTTTCACTCTTAAGGATTTTAAAGTGGAGGGAAATTTTTTTTTCTGAGAACAGATTGTTCTCACACTGTAATTGTGTTACTCATCCTGCCAGCTCATTTGGGTATTATACAAGGATACAGAGGAAAAAGCTAAACCATTTCCCCTCAGGTACACTAGCGTAGTAGAAAAAGCATTGAATTGGGAATTGTGAAACCTGGTAACTATTCTTAGCTGGCACGAATGAGCTATGTGAGTGACCTTGCACAAATCATGTTTTCTCTGGGCATCAGTTTCATTATTTATAAAATGAGGGCATTGGGTTAAATTATATTTAAGATCCTGTTGTGCTTTCTACGCTTCTCATTTTTAATTCTCCTTTTCTTTTTAAAAAAAATTTTTGTCTTTTTTCTGAATGCTCAAATACTACATTATTTAAGGTATATTTCCTGGCAGTTTTTTTTTTTTTTTTTTTTTTTTTTTCTTCCCTCCTAGTCTCTTTCTTCAATATATGGGATAGGAGGATACTGACTAAGTCTGAGGGGAAGGAGGAGGAATAAAATTAGCTACAGGAAGGGTTTATATCCCCCTCTACAAGAAAACTTAACTACAGCTACCACCGCTTTGAAAGGAATGGTTTATGTCCAAACAGCATTTTCCAGACAAGCTCTGTACTTTTTTGCCAACAGAATTAACTTTAAACTGAAGTCAGTAGACAGTTAAACAAGAGTCGGCACTGGAAACAGCTGTGAGTAGACAAGACCAGTTACTTATAAGGTACTGTTTTTTACTCACTGAAATCTCCTTCAGGGTTCATTTGTTTCGGGCACAAGTATTCTGTGGTCATTTGACCTTTTTCTCCCACTTTGCCTCTATTCTGAGAGAAAACACACTCTAAAATATCTTAGCTCTTTAGCTCTTTAGTATTGTTTTGTAGCTGTTGGTGGTTGAAGCTGCTCAGATTTTGTTTAGTTTTGTTTTCAGGAACCTAATAATTGTTGTTATTTTATTTTGAAGCTTAGTTTAACTTAGTCCTTTGTTTCTTCTTGTCATGGGTGGTTTTTATGTTTTATTGTTCATATCAAATAAAGAGGGATATGCTTTAATATTACAGAATGCTCTTGACCTGGGGGGAGGGGGGGCAGAGATTGGTTAATGCATCATCAGCTTCAAGTATAAAACCTATATAGCCAATCAGATAAGAGGACCAGCACAGGGCAGCTCCAGGCACTTTGGCTCAGTCGAGGCTCCCTGACCTCATTACAGCTTGGTGGGTCTGACCTGGAAAACACAAGCTTTTGAATTGGGGTTTTATCTTTAGTTTGTTTCTATACTTGTTAATTTTAACCCTTCCTTCCCTTTACCCCCATTTATCTTTAAAAATTCTGGTAAGCCTGCTTTTTTTTAAATGAAGTTTATCTTGTTAAGCTCATCCACCTTAAAGGGACAACATTTCTAAGAGTGATGTTTGCCATAAGATTTTAAATCACTGAGCTATGGAGGGGCTTTCGGAGCAGAAGAAGAGGAATAGCCCACGTGGCAGTGGAGTGGACAGAAAAGACCCCTTGTACCACTGTCATCTGAGATGTCACTCTTTCCCCAGAGGCCTGGTTAACTAATATATAGTATTTGCTGCTGGTCAATAAAAGGAGTTCTCTATCTGTGGACTTTCCAGAAAGAAATCTTACAAGTCTACCACTGAAAACTCCAAAAGTTTTAGAAAGGATTTAGCCATTTTTGGAGAGTCATCTTTCTGAAATCCACTATATATTTTGCTATCTCTCTGGAGGAGACTAAATTCAATTTAATGTTTTCTGAATTGCTCGGCATTCTCGTCATGAATACACATAATGGAATTATTCTATAATATAATAATACTTGGGGGCTCTATTCTGTGGTGTGTAAGCCTATTCTTATGTCAAAAGGTCACATAATTACTATGCTTTTAAAACTTGTTATATTATTCTTATAGGACATTTTTTATGTGTGTGTCCACCATCCATATGGAAATGGGATTTCATTACCTACTGATGTGGACAGTTTGCATTCTCTAACAACTGTCTTCAGCCTCAACCATCCCTTTGTAATTATTATTTCATTTGTGCTGTGCACAAGGAAACCAGAAAACAAACAAGTTTATAAAAAATTATGGAAGGAATGAGAGACAATAACTTTATCTGAAGACCCCAAGAGAATCTTTTATGAGGAAAGTGTAGAACCAAAGTACATAGACACAGTGACATCTATTTTAGGTGCTTAGGAGACTTGGTTTATGTCCAAGTTCTTAGTTGTGTTGTCATGGAAGTGGCTCTGGGATAACTACCTCATTCCTGCATCAAATACAGAAAGTGCTATTTGTTCTGCTTTTTTTTTTTTTTAATTTACTTATTTTATTTATTTATTTTTGGCTGTACTGGGTCTCTGTTGCTGTGCACAGGCTTTCTCTAGTTATGGCGAGCAGGGGCTGCTCTTCGTTGTAGTGCACACACTTATCATTGCAGTGGCTTCTCTTGTTGTGGAGCACGGGCTCCAGGCGCACGGGCTTCAGTAGCTGTGGCTCACGGGCTTCAGTAGCTGAGGCTCACGGGCTCTAGAGCGCAGGCTCAGTAGTTGTGGCGCACGGGCTTAGTTGCTCCATGGCATGTGGGATCTTCCCGGACCAGGGCTCGAACCCATGTCCCCCGCATTGGCAGGCAGATTCTTAACCATTGCGCCACCAGGGAAGCCCTGTTCTGCTTTTTATACAGTTATTGGAGACATGTGTCAAGGAATCAGTGACTAGCCAAATCCCAAGGGGTCTATAATATTAATTAATATTAATCAAGTACTATGTATTCTATTTTAGTCCCATTCACCCATATGCTATTCACATGCATGTATGACTGGGAAATAGCATAATACTGCTTTGTAGGAAAGAGAGAAAAGGAAAAAAAATCATCATCATCTAGTCTATGCAATTCTTCTGTGTGGTGATGATACTTTAGGGAAAAAAGAGGAATGCAAGGCTAATTGTCTCAATAATATCTTGGTTTCTTTAACTGCATCTTCTCTTGCAGCTTTTTTTTAAGCTGAAAAATACTGTAAAGCATTGAATTTAGTAGCTGAATATATGTTTTCTTATCTTCCAATATTTTTTATGTTGTGCATTTCAGAGCAAAATGAATCACTGGTTTCTCAATGATCTTGATAATTAATCCTATTCTACACAAGAAAAATATTAAAACTGGGTATATTAGACAGATACGTGAAGCTATAAGCTGAGTCCAGGGCAATTCTACATTCCAACTTTAATTAGAATCCACTGCTAATGACTTGATCATAGAGCTTTGTATAGAACTACATTGTGAGGCCTTTTGTATTGGAGGCCCTTTTTAAACTTAAGCTGTTTTTTTAAATACAGATTTCTCCTAGTCACCGTAGAAATTGTTCTAGATGTTAAAGCATCTTGTGGTGTATATGACAAAGTCTTTCTGTTTGAAACAATGAATTAAGGACTGCCTTTTGTCTGCAACAGTGAATTTAGGGTCTACATAAATTTAGAAACATTGTCTAAAAGATAGAGATTTTTCCCTCCCTCCTTCTTTCAGTTAAATGGCATGAGTTATTTTAAAATAAAATGATATTCTAATTGAAACATAACTCTTTAAATTTGAAAGTATACTATTGTTATTTTAAGTCAATATGATGAAGGTTTCCCTTACTTGACTATTTCAGGTTAATCAGAATTTAATTTTCACATTCATACCTAATTAGGAAATTTTATATATGATGCATATTTTGCATGAGAACTATATTACCACAACATCTAAACGTAAAATCCCTGAGGGCTTCCCTGGTGGCGCAGTGGTTGAGAGTCCGCCTGCCGATGCAGGGGACGCGGCTTCGTGCCCTGGTCCAGGGGGATTCCCCCATGCCGCAGAGCGGCTGGGCCCGTGAGCCATGGCCGCTGAGCCTGCGCATCCGGAGCCTGTGCTCTGCAACGGGAGAGGCCACAACAGTGAGAGGCCCTCGTACCGCAAAAAAAAAAAAAAAAAAAATCCCTGAAAACTTAATGCCATTAGGAATACACACTTGGGAAGACTTCTATTTAGAAAATGCTTTATCAAACTAGTAAAGGAAGAAAAAGCTAAAATAAATTAACACATGACAGTGTTCACTGATAATGCCTTGTAAGGATCCTTTTTAACATAACCTCGTGAGGATTCTCCAGAAGTCTCAGAAGCTAGCCCCTCATGAACTAGAATTCAGTGAGCAAGATGTATGTGTTCCAAGGGGCTGTCAAGCTTAATGCTGTAGGTTGTGAGCTAGGGAGAGAAGCTGTTGATATTTCCTAAATTGCTGAACAGAGAGATAATTGATTTGTTCCCATAAAAATCTGCATTTAGTTTATTTTCAATTACAACCTCTCAGGAAAGAAGAGATGCTCAAACTGACTGAACTACATCCTTATATATTGGCCTTTGTTTAATGTACTAAATTGGTACTTCTAGAGAATTTAAAAGGTGATGTGGTCAAAGACTAAGGTTCTTTTGGTATGTCTTAGTCATGCAATAAGTGTTTGTTGAATGAATATAACTTAAAACGGTATTAACAAATAACATGATACTAAAACCATATGTTTTACTTCATATTTTATTATTGGAGTATTTGTTATTTAGTTTACTGCTGGGTCGTGCTAAAACATGAAAACTTCATTAGACAATGCCATTTAACAAATTAGGAAATTGCTGTTAGCACACAGTAATTTGGAACTGTACATTTCTATGAAGAAAAAGCATCAGGTGCCTATTGTCAAAAATAATTTAAAAAGCAGAGTTGGAGGAAACGGAGGTGTCAGCCATTTTCCTTTACCCCTTTCCCGTTGCGGAGCACAGGCTCCGGACGCGCAGGCTCAGCAGCCATGGCTCACGGGCCCAGCCGCTCCGTGGCATGTGGGATCTTCCCGGACCAGGGCACGAACCGGTGTCCCCTACATCGGCAGGCGGACTCTCAACCACTGCGCCACCAGGGAAGCCCTACCCCTTTTTTGTTTGGTTTATTTTGCTGAAGGTACTGTGGGATTTATAATACATTTGCTACAGCAGATGTTGCTAGCATTTGATTGTATTAATATTATATATATATATATATATTTTGTGGGGAGACAGTAGGAAATTAGAAGAATAAATAAATGTGTCTGAGTCTAAGACAATTTTACAAGCCAAATATTATTTTGGTGATCTTAAAATTTAAAAAAAAACTTTAAAGATTATATAAGTTAGAAAGATCTAGGCAAACACTGACATCTTTCCAAACTAACAAAAAATAATAGTAATTCTAAGGAGCAATTTTCATGTTTCTGTAGCTTCTATCTCCAACCTGCTTGCTTTTGAATATGTTTAATATCAAGCGTGTCTTCTGTGGTCCTTCTCTGCAACATGGTGCTAGTCCAGCAGGGAAGACGGCACTTATAGGTCCTCCTTCTCCACACATGAAAACATTGTAAGTAGAGTTGAATGCAGTGGAAATGAAAACAACCTTCTTGTAAACCTCAAATGTAAAATGCCTTTCCCAACTCACAAGGGAGTTAACAATTATAATGGTTATAAAGAGAGTGACAAAATAAATTATTCTCACCAATTCCACTCTCTAGAAGATTAATTCCTATTGTGAGACTTCTTTCTGTATCTATGTACATAATACAGTACCAACATTTTGTTTCATCTTATTTTTACAAAATTGGCTTAACACTGCACATTTGATTTCCACCTATTTCATGTAACATTTTATTGGCAACTTTTTCTATATCATTCAGAACACTTTGGAAAATAGATAATTGACAAGTGTATAATATTCCATTCTATGACTATACCGTACATAATAGAATATGTGCCCCCATCTTTGGGAACCCATGTTGTTTCAGTGTGTTCTTTGATAAACAAAATAAGGATAAGCATTCATTTACATATGATTTTTGTTCATTTGATTATTTTAGAGCTGTAATGACTTAGAAATTAGCAAGTCCAAATCTCTCTTTTTACAGAGTAGGAGAACTAAGTCCGGAAATATTACTCATCTAGAATCCAGGCTTCCAGCTTTCAGTCTAATTTCTATATTCATCCAGAAGAAGTAATGACTGGGCGATAAATTTATTCAGGGGCAAGAGGTGAAAGCATAATTTCCTTCTGTCTGAGTAAGAGGTCAACCATGTACCCTATTCTCTGAAAATCCTCAGGGAACGGAAGAGTTCTCATACTAAAGAAAGAACTCAAAATTCCATGCCAGAAGTCTTTATTAAACAAGGGGTGATAAACATATAATAGCTATGGGAACATTTTTAAATAGCTGTCATTTCATTAATGAGTATTTGCTAAAGAATTTCCTGGGCCACTGGTGTTTATGGAACTTTTAAACAAAATATTTATGAAGATGAAACCAGGCCTTACTTCATAAATTATATCCTTTTACTTGCACCTTTGCTTTTCCTCAGGGTACAACCAATGTTCAAGCCTCTGCTACACTAAACAAATACACACTCAGCTTTCTCAACCAAGCTTTCTCTTCTTGGTGCCAAGAAGAATTTGCATTTTCTGCCTCTGCTTCCTCGCCTCCCTCTGACTCTATAACTCTTTGCAGTTTGGCATTTATTTCTATCACAATACTGAAAATTTCTCTCAGAGGTTGCTAATGATGGTTAATTAATGGTTAAATCCAACAGCTTCTTATCCTTGTGCCCACCTCTGCTTTTTCTACCATTTATACTATTTCCTCTTCTTGAAATATTTCTGTCGTGAGATGTTAGGGATCTTGTACTGGCCTGTACTTCCATTTCTTTTTTCTTCACTCTCTTCAGAGGGCTCCTGTCTTCTTCCCACCTCCTTGTGTGTTTGTTTTATTTCCCCCCATTATACTTTCTTCCTCAGAAGATTGCATCCAGTCTCACGGCTTCAACTTAAAGGCCAATCTAGAGATCTGGTCAGCAAGACCTCTTCTAATCCATACTTTATACAAGTTATAATAAAGGTCCCCTTCCTCTGGATGCACAATGCTTTGACTTGGCAGGGAACTGGGCTGTATCTCAGCCCCAACTTGTCTGTACAACCTTACGTAGTTGCCCTGCTAGTCAGAGCCTCCTATACAATGCTGTCTCCAGCAATGGAGGTATTCCAGTGCTTCAAACTCCTTATCTTACCCCAGCTCAAACCAGCCCTTCATCTTTATCTCCTTCCTCACTTCCTATACAGTCAGGTGATGGTGATTATAGAATTAAAAAATGTGTATTCCCAGCATTTTTTCCTCTTCATTCTCATGGCCACCATCTTGCTCAGAATTTAATTATCTCCCTAATACTTTACCACTCCAGTCCATCTTCCACACTACTGGCAATTTAGAAGAGATATATATGTATATTCTCCCTCAATTTTTCAGTGAGTTCTTAGTAGAGGGTTAAGAGCAAGGGCTATGGAGCTGAATTTCAGGACTTGAGGCCCAGCCCTGGCACAATTTACAGGTATCATCCTATGCAAGTTACTTAATATTTCTAAGCTTTCATTTTCTCACATAAAATAAGGGTTCCAAAAATGGCTAACGTGCATAAGTTCTAGCTAGTGCTCTGTACACTTCCGGCACATTCCTTCCTTCCTTCAATACTCAAAAGAGCAAATTTTATTATATTTACACTAAACATCCTTAAAAAGTGAAATCCAATTAATCTTTTTTTTTCCATTTTTTTTTTCAATTAATCTTAAACTGTTTTATTCTTCATGAGTTCAATTTGGTTTTTTGAAGAAACCCACACTAAAGTTAAACCCAGATAATACCAATGATCTTAGCCCAATTGCAAGTGATGGTAAAACAAAGGTAAGTGGGTGTTGCATTTCATTTTGAGACAAAGGCATCTCCTGTCCCATTATTTTCTTTTAAGAAAGGAGAGCAAGAAAAGTTAAACAAAGTGGGTTTTTTTCTTTTTTAATAACTACGAACTACATGATGGAAATAAACACTTTTCTTTTATATTTATATGTGGTTTTCTTTATTCTTTACGACTCAACCTTATAGTCACAAAGCAAACAAGTGGAGTAGCCAGAAGTCTATCCTAGGTTTTTTGATAGTAGGCTCCCTGCCTCATTTGCATACTGCTTCTCTTTCTTTGAAGTTAAGATTCCATGCAGTGACATGGTCAAATTTGATCAGAAATACTCCAAAGTAATGATTAAGGGTTTTCAGATGTATGCCATGAATATTATTTCACTATAGTTTTAACCGTAAGCAATGAGTTAATTTAGTTTTTCCAAATTGATACATGTCTGTCACTTTGGATAGATAAACTGACCATTTGCCCTTGTATCCAATATGGGTTTTTTAAAAGCTATGCTAGTGTCTCCTTCAGTGCTTTCCCCCAGAGACTGCTAAGTTATTTCTGTCAGAGGACTTAGACTCTTTCTTAGCATCAAAGGGTTCTGTGGCTTATTTCATGTCCTTAATCAGCTCATTAATTACTTATAAATGGAAGTTGCCTAAATCATATAATAGGGAAGTTGGATGGGATCTTAAAGATCTTGTAATTGAGCCCCCCCCCCATATGTCAAATGACCAAAACAGTCCAAAGTAGGCTATGTGACTTATCCATGATCATAAAGCAAATCTAGAACATGTTTCCTCTATAAGAACATCTACCTTACAGTTATGCTGGCAACTTCTTGGAATATTAATTCATTGAACAGTCTCAACATTACATAGAATAAGCCTGAGTCTTCTCTCCTCCCTCTATCTTTCTGTGTCAGCAGGACTCGTTCACTCTAGTATGTATATTAGAGATCCATTCACAGGAACTGCTTTTTGGTAGAGAAAGCCTTCCAAGCACTTGACTTTAAACTTCTTTAACTCCTGAAATGGGAATTAGGGACATACATACCAACTAGAATAATGAAATATTTATGAATTATCCCCAAAGTGCAACTTCCAATGCTCCACAGTGCTCTCTGCAGTAAAGCTCTGTGTGTCAGAGATATACATGTACATTTCAAAATAGTATGAACATTATGTTATGGCAGTTTTATGATATGAAAACCTGTATTGCTTATGAACACACACAGAGATTGGAGGAAATGGCTCAGGATAACTAACTTGATAAGAGTGAATGTTTCCCTCCTGTCAGGTTTGTCCCCATCTCTGCCATCTTCTCATATGAACACCTGGAGTCAGCATCTCTGCAGCCTCCCCTTTGTGTTATTTGCCACACATAGGCGGTCTTTCAGCCTAGACCATAGTTCCTCAGTCTTGTCTTTCTAGAAATCACTACCTCTTCTTAGATGGTCTCCCTGATTCCATCCGTACCCTTTAATCCCACAGCACTCTGCTATGGCTTCCATTGCTTTGCACTTTAACTTCTTACTTACTGGTCTACTTCCCTAGCTCTGCTATACTCCGAGCTCCTGGAGGCCAGGGGCTTTGTCTTACAGGTTTTTTGACCAGTGTACAGTACAGTGCCTGACAGGCAGACGCCAAATTTAGGGGCCCGATATTACTCTAGTCTTGTTGTTACAAAGGTACATAAATCATGTGCAAGGTTTTCCCATATAATGATATGTTGAAGGATGGGCCAACCTGTCTCACTAGACATCTGGTTACCAACTGGAAAGTAAAAAGACACAGGCAAGAGAATATGAGCTTGCTTCTTTTTCCCTCTGGGTAGAATATTCCAGGTTTTTGCTCTCTATATATTTTATTTCATATTTACTCAGATTTCATGATAAAGCAGATGAGCTTTTTTTTTTGCCACCTTCACTCATTTTGCCATTCAGGTTAGGGTTAGGGTTAGTTTTATTAAAATTTGTTTATTTTAGCTTCTTCACCATTTGTGAGAGTTTCGGCAATCCCTTTATATGATGGAGGCTTAGACTCAGTGCTGACATTCAAGAAGTAGTTTGAGATATTCATTCATGGTCTATCCCCTTATATTCGCTCAAATTCCATTTGTTTTTATTACAAATATTGCCTCAGGAAAGGGATAATTCAGAAAGAAATGTTTTGGATATTTTTGTTTGTAACAGCTTTTGAGTTTCAAAAAGCTAACTCCGTAAATCCTCAGGATCCAGTTTAAATTATAACAACAACAACAAAATAAAACAGATCCTTTATTCCATCCCCAAGATCAGATAATGATTCTCATGGTAGTGGGACCAAAGGGAAACATCAGAGGGAAGCAAAGGGACATTAGATGCTTGGACGATGGTGGGTTCCAAGTAAGGGCTCCATGTTCTGCCACCCTCTCTCCCACTCCCTGAGCCGGACACATGGGAGACAGACCTGAAAACCTGGATATGACTGGGGGAACGTAGAGGAATCTGTGAATCACTTCCTATATGAAGTGCGTGAAGGTTATAAAATGAATCATTTTTTAGTGCTGCTCTGTGTGGTGCCAGGTCATTAGACATGAGTATCTAGGCAAACATATCCAAAACAGCCTCCCAGCTTATCCCCACGCCCTCAATGCAGCCAGGAGGAGAAGAGAAGGGGCAACATGAGAGTCAAGCCTGCAGAAGCCAGGAGCCAGGACAAAGAGGACTTAGTCCCTGGGCCTGTGGACTGAAGTCCAGGAACAGACCAGGAAGGTAGAAATCAGCATCTCAGAGATGTCCGTGTGTGCAGAGGATGATGACCACAGACCACTTTGCCACTCTCCCCCATCCCAGACATGGAACCCTAGATGTTTGCTCCCGAGAAAGTGAGGGCCCTGGATTAACCAAGATTAAGCTTCAGTCACTTGATAGTATAAAAGAATAAGAAGTTACACTTTATACACCTGACTTTGTAAACCAACATCCATTACTTCCTTCTACAGAGATCATTTTTTTTTAAACTTAAACCAATTACTTTTTTGTCTGTGTTGCTATAGAAAATGCTAGTGTGGAAGTAATGGTTTGTAATCTTATTACGCTATTCTTGTTTTTCTTTGAAGTGGGAGACATATCAAGGCCAGAAAGGCAAAGTGTAGGCTTTGACCTGTGTTGAGCTTGAGCGTAGAAGTGAGAGGACTAGGAAATGAAAAGAATAATCTTATAGGAGAATCTCTGCATGAGACAGCTTAATAGAGCTTCATATTTTAGTTTCCATTTCATCCAAATTCTGATCTCTAAGGACCAGAAACATCTGTTATCTTTCTATTCCTCACTGGTGTTCTCTTAAGTGATACGGAGCAAATGCTGAAATTTTGGTGATTTGCTCACGATTGTTGCCTGTCTAAAAGTGCCTTATAAACTGAGCCCATACTGGTAAATGAGTGATCCTTACCCAAGTTCTTAAAGCACAGCTAAGCTGCCCAAAAAGTAATATCTGCTCCAAGTCTAAGGGCTCCATACAGAAAGGAAAAAATCACTTACTGACTTTCTGAGGAGTTTACAGTTTACTCAAAGAATAAATACTGAATTTTCACTTGCAAGAACTTCCCCTATGAAGATCTAAGTCTTGAGGAGTTCTTAATTTAATGACGGGAGAATTTTCCAACTCCCGTGACCAGTGAAAATTTAGGTTTTCACTGGTCCTCTGGGACATCTACGGAATTTCTTGGCCAAAACTTGGTAACCTCCTATGTATGGCCCAGTTTCCTACTGCTTAGTGTGTTACCTTAGACAGAGAGGGGGGAATATGCAGAAGTAGACTTGTGTGCATGGGTGGGACCAGAGATTGTCACTCCATGTAAGTGCAGATGCAGGCTCTGAACAAAAATCTTTTCTGTGAGGCCAGACATGGCATCTGCCAGGTTTAACAACACTGGGGTATAATTTGGGGAAGCACTCAGCATCACAGATACAAAGATGTGGCAAATGAGGTCCAGTCCATCAGAGAGAGCAAGATAGCAGGCAGTCAAAGAACAGGTATACTAAACAGGTCAAGCAGGCTTTTGTTTTCAGGGAAATCAGTCAGCAGATTGGCTGGAGTTCATGGATAGGACTCTTCTTAAGGGTGAAATGGAAAGCAAGATGCAGGCTCATTGAGCACCTGAGTACTAGACACTAGATAGGAATTAACACACTAAAAAAAGCAAGAACTCAGGTTACAATAGGAGATCCCAAATCTGCGGGGCAGGGCTGAGCTATCAGTGAGTCAAATGGTAGTAGAGAGAAGTAAATTACAGGTATTGGTAATCCCAGAAAACCAGATATTCTGCAGGGCTATGCCTATTCCGGACTTCTGATATTCAGGGTAGACTACCAGAAAGACTTAGGGGATGGCACACACATTAGTGCCAGCCATTTCAGCTGTTGCTGGAGATTATGATAGCCCCCTTCCTGAAATGCAATGTTAAGGAGTCTTCAAAATCCCCTTGAGAAGTCCTATTAAAGTGCCATCCATATGATGCTTTCTCTTCCAAGACTACTAGATTCTTATATCCCCTTGCTTTAAGATCTAAGTAAGGATGTTTACTTGTCTGAGTTTCTGGCCTGTCTTCCAATGCCCTGATTTTAAATATTTCTTTCTCTTGTCTTCTTTCAGTTACTCCCTGAGTGTTAGATTTTTGTAGCAGGTGAAAAAGTTACCTGAAGAACTTAGAAAGCAGATTTCTGGTCCTCTGCCCACATTGTCTGCTTCAGTTACTCTGGTATACGGTCCTGAAATATGTATTTTAACAAAAAGCCCAGGTGATAATGATGCGGGTGGTCCATGGACCACACTTTGAAAAGCACTGCTTTAAGTTACCAAAATATCTTGGGAATTTTGACACATCATTAGCTATAGTACAGACCTCAGACTGCTTGTTGCTCCCCATGTAGCAGCACAAATCATTCCTTATCACACCATATATTTTGATTTTGGGTGATGAAGATGGTCCCCATAACAGTATCCTGGGCCAAAATATTGAGAGTTTTAGGATATAATTCAAAATTCAAGATAGATTGCATTTTGGCTGTCTTTAATTTTATTGTTATCTATAATTTAAAGGGCAATTTATTTTTATTGAAATTTAGATCTGTTCTGGGATATGAAAATGGTTTCAATTTATACCTAAATATAAGATTATATCTTTTACTCTTCCCAGAGTGAGATATCTCTCTTTCTAGTTTACTAGAGAACTGTTCTTTCAACTGCAGGCATAAAGACAGCTGCAGACTCTTGGTATAAATTAAAAAGGAGTATTTGGGATATTTTCAGTGTCTCTTTCAGAATTGGAAGCTGGGCAACAAGCAGTCAACACATATGGGAAATATTTACATTGCCTGAGTGGGCTCAAGTTTGATGTAGCATAAATGGTATTTTCAAGAGCTCCAGTTCCCCAGATTTTCCATGGCTGCAGTATATGTCTTGTCTCTACTGAGAAATATGCTAGTCTAGGGAGTAATGAATAAGCATTCTTCCAGGCACTGTACTCATAGCCCTTTGTTTTTGGCCACGTTTAGTGTGACTGTTTCACGTATGATTTTGTTCTTCATGAGCTGGATTGGAAAAAATGAAAACCTGGTCTAAAAATAAATATACCAGGCACTTAACCACTGATCAGTAAACATTTGTTATAACTAGGGTCTGTAAGATCCAAATAGCAGGCTCGTGCCACCTACTGAGAGTCCAGTGCTGGTCAAAATTCTGTTCTGTGTTTACCATTTTTAACCCAACAAGGAGGTAAAAGGAATCACAGAAAGGAAGGAATTGCATAAGGTAATGTATAAAGCAAATTGTCAAAAAAAAAAAAGAAAGTAGATAGAATTTGAACTAAATGTTCATATTTTGGGAATTCATGCAATCTTCTTAAAAATGTTTTGATAATGGCCTTATCAGAATTTTCAGTGTTTTAAATGCTGCTGCTGTAGCATATTCAGGTAAATCATAAAGGCATATTTGGGGGTAAAGATAGGAACCAATAATGTAATATATTGCTTTCTTCCAAAAATGGTTGGGATTTGAGAGGTAACCCCAGAAAAGAAATTATAGGTGTTAAAATACTGTCACAAATTGTGTTTGCCAAATATTTTCAGCTCTCTGTTCTCTGAGCAGAAGTGATGTGTAACTTTGTTTGGCCAATGAAAAATGAGCAGAAGTGATGTGTCTCACTTCCAGGTAGGAGTTTTAGGTGCCACTGTCCAGGTCACCGTGTGCCCTTCCTACTGCTCTGGGATTGTGGGAGCACATATTAGGGTCCTTGAATGAGTGTGATGAGCTGAGGCTCCTGCTGACCCACAATGGACAATAGTGTAAGTCAGAAATAATTTTTGTTATGGAACTGGTTGTTTGTGCAGCATCACTTAGCCTATCCTGACTAGTAAAGATATAGACATGGAGGCAAAAAAAACTAAAACAAAACAAAATGAAACATAAAACCCCAAAACCAAAACCAAACAAACAAAAATCCCTCTTCAAGTGTTTGTATAGAAAATGGGATTTCCCAAGTAAAGAAATAGGTTATCAATAATGTACAATTGTGCATTGTAGGTCACTTAAGAGAGCTCTAGAGCCAGCCTGATGGGAAGAATTGTGCTTGTTCAATTTTGGAGTCAGGTCTGAATTTTAAGGAACTAAAAATTATATTAAAAAAGATTCGTGTTCATTGATATATGTATTAATGAGAAGTAACATACAATAAAACTGTCAACAATGATGATATTCGAAAATTAAGAATTGAAGTGAATGGGATAGAGATTCTACTTTTTTTTTCAAGAATTCAAACTTTTCTTTGAAAGAGCTTGAAACAATTTTATATTTAAAAGTACAAATATGGGAAAATTTACTGCCATTCCCCAATAAAAATCTAAAACTTTAATAATTTTTTTTATAGTTCATTTTCTTTTTTTTTTTTTAACATCTTTATTGGGGTATAATTGCTTTACAATGATGTGTTAGTTTCTGCTTTATAACAAAGTGAATCAGTTTTTAATAATTTTTAAAACTGTGTTTTAGATAAAACATGGTGATCAGGATTAAGAAAATTCAGAATATGCTTGTCCTGAAAAAGCAACCAAAATCAAGGATTTAGAAGGAAATGTAGTATCATAATTTACCTGTATAAAAGCCAAGGCACATATGATCTACTCATAGCATAGATTGCTTTGAAGAAACTTGCTCATTAACTGTAAATATAATTTTTAATTCCAGTAAAGTCTAAGTATGTTAGAGTATGTTCCAATTCTTGATTCACTGCATTATCTTTTAAAATTCTCTCATTTCTTGCAGTTTTCCCCAAAGTCTATCTGAACCCTCAGAATTTTTTTCCTGAAATCCAACCCATGTCCCCTCCTTTTTCTTTTATCCTTTTAAAATCCTCTCTTCCTGCTTCAAGCAGTTTCTTTCCTTGATCTTCTCAGCTTTCTCTACCCATTACCCAAATTCTATAAAACTGAAGCCAAGAATGAAGCAGAGAGACTGAATATTCTTTGGAGGGAAAAAGGCCAAGAGTCAAAGACAAAAATGCTCTGTAGCAATCAAGAAGAAATAATATATGAAAAAATTATAATATACATTTTCCTTTTGTTTTTGTCCCTATGCTTGATGTAGTTATGAGGGTTAAACTTTCAAGGAACTAGCCTTTGCTTATCCTGGGAGCAGCCCACTGGTTATTTCTATAGAGACAAGCCTCTTTTAAATGCAGATATTGTGGTTTTCCCCTAAAAGGAGCTGGAACTAATAAAAGGATAAACTATATGCTCCAGCCCAGCCCGCTATGGAGTACACACCTTAATGGTATTTTGAAAGGTATTATGACAATTTATGGATAATGTTCCAAAATGCTAATCACTCAGAAAACATTTCCGGTGTGTCTTTCCTCCCAGCATCATCCCTGTTTGGCTTTATTTTCATAGGAAATATCCGATCTCGAAGAGCTACTATATTTCCTATTTCAGAAATCCAAATCATCAAGCTGATTTATGACAGTAAGTTTGAAGCTCTGTCAGACCTCATTGTCATGCACCACTGAAGTACATCAACAAATTGCACCCATCAACTAATATTTGGACTTGTTTAACTCCCTGTCATTATTTAATTAGGCTCAAAAATGTCACTGTAGGCAAAGAACTCACTGTTTTTCTGTACTTAAGAAATTCTTGTTGAAATGGAGGAATATTTTTTCCTGGCCCCATAAATTAGAGACAGTAAGATAAATAGAGAGTTGACAGATATACAAGAAGCAAAGTTAGCTCCCAGTTATATAACACCAATAAATTATTAAAGAATGAAATTTTGTCTTAGCTGGAGGTCATAAATGTTTCAGCCTACACTATTCACTACCCTCTACATCTATGAACAAGAAGTAGTACAGAATATATGAGCTTTAACTTCGTCTAGATAATAAGTTTGGTGCACTTGGTTGAGTATGAACTATCTCAAAAATGTATACTTCAAGAAACTGCCATTATAGGAAAAAAAACCTGCTGGCAACAATTCTAATTGTTCATTTACAGTAAGTTTCTGTGAAGAGGAGTCCTTAAGGAAACAAAGTTAAGCATGTGTTATGTCTCTAAACCTTAAGAGGATGGCTTCTTCGAGATATCTGCTTTGATCTGGGGACATGGTTTTAAAATACAGGGTCTGGATGGATACGAAGCTTACAAAACATAGCCCAGATAAATGAAGATAAGGTTAGTAGAAATTTTAAACGATATTTCCCACAGAATAATCAAAAGATAGGATAGTCCTTCCTCTTTTAATTCTGTTTATGGTACATGGCAAACTCTTTTCCATCACATTCTATTTTTAAACAAGTCTTCAAAGCTTTAAAATTATGACCCTCAGTTTGCATATACTCTTTTTTAACCTTAGATAAAATATGTGACAGAATGAGATTAGGCTATTCCCTGTCACAAAAAAATAGAATGCTCTTGTGTATTCTTTGAAAAGAAGAAATTAATAGTCCCTAAGAAAGTTTTCTTTAATATTAATCCACTATCTACAGCACACTAGGTGTTGCCCAAAACACACACGCACACACACATACGCACACAAACACACACGAAGCAGTACCTTCTTTTTGCAAATTTATGATTCATTGTCAGCACGTATCATACAAGAAAAGGAATAGCGCAATGATAGGGGTATAAATAAGAAGATTTCAAAGGAAATTTATTGAGGTTTCACCTGAGAAGAAAGTGTTGTGATTTATTTAACAGTATGAAGTAATGATTAAGAGTTACCGTATAGCTCTTGCCATTTTCTTTAGGGAATAGTATTCCTTATGCTGAGGGGGAAAGGCAAGTTTAATAACTTAATGAGATAACCTAAATGGATATCATAGAGAGGGGATAAAATCATACATTCTGGAACTTCGAGGAAAAAACATTTTTACCTTTATTTTCAATGGAAGTATCTATTTTCTATGATCATTTCAATTGTTTCTAGAGTTATCTGAGTCTATTGAAGGTGGCTGTGTGAGACTTTCATAATGCAATTTACATCTGTCAAGAGGATATCTGAATTCCATTGAAATAATAAAGTGGTGGAATGACAAAGAGATGCCATATGTCACTGAAGATTATTCTGCTGATGTTTTCAGTATCCTTTTTGTAACATTAGTTATGAAGCTAGTGGCATAACTAATAAAGTACAAAAGGAGAAAAAAATAATACCCAAATATAATCATAGTATATGATGCTTTTTTTTTTTTTTTTTTTTTTGCGGTACGCGAGCCTCTCACTGGTTGTGGCCTCTCTCGTTGCGGAGCAACAGGCTCCGGACGCGCAGGCTCAGCGGCCATGGCTCACTGGCCCAGCCGCTCCGCGGCACGTGGGATCCTCCCCGACCGGGTCACGAACCCGTGTCCTCTGCATTGGCAGGCGGACTCTCAACCACTGCGCCACCAGGGAAGCCCTATGATGCTTTTAAAATACGCTGTTTTCAAAGTGTCTTTGCAGATTTTTCTTTACTTAAACATTATCTTGAGCACCTTAGAAAATTTCGATTACGTGACCTTTCAAATGAGTAACACTGAGGCCATAACCATGTTTGTCCGTCTGTTTCATCTCATCAGTGGCTTAGTCTAATGTTGTTCTGCAACTGATAAAATAAAAATCTGCCCTCATGCACCTACTGGGTTACTGTCCTCAAAGAGCAGCCTGAGAGGTATAAGGACTGTTAGGAAGAAATATTACTTAATTACCCCATGGGCATTTTCATGGGTAGTTGTCAACATCCAGGGGCAAGGAAGCGTCACCAAATAAACAGAAAAATATCACCTCTCGCTATCATATCTCCTTCATTCCACATTACAGTTTTTCACACTTTAACATTTTGAAATTGACATTTGTCTCAGAATTGATGTGTACATTGATATAGAAATTCACACAAAGTTCACACAAAGGAGTCAATGTTACCCGATGTTAAAAAATATATGACAACAAACTAATGACCTTTTTCTTCCTCATTCTCTGTCTCGGCTCTATTTTCTATTCTCTTCGTCTTTCTCCCATTGAAAGGCAACGTGGTTTATTAGAGAGACCATCGGCTGTGGATTCCAACAAATTAGGGTTTGAATGAGAGTCCTAATTGTGGACTATTTTGATCTTCATTTTTTTTTCTCCATGGGAGAGTAATAAGGCCATTATCACAAACTGTTGTGAAGTCTAATGAAATAGCAAAGTTTGTAGTAGAAAACAAACGTAGTAAATAATAATTGGGTCCCTTTTCCAGTGCTTGGGGTGTCTACCAGGCTCCAATTCGCTGGAACTCCTTGTTTTATTTTCCCACCTTCCCTCATATAACCCTCATTTTGTTATTGTTAAAGTAGACTTCAATGGAAAAACAAACAATACAATAACAGAGGCAGAAACAAAAAGATTATTCTTCCACATGTAGTGATATAAGACCAAGGTAATACATTCCCAACTCAATGAAAAAGAAAACTATTTCCAGTTCATTTGTTTCTAAGTAATAAAAGCCGGGTTTTAAGTATCCAAAATTTCAGTTTAAATATCAATTTAACCTTTCCTTGAAAAACATCGAAAACAATTTGTAAGATAAAAATGCAGGAATTCTTTCTCAATATCTATAAAATACAGACATATTAATGGCAGAATCCAATCAAGTCACTTCTTAAAAATACCACATTAGTCAGGAAAACATCAGATCTCTGTAATATTCCAACCCCTACCCTACCTCAAACTTCAGTAACAAGCCCTCTAGTCCAAACAATTTAGAATCTCTTGGTCCCTTATCCAGTTTTGAAGGAGATGACAGGCTGAGAAAAGGAAGAGAAGGATTATTAACGCTTGGCTGTATAAGGGTCTTTATCCCTTTTATAGCAATCATAGGAACAGTTTGGGGTGAGAACCTTAAAATCTGGCAACTCCTCCTACCCATGCTTTGTTGACATCAAACAGTGGAGGCTTGTGAACCAAAGTTTGATATTCTGCTTGTTTGGGTTTTAGTCAATTTTGCTTTAAGCTTTGAAATGTTTATTGTGGCAGACTCTATCTAGAACATTTCTACTTGTTGTATCTTAGTTAATGGGAAATTTGTAGTTAGGCAACAATCATTAAATATTCATATCCAAATCATTGCCGTCTTTCCTGGTTTCTGGCAGTCAGAATCTGAAACAAGGCTATTTATTTGTATGATATTTTCTCAACTCAGAAGGTATCTTTTAGGAACTGTCTGGATTTTGTTAATTTTGCATTTACTGTAATTTGACTATACAATTTATATCTATTACAAAAATAGGAGAGTTGTTTCCAATTAATAAGTCATGGTGGAAAAAATTAGTGAAGAATCAACTTCTGTACACACATAAAATAAAAGCCCAAAATCAAAACTAAAAATAACTTATAGTATTTCTTTGCTTAAGGACACTCAGCTTACTGTATCTACGTCTAACATTAAATCTGTTTCATCCATTCCCACATTAACTACTTAATGCATTAACTACTTAATGTTTACTTGGTTACACTGATTCACCGCCAGAGAGTGATTAGTATCAATTCCCTGAGAAAAGGGTTCCCTACTGCATGTGGCGAGGCATGTAGCACGAAACTGGTCCCTTATACTAACATCCTGAATCAAAGATGTGAAGTTTACTCCTGGGGTTTTTAAAAAAAATAATTTAGAGCATATTCCAAAGTATCACTATAATATCATTCCTGTGTAGCTGAGAAGTTTTCTAGAACTGTAATCTGTGTTAATTAAGTTTGAATATCTAGTCTACTTTTTAAAAATATATGTATGGGACTTTCTAAGATCCTTTTCTCTGTAGCAACCTTTTTATTAGTTTTATGGTTCTTACTTGTATCAGAACTTTTCCAGTTTCAGTTATAATTATAGCCAACATCAGCAAAAAAAAAAAAAAAAAAAAAAAAAGGAATTTATTAGATCACAAAATTGAGAAATCCAAGGATAGCTCAGGCTTCAGGCATGGTATATCAATTTGGGTTTAATTAGGAGAGAGAAACCACGTAGTAATTTGAACAGGGAAGGTTTAATGTAAAGAATTATTAACTGTAACAGAGGATTAGTGTATCAAGTGATTGGCTTGTAATAAGTAAAAAGAACTCTCAAGAATATAGGTATAGCAGATGTAAAGAGCAGCCAGGACCCCGAGAGGTGTGATTGATTGCCCAAGCAAACACCCACCCCTCCCAACCCCCCATCCCCCGCTGAGATCCAGACCTCATTGGAGAGGGCATGGCCTTGGCTCACTAGATGGTTGAGCATCACTCTGGTGTGGCACTGGCAGAACTTCCGGAAAGTCCTCCCTTTGAAACTTGCCTGAAATGTGCCCTCCAGAGTGCCAGAAAATCCATGGAGCGGTGTCTCTCTGGAGGTACTCTGCTACAAAAGGGCCTGAGGAGGTATGGGGAAAACTGCTGGCCACTGAATATTAGGGCCGGTGTGTACTGCAGATGCTTGATACAGAAGAAGCTGCCAGAGCTGCAGTTGCTGGGACTGAGGGCTTTGTACACTGGAAGGGCTGGGAGCTGGAGGAGGGGCAAGTGCTGTAGGAACCTGCAGAGCCAACACTTAGGAACCAGGAAGCAACACCCGCTTTCTTCTGCACTGTCTCTCTCACGCCCTCTACTGACAGAGTTTTAACATGGTGCCAACTGGCAAAGGAAACATTTTCAGAGGGACATATCTATTTTCACAGAGCATTCAAAAAGGATGGATTTAGAGCAAACGTGGTGAGATCCCAAGATTCAAATGATGTCAGCAGGATTTGCTAAATACTGTTTCTTAGTCTTTCTCTCCTCTGGGTGGCTTCATTCTAGGCTGGCTGCCTCCATATTGTGGTACGATGAATTCAGGAACTTAGCAGCCAAAGAGCTTTTCCTCTCAGCAGTTGTAACAAAAATCCTATTATTATTGTTGATTCAGATTTGTCTGACTTTATCCACATGTCATCCCCAAATCAGTGTGGCTGGGTTTTGTGTGTGTGTGTGTGTGTGTGTGTGTGTGTGTGTGTGTGTGTGTGGTTTTCCCTCATCTGGCATTATGTCTCTGCTTCCCTTACCCTTACCCTCATCAGACTGATATTACCAGACTAAGGCAGGTTGTACTGCGTAGGCCAAAACAAGTTTGGATAAATAGGGGCACTAGCTGAAGAGTAAAACTTCAGAATTTCTTACATGCCTTAAAAATGTACCTTATGCCCTTTTGAGATCCTTCATTTTCTTAAATCATTTTTATAAGATTCTAGAGCTTGAATAAAATTAAGACCATCTAGCTTAATCAAGTCCCTTGAGTTTACACCAAGAAGAAAAACTACAAAGACAAAATACTAGTGTCTGAATTAAGTCTTGAATCCAGGATTTTTGTTAAAACAGAATAAAAAACTTAAATGTAACTTTTTTTTCAAAGATGAAAGGATGTATTTATTTAACTAAATATTCTCATAGCAATGGCAGTACATATGTGCCATCTAATACATCTCAGCAAAAAAAAGGAAGGAACTACTGATATACACAAAAATTGGGGTGGATTTTAAAGGCATTATGCTGAAAAAAGCCAATTTCAAAAGGCTGCCTACAGTGTGATTCAATTTTATAAAGTATTCTTGAAATGTGTCACAAAATTATACTGACAGAGAACTGAGATGTGATTGCCAGCACTTGAAGTTTGAGAGAGGGTTGACTATAAAGGGGTAGCATGAAGGAGTTTCTTTTGGGTGATTGGACAGTTCTGTATCCTGATTATCAAGGTGGTTCAACAAATCAATACGTGGGATAAATTTCATTTCATGGGACCAACACCCCCCGACATGCACACAAATGAATGCATGCAAAAACTGGCAAAGCATGAATAAGGTCTGTATTTTTATTAATGGTATTGTACAAGTGTTAATTTTCTGGTTTTGATCACTGTACTATGGTTTTCAAAGACGCTTATCTTTAGGGGAAGCTAGGTAGAGAGTACATGGGAAATCTCCATGATTTTTTGCAACTTCCAACGCAAGGGTAAAACTATTTCAAAATAATGGTTAAAAGTAATAGTAAATTGAGGCTGGATTTCTGATAGTGAATCAGGAAATTGAAAGTCAGTTCTCTTTCAATTTTTTATATCTTCAGAGTGAACAAAATTAATTATTAATAATTCATTTGGATACATAAGAAAAAAAACAAATGGGTGCTTATATTATTTATTCCAAAAATCACAGATACTTTAATAGTAGCAGGGGAAAAAGCAACAAAAACAATTTCAAAACAGACAAATGAGGAAAAAGGAAAGTTAGAATGAACTCTAAGGTACTGGATTAGTACTATGCTAGTGACTGATGACTGAGTTCCTACTAGCTCTTTGCTCTTGTAGGAGAGTAGATTTGCTCAGGTAGAGGCAAGCAGAAGATGGATCCCAGGCTGAAGTAGGCTCCAAATGGTAAAATAATAACATCCCAAACCACTGTAGGACAAAGGTTGGAATCAGAAGAATGTGAAGGAGGAAGAGGAGAAAAAGAAGAAAAAAAAATGCTCAAACAGAAACTGTTTTTGAATGATGAAGCTTAGCTGTTAGAATATAAATTTTATTTATTTTATGAAGCAACATCAAAAGGCTGGAACAATTATTGGTGCATAGCAACTGAACCAGGCTATATGGGAACAATGCTTATAACCATGTGGTCCTCTTAATTTCTTTCAATGTTAGGAATCAAAAAGAATTTTAATGTTTGCCTTATATTATTCAAGAAAACTATAGCACAGGTACATTATTCCGTAGACATTCACTAGGTGAATATATCCAGTTTGCTTAATATTTCCAACTGAAATTTTTTAGTAAGAAAAAAAAGCAATTCACCTTAAGAAATTATTCAAATAAATTATCCTTTTTTCTTTGTTAAATTCATAAATAACACATAACTTTCTAAAGGACATACAGCTTTAAGATGAACATAGTTAAGGACTGATGAAGTAAGGATGGTTATGTCTCAGTCATTGATGGTCAGTCATTTTCAACTATCCACAGTTTTACAGGCTTCCACTTATTTTCTTTTTTTTTGTTCTTCAAGGACAGCAAATTTAAAATGCATAAAAATAACAATCTAATTGAGTGATAAATTTCTAAACCTGTATTCTACTCTCTACTCATATATTCCTATTATATTCCCTCCTGATTAGTAAGAGAGTCTATGCCCCAGAAATATTCTTTTATTTTGGTCACTATATTTTGAGTTTGGTCTAATTGTACACTAAGTAAAAGCCTGGGAAAAGTTATCAAGTCTAGCTGTAATTAATTAAACATTATATAAGATTTTCCATATAGTTAAAATATGATGTAAGGCTTCTCTTCCATGTGAAAAATGAATTGTTCTGCTGTAAGGATTTTGTTTCCAGGTAAAAATTGAAATATATTTACAGTGTCTTCCTTGAAGCATATGAAAAGATAGTATCTTGTGAAATCTTCTAAATAAAATAGGAGTAACCTTTTAGAAATCCTTTGAAAATTATATAATTTTTCCCTGTGGAATAAACCATGTGCTTGCATAGGCAACAGCTAGAAATGAGCCACCTCTCTCAAGAAGGCATTGCTTACCTTAGCAATACATTAGACAGATTCTGGGAGTTCGTTATTAGTGTATTCATGTATCATAGATTATTCACATTAGCCAAGCTCAAGAGAATGATAGAGAAGACCAGAACTCCTACCCCACTTTTACTTGAGCTGGATTCCTCTCATCAGTAAAATCATTGTCTTTGTTCCATGCAATTAAGATATATGAGAAAGCTAGGTGACTTTTGGAAGGTGACTAGATGGACCTGAAATCTGAAGAATGGGCATTCTGTGTAACAAGTCTAATAATTAAAGTAAGCCATTCACAATAGGGATGAACTTGGTGGTAGATTGAAATAAATTAAATCCATTAACTAGGACCTTTTCATGGACATGTTTTGTTTTGGTTTTTAATTAATTAAATAATTAATTTTTGTCTGCTTTGGGCCCTTGCCACCGCTGCGCAAGGCTCTCTCTAGCTGCGGCGAGCGGGGGCCACTCCTCCCTGCGGTGCACAGGATTCTCATTGTGGTGGCCTCCCTCGCCGTGGAGCACAGTACCGGCTCCAGGCGCGCGGGCTTCAGTAGCCGTGGTTTGCGGGCTCTAGAGCGCAAGCTCAGCAGCCGTGGCGCACGGGCTTAGTTGCTCCACGGGCATGTGGAATCCTCCCAGACCAGGGCTCGAACCTGCTTCTCCTGCATTGGCAGGCGGACTCCCAACCACTGCGGCACCAGGGAAGCCCTATGGACAGTCTTTAGATGAGAACTGATAGCATTGGCTTCATGGCTTCCAAGGGTTTTCACCAGTAGCTACATGTACCTAAACAAATTACTTAACTTCACAGAACCTTCTAATACTTTTTCTTAAAGGTTGTTGTAAAGAGCAATTAAGTAATATTAATACATACCACCTATATAAAAGCTTCTCAAAGAAGATAGTTTCCTCCTAGTCCAGTTTTAAAGCTAGAAAGAGTTTTGAGCTAAGGAATGACTTTTCAGTCACTTATCTCCAAGCAACAGAAAACTTAAGAGTTCAGTTTAAGAGTTGAACATGCAGATATCCAGAGAAACAGTCAAACTTTATGATTCTTGACTTATAAATGGTGCATAAAGAATAACAATATGTTAGTTTTAAATGGAAAAAACCAAGACAATCAGATTTAAAGTAATTAACGTCCAATTTGAAAATAATTTTTATGGTAAATCAAGGTAGTTTCAATAGGCAGCACATTGAAATGAAAAAGATCAGGGAGTCTGAGTTTGACTGACTTGCTTTAGAATTCCCAACTCTTTAGCACAGCTCCTGAAAGTTACTTAACACTCATGAATTTCTACTTCTACTTTGGCAAAACAATAATAATTATAAAAATTACTTGGTGAAGGTAAAAACAAATAATATGTTAAGGTGAGCAAACTGATGTCCAGTGGGAACATGCAGTCCTTAGCAGTGCACTTTGTAGGTATGTTAATGTAAACTTCAGAATACTAAGATGAAATGTCTGTGTCTGGTGTCTGTGCTTGACTGAGGCTTATATCCATGGATACCAATGGTCAACTTCTCTACTGACTGAGCGTTCCATGAGCAGAGTTTTCTAAATACTAGAAAATACTAGAGCTATAGAAAAGTGTGCTTAACTGCTAGTAACATTTTTCTAACTCAGATAGACTTAGTTTGTTTGCTGTCTATGATGGATCCCTTCCAGGTCCTCCTCCACATTGTTGGGATGAAGAGGAAGAAAGGCAGGAAACTTTCACTAGATCTCCAAGGAACTAGGCTACCACTTTCACACCTACGCCTTGGAACAATTTGTATATCTTTTTTACGATGCTCAATTTGCCTTTTTCCCTTTTCCCTTTTACTCTTTGTGTTTGCATATATTTCCTTATGTTTCATGGGCTTGAAGCTTAATTTGTCCCCAAACCTTTTTAAATGTTAAGAGATTCGTTTCTAAAATTTATAGCCACAATATCTCTCTGCCATTTGCCCAGGCTGGTGATTTAAAAGGCAGCTCACACCTCTTTTCTGTGTGATATACTGTGCACCCTACTGCGGGGGTCCCATAAATTGACTTTGGAAACCGTGTGCCATGGCTCTTTGCATGTTTTTACTGGAGTAAGAGGCTCCTACTGGTTCCAAACATTTTCATTTATAATCAGTGTAAATGCTCTACCTCCAATCCCAGGAAGAAACTAATTTTATAAGTAGACAAATTCCTTAAATAGGATTTTATGGAATGGGACTACATATACTATTAGATTTAGGAAAATCTTTAAAGTTTTGTAGAGTTTATTATGATGAGCTTTATAATTTAAAAAAGCTTGATATGGGGCTTCCCTGGTGGCACACTGGTTGAGAGTCCACCTGCCGATGCAGGGGACACGGGTTCGGGTTCCTGCCCTGGTCCGGGAAGATCACACATGCCGCGGAGCGGCTGGGCCCGTGAGCCATGGCCGCTGAGCCTGGGCGTCCGGAGCCTGTGCTCCGCAACGGGAGAGGCCACAACAGTGAGAGGCCCGCGTACCGCAAAATAAAAAAAAAAAAAAGCTTGATACGGAGGCCACTCGAGCCCTGGTTTTTGCTCAGCCCCAATAACTTTGACAAGTGATTTAGTGTTTCTTTACAGCAGCTCTTCCTCATCTTTACAATAGGTCTTATCCTATTACATCCTTCCTGTACTTCCATCAATAACTGCAATAAATATATACTGAAATACAATATTCTATGCAAAATTTAGATATAAAATTCTGTATAAAACAAAATTTTTATGGATCACCAAAAACACATTATAATTTAACAAAAAGGAGATAATTTGTCTTTTCTTTAAAAAAAAACCAGGTAATACTACCAAACAGTACATAAGTGAATTTGATTTATTTAAAACACACACACACATGCACACACATGAGAGTGCACTTGGGGTAGGCAGCTCAGAAATACAAATCAAATTACTAGGCCAGATAAAGATTTTTTTCATCATTATATGTTATATTACAAATTGATGGATTTCTGAGAGACCAAAATTAATTAATTTTTAAAAACTATGTGACATCTGTACAGGGCTTCATATATATATTTTTATCTTATTCTAATGAAAGCTCTCTATTCTAACCCTTTCTTGGGTTTTCCTATTGAAGGCATTCACTATATACAATGCTCCGAAATTGCCAAAGCACAGCCAATATTCAAAACTCTCCTTTCTGCAATTTTGAGTTCAAAGATCCATAGAGCTTTGGATGTGAGACAAGTTACGGGTCATAGCTTTGGTTGTTTTTTGTGTTAATAAATGGCTTCTCATTATTTCCTTTTCCTTTAATCTCTGGTTATAATAGGCTGCCATTTTAGTTGCAGACATATGCTGACCAAACAGGAACAAAGATATGAGATAAAAGTTTATTTGAGCTGCAAGTTTATAGCAAGCATGAATGCAAGTTGATTAGGGAGCCTGTGGTGAGGCTTATAGGCAGAGTCTCATAAAAATATTGATATTTTGATATTCTTGATACTGTTGCATTTGAAACTGTCTGCTGGAATGCCTTTGTTACTGATTATTCCTTGCAAAGTGAACTGACCAAGGATCTGGCTGTTGTTCTTACCCTTCCCACCTCCACCCCTTCCCCTTACCTCTCTCTTTTTTTTTTTTAATGTATTTTTTAAAATTCTTTATTGAATTTGTTACAATATTGCTTCTGTTTTATGTTTTGGCTTTTTGACCGCAAGGCACGTGGGATCTTAGTTCTGTGACCAGAGATCGAACCACACTCCCTGCATTGGAAGGTAAATTTAACCCCTGGACCACCAGGAAGTCCCATTGCCTCCCTTTTAAAAGCAGTAAAGACAAAGGTGAAATTTGGCTCCTGCAAGAGCTCAGTGTGGGTGAAATGGAATAGTCCTTCAGAGCAGTCAGGATAATTATCCAGCCACTTTGACAAATTTACCGACATCTGTTCCAGAGTCATTTTTGCTGCACAAATCTGCCATTAACAAATAGTGAGGACTTTAATTAACTGAGCATACCAAGGAGTGAAACTCTGATAAGATGGCACCATCTGGAATAGAGAGATGTAAAATTCTCTCCTCTGCTGTGTTGATTAGGTATTATATTAAAATTTGTCTTGATTGCAAATGATTCCCCTGCTGTGTAGGGTTAATGGCAAAGACTTTATGATTTGAGATACTTTGCTCAGGTATGCCACAGCATTAAAATGTAAATTTACTGAGTTTGAGATTTTTCCTTTGGCCTTTTGTTAATGCCCCATTAGTACTCGTTAACTTTGCACACTCCACAAAGAATCATGTTGATCAACTTTGAGCTTCAAGAAGAGGTCAGCCAGAACCAGCAGTGTCAAACCCTTGACAGCTGTCCTTAACAAACTTATCTGAAAATTTAAAGTCAGGATAATCTCCCTAGAAAAATTCACTTATGCACATAATCATAGACTTTTGGATATGATTTCAGGGGAGGCATCATAGACTCTTTGAAGGCCATTCATACTAAATCCGTGGATCCCAGATTTTATACCTGTTCATCAGACACACTCTTACCGTCTCTTGTACATGCAGCATTGCATCCATTTCATTCCAGCCGCCTACCTCTATTTGACCAGATTTTTAAGGTTCTTCAGCAAACATGAACTTTGGATTTAGAAACTAAACTGGTTCCAGGGAATTCCCTGATGGTCCAGTGGTTAGGACTCCGTGCTTCCACTGCAGGGGGCCCGTGTTCCATCCCTGGTCGGGGAACTAAGATCCCACAAGCCATGAAGTGTGGCAATAAAATAAAATAGAAATTAAACTGGTTCCAATTTGGTTCCGTTTAATGGCTCCCAACTGAATAAGTTTCACTACTGACTGGAAAAAATGATAAATTAGATCAGTTGCAAGACATCAGTCTTGGCTTCCACAGATCTAAGGTGGGGAGTCGGGGAAAAGCTTGAAGTAGATTCTAAGAAAAGATGCATCTAGGGGACTCTTGTCACTTGCTTCTTTTTTGTTTGTTTTTGTTTTTAAATTAATTTTTATTGTAGTATAGTTGCTTTACAATGTTGTGTTAGTTTCTACTGTATAGCAAAGTGAATCAGTTACTATATGTATACATATATCCACTCTTGTTTTATATTTCCTTCCCATTTAGGTCACCACAGATCACTGAGTAGGGTTCCCTGTGTTAAACAGTAGGTTCCCATCAGCTACCTATTTTATGTATAGTAGTGTATATATGTCAATCCCAATCTCCCAGTTCATCCACGCCCCCCCCTCCCATTCCTTCCTGGGTAACCATAATTTTGTTCTCTACATCTGTGACTCTATTTCTGCTTTGCCAATAAGTTCATCTGTACCATATTTCTAGATTCCACATATAACCAGTATTATATGATATTTGTTTTTCTCTTTCTGACTTACACTCTATATGACAATCTCTAGGTCCATCCATGTCTCTGCAAGTGGCACTATCTTGTTCCTTTTTATGGTTGAGTAATGTTCCATTGTATATATGGGCCATATCTTCTTTATCCATTCATCTGTTGATGGACACTTAGGTTGCTTCCATGTCCTGGCTATTGTAAATAGAGCTTCAATGAACATTGTGATACATGACTCTTTTTGAATTATGGTTTTCTCAGGGTATATGCCCAGTAGTGGGATTGCCGGGTTGTATGTTCTATTTTTAGTTTTTTAAGGAACCTCCATACTGTTCTCCATAGCGGCTGTATGAATTTACATTCCCACCAACAGTACAAGAGGGTTCCCTTTTCTCCACACCCTCTCCTGCATTTATTGTTTGTAGATTTTTTCATGATGGCCATTCTAACCAGTGTGAGGTGATACCTCACTGTAGTTTTGATTTGCATTTCTCTAATAATTAGTGATGTTGAGCATATTTTCATGGGTTTGTTGGCCATCTGTATGTCTTCTTTGGAGATATGTCTATTTAGGTCTTCCCCGCCCATTTTTTGATTGGGTTATTTGTTTTTTTTGATATTGAGCTCCATGAGTTACTTGTATGTTTTGGAGATTAATCCCTTGTCAGTTGCTTTGTTTGCAAATATTTTCTCTCATTCTGAGGGTTGTCTTTTTGTTTTGTTTACAGTTTTCTTTGCTCTGCAAAAGCTTTTAAGTTTCATTAGGTCCCATTTGTTTATTTTTGTTTTTATTTTCATTACTCTAGGAGGTGGATCAAAAAAGATCTTGCTGTGATTTATGTCAAAGAGTGTTCTGCCTATATTTTCCTCTAAGAGTTTTTTAGTGTCCTGCCTTACATTTAGGTCTTTAATCCATTTTGCGTTTATTTTTGTGTATGGTATTAACGAGTGTTCTAATTTCATTCTTTTACATGTAGCTATCACTTGCTTCTCAACAAACAATGCTTTCTGCCAATAAAGTTAAAGTTCATTGCAGCTTAGTTTGTATAGCAGGGTCATTATTGAAAACATTTTGTATTTGCCAGTAGTGTTAGACAATCATGAAATGCATGGTCTAAAATTTTGCATTCCGCTTCTCAGTACATTTGAGAGAAGGCTTTAGGAAATAATCCTAACATGCCCAAGGCAAATGGCGTACTCAATTTTGTAACAACTGTTCCCTATGGAAGTAACTTTTTTTAATTGGGGACTGATCAGAATTCAAAGAAGGTTGCTACATAACACCTTGAGATCTGATAAGACAGGCACAAAAATAAGAGTTAAGAAATAAAGATTTTTCACCAGCTCTCTCATTAAATTATCATTATTTTCGTAAATCTACTTGGATAATCTTTAGTTCTAATTTTCCATCTGTAAAATGGGAATACAATGTAATTCAAGAATTAGGTAATTAAGAGAAAGCTTATGACTATCTCAAAATAAGTAGCTTTTGCTACATGTGGCTTTTCCCAATTCTAATTATCTTTACATCAATCTGAATAAAGCATTTTTCAGGTGGTAGAGAAAAACATATGTGATACACTTTTTAATTTAACAGAAGACCTATATTATCCTGTTCTAGAACAGCTATATTTACCTTTTTAACCAAATCAAAGAGGCCCAGTGTCAGAAAGATTTTTCCAACTAATGCCAGTATCTTCAAGCTAGAAAGGCTTTTGTATTTTGTAAAATTGTGTAAATACTTGTCACTGTATAATTTTTACACCACTACTGATTCAGTGCCAAACAGTTCATTGTTTTTCTAACCATCTTAAATCAAACTCTGAAATTCAAGTCACCAGGATAGTGAAGAAATAAAAATTCAATCTTAGCCATTATTGTTCCTCCTTATCTCATCTTTCTCACCCCTTAAATGGGGGCTGTGTTAAAATTTCATAGAAAATACTGTCAGGTCTTTAACCCACACCAAGCTGAAATGATCAATGCCCAAGCCACATAATCTCCTGATAATGGATGGTCCTGTTGCTTCTGTGCCAAGATCACTGGTGGCTTTGAGCCTTTGTCCAGCCTTGAAGCCAGAGCTGTGCCACATCACCATTCTCCTCCTGGTCCTGTTATCTTCCTGGGGCATTTCAAACCCCACTATTCCAGCGACTTTTTCTTACCCTGAGGTCAGCCACTTTGGTCTCTATGCCTCTAAGCCCTTCTCTTTATCTCTATGTCTCTCCATACCACCCCTCCCCCTCCACCCCCCTCTGTGCCCCAAACAATTTTCCCCTCCGTGGGCCTTTATAAACACAATGTTGATCCTCCTTTGGAGCAGAAGAGTTTTTCCTAACTAACCCTAATACATATTTTTATTTAATTGTTGACAGTGTTATATAGCTGTTTGTTTCTTCTTATAATGAAAGCTACCAGATGTGCCAGCATTCTTGTATTTTTTCCCCCAGTTCCAAAATTATGCTTTTTATTTCAGTGTGCTCTTTTTGGGAAAATTATTTGGCAGGCATCAATAAAAAGCAAGATTCTCACTGTTAAGTCCTAGGGGTGACTGTGGGCATTTTCAGACTCTGCCATTCTAAGGCGGTATCTAGGCAGGCAAAGAGTCTTCACCACTGAGCAGCATTGCTCCGTAAGTCAGCTTCCTTTCAGCTGTTTTAACCGCTCTTCCCCATCAACCTTTTTTGATTTAATGTGAACCCATCAGTCACTTACACCTTATTCTCTGTGATGCTCCTTCAGTTGCCTCAGGTGGATATTTTGTTTGAGTTTCTTCAGGTAAAAAAGAATTATGTTGTCGGTAGCCAGCATTTCTTAGCCTGCTCCAGGGAGGGGTGGTCTGAAACTAGATTTCTAGACATTCTAAGGTATTACCTCCATTCCAACTCCCCTCTTCCTCTGTTCATATTTCATTCCTAAAAGTCACCAGAGAGGAGGAACCTCAAGAGAAATCATCTAGAGAGTGTGAACTTTAAGTCTAGAATGAAAGTTGGCCCTCATGTAGCAGCTCTTTCTCAGTCTTGTTTTGAGATTTTGAATGATAGTTTTCATTCCTGTTCTGCAATCTAAATGTCCATGCGGTAGTAATTATCTGCTTTAATTATGAGAGAAAAAGACCCAAAAGAAAAAGCAGTTAAAGCAACAAATATGTATATATATATTTCTATGAGGAGACAAGATAGGTGATTTGGAAGATTAATCTATGGACAGAAAACAAGCTCTTTGTTACATTTGAAGTGAAGACTATGTTTTCCTGGAAGTCATAGAAAGGGTGATCGCAGAATCATTCACACAACACTTCCTGCCTTTTATCAGATTTAAGGTGAGTAGCTGTCATGAGCCTTGGGTAGAAAATCATTACTGACACCTTGTTGGAAGTTTTGGGTACACAATGGGAAATGACAGCCCCAGGGTTAACTGGTTAAGGACAGAAGGACATTCCATAATATCTTTACAAACAGGATCAAAGACAGTTTCTTTGGTCATCCCTATAAACATTTCTTGACATATATCTAGCCACCATTGTCAACATCATTAACAATTTGGGGGTTTCTCTATTAGGTACTTAAAGGAAAAAATAAGTAAGCCCTTCCATTTGAATAGAGGTGAGAGTAAAGATATTATTATATAAAATTAAGAAAAGAAACAATCATATCTAGCTAGTTATAGAGAGATTCATATTAAAGTATTAGTGACAGAGCCAATAAGTGAGTTATTCATATGATTCATCAGATAAGTATCCCAGGTAAGACCTAGAATTACCTTATTCCATTCAAGGCTTAGTCATTTCCAAAATGTTACAATGCAACTGAATATATTTATACATACAAAAGTTTATTTAACTTTCTTTAGCACCCCGCCCTTTTTTTTCAGGTATAGAATCTACTTCAGGATCATCAGGACTTAGTTCTAGCATCCTTTATTGCTGTGTAAAGTTTCTGGCCCACAGAATAGTCTGATGAGGCAAGTTTAGAATATAAAGGAAGCTTTTAGTGGAATGGCAAGGATGGGGTTTTCTAGACCAAAGGAGTGATGAGTGGTAGAACAGGCTCAGCAAAATGAGGTGAGGGGAGACAGATGGAAAGGAATGGGTGTGTGCCCAGCTATGGGATTTCTTTCTGTAGTCAACCTCCAGTGTTGAAATATCAACTGGGGTCCCCCAAAGGTATATTTGAAAGTGTGCGGTCTTCAGAGTGAAATCCTGATTCATCACCCGCTAGGTACGTAAGTTGGGTCAAGCTACTTAAATTTTTAAGACTCAATTTTCTCATCTGTAACATGAGGATTATATGATGAAATAAAATGAGAGTCTACCTTTCAGGGTTGCTGGGAAGATAATAAAAATGTATGTAGAGTCCTTGGAACATAACCAACCCTCAGTAAATGGCAGACATTATGGCTGAAATATGGTCTTTAAAAATTTCAGCCTTCCTTTTCATATAAGTAAATTACCAACTTTGTTAGTAACTTCTTCATCTTTAATTTTCAGCACAAAATAGCTCTGTGACTTTGAGAAATGCCCTTAACCTTTGTATGATTCAATTTCTTCACACGTGAAATAACAGGGATAATATCCTGAGTAATGTTCAAGTCCTGCAAAGCCATGGTGCTAATAGCCTGCTATCCGTTTTGTTCTTGATCATAATTAAAGCAAAGTAGAGGCATATGCATCAATAGGCTGCATAATGCAACACAGCTCTGGCATCAGCAGTATGGACTGTAGGGTCACATGACCTGCGTTACTACTTATGGTTCCTCCTTGTAATGTACCTGAATGACTTGGGCAAGTCAGGTAGCTGTTTTATGCCTCAGTTTCTTCTTTTTTTGGACTTTCTTTGCACAACTTAATCTTCCCATGATATAGAGAAAATCTTTTGTCCTCAAACCTCTATTACCTCATCTATCCTAGTGGTGGTGCTCTGCTTTCCAAATGTAATAAATAGTTCCAATGAAAATACTACATTGTTTTACCACAAGCTGGCAAAACCCCAACACTTCATTCACTCACCCCAATCAAACAAAAATGTTTCTAGAAAGTCATTTCTCTTTTAGTTATAGAACTATAAAATTATAACAAATATTCACTAAAAATTTGAGATATTGTCACAAGAATTTAAATGTTATTAAAATTATTAACAGAGGGAAGAGAGTATGAAGATACTATATTTATTAATCCATACCTCCTCAATATTTACTTGGTGGGTTTTACTTTTCATGAGTGAATCTGAAGGTTCATGACATACAGTACCTGTATAAACATTTCCATATTCATGAAGGGTTTAGAACATTTCTAGTATTAAGGGTCTGTTATAGTGAACAGGAAAAATATCATTCAATCCATATATATATTTTTAAGTCTTTATTGAATCTGTTACAATATTGCTTCTGCTTTATGTTTCGGCTTTTTGGCCGCAAGGCATGTGGGATCTTAGCTCCCTGACCAGGGATCGAACCCGCACCCCCTGTATTGGAAGGCAAAGTCTTAACCACTGGACCACCGGGAAAGTCCCTCAACCCATATTTTAAACTTAACAGGAAGATAGGAATTTGAACTACAGGGCCACTAGCATGTTTTCTAATACTGAGGTCCTATGATATTTATGTGTTCCTTGAGAACTTTATTGGTTATTAAAAACGGCAGCACTTGAAATGATGTCTAGAGATGTAACTAGTATGGATCAAAAAGGCTTTGTCTCAAAATGCTGAATTGTAAATGCTATAAAGTATTTTTAACAAAACTTTTAAAATTATGTGAATTTGAAAAGTTCCCTTTCCTTTAGCAGATGTTTCCCCGTTATTCCTCATCCTAGGAGTGAGTTCACCCCAGAATGTGAGATCTGGATGCTGGTGCATGTGGATGATGCATACAGAGTCCTAGTCAAAGGCAATGAAATTCCCAGTCCAGAGAGACCTGGCAAGCAAGGAGGGCACACTATTACCTACCGTTTCCACTCCCTCTTATATTCATGCTACTTGATCTACACAACAAAATTTCTAGGTTGGTTTTACCCTAAAATTTTGCTTTTCTTATGCCATTACTTAAACATTTATCATTTTATCCCACTGATAATTATAGTAAAAATAGAAAATTTTAATGATGAGGATTTAACCCCAATTTAAGAGCAAGATCAAAAAACAAATCTTCACATTTTATTATCATGTGGATAAGTTCAAAATCATCAGGAATATCTAGAGAAAAATCAATACATGTATTACATGCAAAATTGATTTTAGCATCTTTTTCAAATATGTTCATATCACTTCTGAGCAAAATATATATGTAGAGAGAAATAAAAGCTGGTGACATAATTAGTATTTTCTTTTATAGTAAATGTATTTTTCAGTAATAAGGATCGAGCTCCAAGTAAGTGAGAATTTCTCACCTTTCCAAAATATCATTTTTGTACTTCTTCATGACATAATTATTGGATAATAATAGCTGATAAAAATAAACTTGGCTGTTTCTATCAAACGTAGGTTCATGGGGGTTTTAAGTTTGAAAGTAGTATCTTGAACTTAAGATTATTTTTTATAATATCAATTAAGTTCCTAAAAAACGAACTGATACTTCCTTCAGAATCTAGATAAATCTAACAGAAAATCTGGAACTTTAAACTGAATATTTCCCCCAACAAAAAAAATCTTCCCTTGCTTTAAGGAAACTACTCCCAGACCTAACAATAAAACCCACAATCTCTAAGTTATCAAAAAGAGTCTCACATGGGGACGCATAACTCCTATTCTCGTTCCCTGAGTTCCTTGAATGTTTTCTTCTCTTCAGGAGATACATTTCCATTAGCTTTGCTGTCATCCCATGATGACCTCGTAGGGCCTCTTGCTTTCATAATTTATCAATACAGCCTGCCCTATTATAGCCAATAGAACACCTGATGCAAGGCTGGATTCTCACAAAGGACCCAAGGAAAACAAAGGAAAATAACCAGCAACTAAACCACTGTGCCATGAAACACCACCTGTTCTTCAGGGTGACTGGCTTCAGTTGCATCATGGCCCCTTCTCTGCCTCAAAGTAGGTGGCTCCATCCTACGACCTGTCACTCAGCTGACTTCCGAGACATCCGTGTTCCTCACAGCTTAGACCTAAGTCGATAGCCAGAAACTAGCTTCTTCTACTCCTAGAGAGCCTTCCTCTGGTTTATTTTCTTTTTAATACAACTACCTCATTCCAGGATGAACTAAATCGGAAATAGTCACTCTCTCTATTGAAAAGGCCATGACAGAATAGTAATCACCTCAGTACACCTCGGTGAACCCAACATTCACATAGGAGGCAAGCACAGGAGCAAACAGGGAAGCTGTTTGTTTGGATTTCTCCGTAAACTGCCTTGCTTTGACCACAGGGAGCAATGGATCTATAACAATAGGGAAAAATGACCTAACTACCTGAGTAGAAATCATGAGACAAAACTTTGTGGTAAAGTAGAAATAACAACCAAATGAAGAATCCCATTGTTTTCTACGTCAGAGTCAAATGCTCAATATCTGTGTGACTTTGAGCAAAAGGATTTTTTAGCTGAAGGTGTCAGTGTCCTCAGTTGTAAAATTCCTATAGTCTTTTTCATATCTATGATTGATGGTCTAATTCTTTAAAGTTAAAGGGACCTAAATAGTTAAACAAATTTTGCTTGATAAGTGTCCATTATATCCTTAAGTGAAAAGGAGGTGTATTCAAATTATAAGACATCATAAAATGTAAGTCTTAAAATTTATTGAATCATCTATTTGATAAATCATAGGTAAAAAGTGGCAGTTTTCCCACATAATTCACTTTATTAGGATTAGGAGTTTCATATACTATTGTATGATTAAAACCAAGTATAAATAGTACAGTGAAGATAATCCTTTTAATGTAAAGACTTTTCTGAGGTATTTAATACAGAATCATGGCTCTGTACCCCAGATCCTGGTTCTGGGTTGAGATCTGTCCCAGCTGGCCAATTACCTTGTTCTAATTAAATTCTTAGCATGATCTGAGTCTGATATTCCCTTGGCTTGCTTTTAATTAATCTTGGCTGTTAAAATCCAAGTGCCTATTCCTCCTTGAATCAGGTCTAAGAACATGTTGAATTATTGACCACTTACTGAATGATATTGATATTATGATAGAGTGGTATTGATTTCCTAAACTGCATTTTCCTTATCTGTAAAATGAAAATGATTACACTCATTAAGTCATTGCTCCATAATTAGTTTCTTTTTTCTCAGAAACACGATGAAGGAGGCAAAGCATAAACTTCTGGTGTCACATGGGCTCTTTTCATTCTCTTGTCATTTTAGCGTAATTTAGGGCTATGTAAATCAGGAAAGAAACATTCAAGACCACAGCAGGGGGTGATTGGTTTTGTCATCAAAAGGGCCTCAATTAGGTGTCAGCAGATCTCTCCCTCCTTCTAATATTACTGACCATAACATTTGAAACTTTAGTGAGAAAGCGAAACCTAGTTTTAGGTAATATAACTTTTCATTAGAGAGAAATAGGACTCCCCTTTTAGCTTTCTTCCCCTACAGTGGGTCCTCTTCCTCCTCAGTGAAATCTTTCTTCTGGTTGTTTTCTTCTCTCCAGCCAGTTAAAAACATTTATTGATCCCCTGTTGAGGCAGAGATGTTTATTACCTCTACTCTTGCCTGTGCCCACTTGTTCATCCTAGTCTTCTCCTCTCTCTCAAGATGTCACAATAGCCCTCTTCACGGCAGATTGTATGCCACTATAGAGATTTGTTGTTGTTGTTGTTTTAGTGGGAAATGTCATGGGACTTGTGGAGGGAAGTAGTTATCAGAAGAAATATTTTGACAACCACTAGTCAGTTTGAAAAGCTGAACGGAAAGGCTTATGAATTCAGGTTATCTGCACCATTCCTTTATCTTTTGCTTTATGAATAATTATTGGTATGAGCCATTGGTAATAGGCCTTTATATTGTGTTATTATACTTGCCTAGCAGAAAAAGCCATGGAGCTCATTTGAAAATCAACAAAAATCAACACCAAATTCATAAAATTAAGTGCAGGTTATCATCTAATGACAACTCCTTAGATTCTCAGTTTACATGTCATCTCAACATCCAATATCTGATTGGAATGTCATTTGACAGGTAAGGAAATTGAGACCTGGGGAGGGAAAGTGAGGTATCCAAGTTGTCCATCAACAAGTGGCAAAGTACCCCTGCTTCCCATTCTAGTTTTCCTTGAACTGGACAAGGATACCTCTCCATTTGCTGCTGAATCTTGGTGCTGCTAAGATTTTTCTTATTCCTCTAGTTTCTCTTGTCAAAATTTGCAATGGTGGAGAAAAGAAAAGTGAATAAGAAAAATATATTAGTGCAAAATTACGCCAGTGTTAATTATTCTGCATATGCAGATTTTATATCCTTCTGATATGTTTTATTGTAGACTTATAGAATGAAAAGCCAGCCTCAAGTTTAAGTATAATTCCTTAAAAGTGCTCTGTTGACATAGCTGAATAAGCTCAATTTAAGAAAGCAAGTTTACATATGACTGACAAATTCATTTTCACTGTTATAATGTACTCTATTTTTTTCTAGATTAAATAATGTGGAAATTATGTGAACATATGAATGAGTATCAAAATACCAATTTTTTTTTTTTTAAAGAAACATGAGTAGTTTATTTTTATTTATTTAGGCTGTGTTTGGCCTTCGTTGCTGCGTGTGGGCTTTCTCTAGTTGTGGCGAGCAGGGGCTACTCTTCGTTGCAGTGCACAGGCTTCTCACTGTGGTGGCTTCTCCTGTTGTGGAGCACGGGCTCTAGGCACCCGGGCTTCAGTAGTTTTGGCGCATGGGCTTAGTTGCTCCACAGCTCGTGGGATCTTCCTGGACCAGGGATCGAACCCATGTACCCTGCATTGGCAGGAGGATTCTTAACCACTGTGCCACCAGCGATGTCCCCAAAATACCAATTTTAAAGTAACTGTTAAAATGATAAAATGTAAAATGTGAATAAATTTAAACATGCCTCTTACAGTGAATAAGTGATTTATGAACTGCAACATGGAAACAATGGATGTTCTCTTCCATCATTTATTTTAATGATTTTTTTTTCATGTTACACAAGGTGCTTTGAAACCTTCAAAGAATCCACGCATGGAATTTATCAAATAAAAATTACATTGGGGTCTTTGGGTGATATAGATGTATGGTAAACAGAATGTGTAAGAAGTCACTTAGAACTTATTATGTATAAATGAAACTTAGGAGATCAACACCAACTTATATCTAATGTTTTATTGGGGTAAATGTTTGTCCTTATTCTAGGGATAAAAATAAGCATGGTTACAAAATTTGCACAAACAACTTGAACCAAGAGAATGCAGAAAATTGGTATATAGATTAAAGTATCCAAAATAACTTATAACAAATACTTGTAAATGCGTTTATTCACTCACCTTCCGTCCCAAAAAAGAAGTGCTTTAAAACTAATATACACTAGTTTTTTGCCACCAAAAAAACCTCCCAATCAGAGTAGACTTTTTGACGTAGTGATCCTTTTTTCTACAAATTTGTCCTAAGACTGAAAAAAGAAATCTACAGAAAAACAAAAATATTCCTAGTAATAGAGTAGTATAATTTACTAAAAAAATCCCAGAAAACCAAGTTCGTGCCCCCAAATAGAGTAATATACAAATAAGTTAGATCATACCATTAAAAAGAATATTATTCAAACATTGAAATTAACAAATGAAATAATGATTTTATTTATATATTTTACAGTTTAAAAAGTGTTTTGCTTTGTTTTTACAGTATCTCATTTGGTGATTCTTGATATAAGGAAAATGCATATAAAATATTCAAAGTGAAATAATGAATTAAAAAATTATGTATAAACTATGACAATAACCACATAAAACTCTACAGATGGATAAAGATTGGAATACATATATACCTGTGTACATGTATGTAGATAGATAATAGATAGATAGACGGATAGATGCACACATACAGTATATAGTTGAGGGGGCTGTAGATATCATTTTCTTTAATATTAAGATATTTAATTTAAACAAAAACTTGTCCTAAATTTTAAACAGAAGACAAGATGTGATTATTCCTCTTCAATAGATTAAACTAAAGAATATTGTCTTTTTTCATGATAGAATAGAATCCATAAAACATATCTTTTACTATAATTTCCATATGAATGCCTAAATTATGAGTTTTTCAATATTTTAATCAACCAAGATGAAATTTAGTCCATGATATTAGTTCATTCCATAAATATATAATTTAAGTGTATTCAAACTTTACTCAGCTTCCAAAAATAACCCTGGAATTCTAACAGTAGCCTGAGTAAAGAGTAGGAATAATGCAAACACATACATTTGTTTACTGACAGTCCAAACAAAGATATAAATAAGTAAAAGAATTTACTGTTTTCCTTAAAGTCTATTGGAGATTGTTGTTTTGAAAATATCACACTTTTATGTTTTTGAGCCTCTAGCTCAGTAATATCTGAAGAGCTTAGTGTGCTACCAATTTTATTTGTGTGGACTTTTTGTTTAAAGAGCAAAACCAATCCCCTTGAAATATAGCCCTGCTCAGCTGTTTCTCCTCATGAGCATGTTAGAAATTTTTATTTCAATTTAAACAGGAAAACATATGGCTATGACTTAACTGCTGAAAAGGAAAATCCTTAATGTACGTGAATTTGGTCTTGCTATTTCTACAGTTCCTCAAATGTTACTTCAGCAAACAAATAAAACATATGTAGGTGAATGAATCTTAGCCTAAGCCCAAATATTCCTGACTGGCCTCAAGACCTTTGTTCTCAACACTGCTGTTCCCAAGAAGTACATACATTGAGGACCCGAGTCTGCCATTTAATTAACAGACTGATGTTTGTTTATTATCTTGTAAACCTGAGTTCTCTACCAGCTGGTTCCTAGTTAGATCAGAAAGATATACAGAACACAAAACAAAAGTGCAAGTAAGGCCCAAGTAACTTCTGCAATGCAGTCTCTTCCCTAGGCATCCTGCTTACCCCCAAAGAAATTTGTATTGCCCTTACAGTAGAGATCTCTGTAAATATGCCCTAAAGCAAGATCATTTTTTAGAAGACAGTAGATTTTCTTGATTGTATATCCTGTTAGTTCATCATTCCCCTTTTAGGAATAAGTAGTGATTCCAAAACTATGATCATGTATTCATGAGTGTATGTCATGGTACTTAGATTTGTACCATGTCCATTCTCTCAGTATGTACACACAGATACACATCTGGCATTTTCCCTATCTCCCTTTTTTCTATTCTAAAAACCGGTGAAACCAACAACTCTATATTTTCCATATATTATAGTAGTGCAGCATCTACTTTTTTTATCTGTACCCATGAAGATTTTTAATGCAGATGGTGAGAGAAATGGTAACTACAGCTCTAAAGACTGAATGTTTCCACTTGCAGAGGTTATAAGCATGGGTGAGTTAGTTTTGAAATGTTTTTTTCAAAAATGATTCCCAAACATTGTGAACTAGAGTTACTGGTTTCTTTTTTTTTCCTTCTTCCTTTCTTTCTTTTTACTACATGGTAGTAATGGCCATTGAAGAATATTTAGAAAATAGAAAAAAGATCAAAAATAAAATTTTTATGATACCAAGAGATAAAAGCTATTAAATAGTAATGCATATTTTTCAGATTTTCTATAATATTAAATATTTATTACAAATTCAGATAACTTTGCACACACTGTTTTCTAATATGCTTTACTCTATAGATGTATCGTAAAGTAATATCTTAAAAATTCTAACCTAGTGTTCTGAATCAGTCATTATTGTACCATGGCATATTAATGTTTCTTAATTTACTTAAGATACATTAAGAGGCATTGACACTGATGTTTTGAAGGTTTTACCATCAAGGACCCACTGGTGGGAAACACGAGCGCCTATGTTCCAGAGGGTCCCAGGCTTCCAAGAGGAGCCCTTACTGAAGGACTCTGGTGGAACAGCAGCTGAGGCTGTAATCACCAGTCCAGGCTGCCAGGTGGCTGAAAGCTCTTCCTCAGACTACCTGACTATAATGTCCTGTCACACTGTAAGGGGGTGACAATTATACTGCAAGACTGTATTTTTTATGAAAATTCCAAATACCTCCAATGATCCTGATGGTACATTTTAAAGTGACTTTAAGTGCCCAGAAATTCTTTTCCCTGTGTTCACAAAAGGATAATCTTCAGAATTTTTCCCTCTTTATTCATACTCCTAAGTTGTTTTTTTTTTTTTTTTCTAAATCCACTTGAATGTATTTAAGAAAGCTTTCAGTAAAGTCAGGACAGTGGTTTTTCACATCATAGAGTAGAAAAGGCAAGAAGGCATCTTTTTGCCTCCAGGGAAAAAAATTGCCATTCAGTACGAAACAAAATTATATTTAAAAATACAGTAAATTTTTACTGCTCAGGAAGTGTTCGATTTCATGTGTTTGACTGTATAAAGATTAAGAGACTTGACATACATATCTTTCAGCATCCACACAAAATGATTGAAATGCTAAAAGCTTACACATTTCAGATTACTTTACATTTTTCCCTAAATGACCTTCAATATTTTAACAGTATTTGCTCTCCGTAGCTAATAGTTATTATCATGTGGAGTTCTTTCTAAGGCCTAAGAAAAAGAAGTAAATCGAAGGGAGCAGCAGGGAAAAATGTGTTAGAAAAATATTTTTTTCTCATTATATTAAAAACTAGAAACGACTCCATCCTACACATCTGTGAGCCCGGTTCCACCCTAAATGGAAAGATTCTAAGGTTTTCAGGCCAGACCCATATCTGTGTAAAGTTAAACACTGCCACTAGGACACATCAGGAAGATATCGTCACTGGGCAGTGGAGCAAGAACCAAATAGAAAACCAGACCATCTTATTTCCTTTCTTCACCCATTGCACATATTGGCCCATGCTTCAAAATGCTTTCCTCATACATTTAAACTTTAACACAAATTTCTTTTCAATACATGATTTGAAATCAGGATCTCAAAATGAAGTTTCTGAGACAAAGAAAGGGAGGATGCAATATGTTCTTCTGTTTTTCTGCTGTGGCATTACACTCAGGCAAACACTAGCTGAAGTGTTTGAAAAACAAAATGCTTTAATGGGACAGTATAACAATTGGAAGAAAGTGCCCCAAACTATGTTTTCTTTATCATTATTTTTGACTTGAAAGATAATTGAAAGCTTTGTCAGTAGATTTTTGTTTCGTTGAAAGATCACTACAATAGTTTCTAAATTTAAAAAAATAATAGTAATTCTGTCTGTGATTGTGTTTTCATCCTTTCTTCAGAAATAAAATGGGTTTGGGAATGAGAAAAAACAGCTATTCACATCTGTCTTCATAGGCTTCCCAATAGAGTAACTCTTTTTTTTTAACTTGCTCTTTAGTTAAATATGATGCCATAGAACAAGGGCGTTGTAGTGAGTGTCAAAGTGCATATTCTAAGCAAAGGTAGCAATGAAATGAATGCTCAGTAGCTGAAGGCCCCTTACCTTCTTTTATGTGGGTTGATTGGCTGTTTAGGATGATATTAGTGCTTTTGTTTTTTATTCGGAATTTAACTTGAGAAATTGTGATTAAAGTTCTAGCTTTTATTCTTTTTCTCTGCTATTTATTTTGACTTATTACTAATTTAGTCAGTGGCTCAGTTATAGTTCTCTCTCTAATGAAAACATCTAAAACAAAGTGATTCTAGCTGCAAGACTTTGAAATTTATAGTTTTCTTTTTAAGGCTAAATTTGGGGAGGATGAGAAGGCTCGTTTTATGAAGTGCTTTTGGATGGTGCACTTTGCAGATGGGAGTGCTGAAAGCAGAGTCAAGGTATAATCAGCCAGAGGCATTCTCAGAGAAGATTGTAAAAATATGGAAAAGGGAGATTGAAGGCAGGAACAATTACCCTACATGAAGGATTTGGTATGAATTGCCCTGCTGGCTTGCAGATACAATTTCAAGTTTTCTCATTTAGCAGGCAATGCCACTTAAAAAGGGGAGAACAGAAACATATACCATGTAGGGCTGCAGTTTAAACTCTGCTTCTAGCTTTCCAATAAAACTCGTAGAAAGGACCTGGCATTTTATTAACATCCTCAGACTCAGGGAACTGAAAATTATGACTCCACTACAGTACTCCAAACTGTAGTTGAAAAAAATGGCTTTTCTGCATTTAATAGTAAGAGATTGCCTTGCTTCGTTGTGGGCATTCATAAGGATCTATTAATTTAAGCAAATTAAAATGATACAGATGGGGCTTCCCTGGTGGCGCAGTGGTTGAGAGTCCGCCTGCCAATGCAGGGGACGCGGGTTCGTGCCCCGGTCCGGGAGGATCCCGCATGCCACGGAGCGACTGGGCCCGTGAGCCATGGCCGCTGAGCCTGCGCGTCCGGAGCCTGTGCTCCGCAACGGGAGAGGCCACAGCAGGGAGAGGCCCGAGTACCGCAAAAAAAAAAAAAAAAAAAAAAAAAAAAATACAGATGAAGTGGTTTACAGGGCAGAAATTGAGACACAGATGTAGAGAACAAACATATGGATACCAAGTGGGGAGAGTGGTGGGGTAGGGGTGGATTGGATGAATTGGGAGATTGAGATTGACATATATACACTAATATGTATAAAATAGATAACTAGTAAGAACCTGCTGTATAAAAAATAAATAAAATTCAAAAAATAAAATAAAATAAAGTGGTATTCTACTATACAGAAAGACCTCTAAATTCACATCTTCAGCTTAAAGACAGGCAAGACACAATTAAGAAAAAGGAATTATAGGCACATATTAACAAAAATTGTATTTTTTCTCTGTATCCTACAATGACTTCATTGTTAAAAAAATCAAAACTTGTTTTTCTAAACATTTCTGTGCTCTTTATAAAAGTTAACTTGCCTAGCAGGTACTCTCAAGGTTTTGTGGTAATTTGCATTCTTGCCTTCCCTACCCCTGCTATTTAAAAACCAAACTTTCTTTTCTTCTTCTGAGAAAGTTATAAATCAACAGATTTCCTCCAAATACAGGACTCTAGGCCATGCAGACCTTGATTGTAATTCCAGCTCCACCACTCAGCAGTAACAGTGTGCAGGCAAATTATTCTCATTGATAAATGGGAATAACAACAACTACCTCATGGCATTACTATGAGGATTAACTGAGATAACATTCATGAAGCTCCCAGCCCTGTGTGTCTCACAAGACAGGTGTTCATATACTTAGTTCCTTTCCTGTTCCCCATTGGTGTCCTTCCTTACACTGCCTCAACCTAATCTCTAAATAATGCATACATAATGGTAGGAACATTAGCATGAATGCCTTAATGCATTTGTTACTGAGTTAACTCAGCAGTGAACTTGGCATTCCATCCCCAACCTTTCCCCTTCATTAATCCCCTTGGGCAACCCCTCCAACATAGGAGTACACCCAGGACACAAGGAACCGTGAAACCATCCAGGCACGTGAGCATCTTCTACTACGCTTTCAGCTGGTCTTGTTCTGCCTCAAAGACCAGACAGAGCTCATGTTTTTCACAATTAACTGACTCTGGCCATGTGGTCGCTACCATCAAGATCTGCCATCAGGAGGACAGCAGTTCAATAAAATCTTGAACTCTATTTATAGCCCACTTGAAACACTCTCCCATGAAACCTGAGGAGTCCTCCTTGAGAGCACAGAAAGTAATTCACTAGTCCCAGCACCAAACTAGGGCAATAGAAGGGCGGAAAATGCAGTAAGTACATTTTTTTCCCAGCCCTCTATAGTTTACAAAGCATCTGCTCCTACACATTGTCCCATTTCATCCTCTTTCTGACCCAGGAGGGAGCCCCAAAGCAGATGTTAGCAACAAATCCCCATTTTATAGATTACAAAACTGATGCCTAGGAGGTTAGATAAGTTGTTCATTTTACATGGTTGGAGAAGGAGGGGAAAGGAAGGTGGCTAAAGAGTAAGAATAATTTCCTGTTAATGCAATCAATCTAAACTTCAGGGCATAATTGTTTACCTGTAAGAAAAAAAATACACAACAAAGAGAAATAATGTTTCATAATGTTCTGGTAAGCTTAAACATTGTTTCTTCTCCACTTCTGATAGGAAAACCAAAATATGAGAAATAAAAACCTAGAGAGACTTTACAGGGAGACATTTATAAACATGTTTGTATCTGTCTGGAACATCTACATGCAGAATGATTATATTTTAGACAAGAAACGCCTTCTTGAAACCTCTCCAAATTAAAATATACATCAGTCAAGACTAATCTTGAAAAAGATGGTAGGAATTTTTATGAGAAATCTTAATTGATTTTGCCAGTCATCTCTGAAATAAATACATCTTTACTGTCTTTTTAATATGGGGGGGTTGCATAATTGAAGTATGTGCCCAAAAAGCAAGACTTCATTAATATGAATTAGTTTATGGACCAGAAATGATTTTGTTCTTAAAAGAATTATTTGATTTTGGCAAATACTTTAGTTTTCTAAGAGCTTTCTCTAAGCGGTGTTACCTGGAAAGGGTTTTCAGAAACTTTTTGGCTTGAAAAGGATGCCTGAGCAATTAGAATAGCCACACTGAAGTCTGTTTGTGCGTGTGTGTATGTCTGTATGTGTATGTGTGTGTGTGTGTGTGTGTGAGAGAGAGAGAGAGAAAGAAAGAGAGAGAGAGAGACATTATTGCTTCAAGAGGGCCTCTGCGTTAGCAGGTTGGCTCCGAGCCATTTGAGGATTCTCAGATTTACTGCTTCTCTGACTATTGCTGCAGCTCTGATTTATGGATTTCAGAATCTTGTGAAAGGCAAGGTGTCTGAAGTTTAGAGTCTTTCCTTGATGGCCCCTCCTCTTCCCCATTCACTCCTTTTGCCGCTGTTCACCTTGTAGTGACCTTGCAGGACTCAGCATTTTTACCTGAGCTCAGTAGCTGGGAGCCCACTAGTGCTGGGACGAGGGCAGCAGTTTCCATTCCTGGGTGATGGAGTCATGGGAGAAACCGCAGCGAACCAACAGAGAATAGGACCTGAGCGGGCGAGCCAGGCTGGACTGTGCTTTAAGCGGCTCAGGACAGAGCAGCTGCTCACTCTCCCAGCCTGCAAGTGCAGCCTGCATTTGTCACTGACCACTGAAGTGTGTGTTTGTGCAAGGTGAGAGCTGGGTGCTTTTTTGTTAATTTGGAGACAAATTGCCAGGTATTGCTGTTGATTGTTTTTGATAATTTGGGGGTGTTTATATCACCACAAATTCAGGACCTAGACTGTGTGTGGTTTTATTTATACCCTTCTTTTTTGTCATGATCCATTATTCAGCGCTGCACGGTGTCCAAATTATGGCAACAGATTGGATGTACTGCTGTTCTTACACTGAAATGTGATCAGTTTGGTGCAATTTTCTTGGATTCTTTCATTGATTGCTGCTGCCAAATGATGGAGCTGTTCATATAAAGGATTCCAGTGCTGATTTGAAAGCATGTGAAAACAGCTTCGGATATAAATCTGAATTGCTATTTTTTGGAGTACTTGCTGTGGTGTATTCTTTGCTTCACTCATATTTTAGTGGTTGAAACTTTGGAGAGAGCAGAGTGCCTTAGGGCCTAATCTGGTGATAAAAGTAACATGGGAGTTTTCCGTGTTTTTGCTTGTCAAAATGAAAACTTATGCTTGGCCAGTGGGTGTGTGTGTGTGTGTGTGTGTGTGTGTGTGTGTGTGTGTGTTTAAAAAAAAAACTGAGGACCAAAAGAAAAGTAAATAATACTTTGCTATATTTTGATGTACTTATCATTAATTTAATCAGCTCCTAAAGCTTTTGTTACCAGCATATTTGAGTTCTGGAACTTCGCATTTTGTGTACACAAGGACAATACAACTACAGTGTGCACTTGTGAAGGCATGTGGGGACATGGAGTATGTGCTTACTAGGAATAAAACAGGAATCCAAAATGTGTTCTTGGTTAAGCTGACAGGCCTTAATACTGCACCAGTTTTGTATGTTAGCTACTTAATGAATCTATTCAAAATATAAAGGGGATACAGTGTATTATTATATCTAAATAAATACACTAGAGATTTGTATTCATGAAACACATGCTCTAAAAAAGGAAAACATGTGGGAATTTCATACTGTAAAAATAGAATGAGCAAAATTTTGAAAAGCTGTCAAATTTTACAGGGAGGGGAAAAACAATACATTAAAATGAGGAATAATCGGGATGGAATATGAAAAGTACTTCAACTGCTCAAATTTTTAAGTCTAATGAAAGAACAATAGAATATTTAAGGAAATTCAGAGTCTGCAGAAATGAAGCCAAGAGCAAAAATTCTTAATAAAACATGTTTTCAATCTGTGGAGTGTACTTATTTGTCTTGAGTTCTGTTCCCAGACTGATAAATTAGATTTTTTTTTAAATATAAATTTTAAAATTTTATTTAAAATTGGTCTTCATTTGGGTAGACTTTGAAAACTAATAAAGTAACATAAGATGTATTAAAATGCAATGAACATTAAAATTATTCAAACACTTAACAAGTAACATACGATATGAAAACTATTTGTCCCACTTTTGAATTATGTCAGTTTAGAAAGAGTCTAATCCTCTAAAGTAGAATGTCAACTGTTGCTACATATGCTGGGGCTGCTAAAGTCCTTGGATACACTCTTCATGGTTTCTTGCTTTCAGACTACGTTACAGCACTGTGGAACAGTGAGCAGAAAACACTTGATTCTAACATTGTCATGCTTTCTGTGTGAGATTAGAATAGAAATTGTTTCATTCGACAGATATGGAACTTGAGGTGTACAAAGAATTCATGATTGGTTGGCCTTTCCCTATAGGAACCTGTACTGCCTTGGCTTTTCTGCTGCCT